>NC_068938.1:2901337-3208114 GCF_016801865.2 Culex pipiens pallens
GCGATGAACAGCGTAAAATGATGGTGGTTGGGAAGCTTTTTGCGACAGCTGACCCATTTGCATGCCAGTGTCGTCACTAAAAGCTTCTGTTTATTTAAAGTCTTTTAATGGACAGTTTTGGACTTGAAATGGCTTTAATATTTAATTTTATATTTTTGCATGACGAAAAATTCGATCCAATAAAATTAAATTAATTAACAATTTATTGCCCCTTTAAAAAAAAAGGACTCAACCCCCTTGTTTGCTCAATTGTGCACATCATTCGCAACATGACCTCATTCTGCCCGTTGGCCACAGCCTCGCGAGGAGTCTATTTGCGTAAACACGACGTCGTCGCGGGTCGACACGACGTCTCACTTGTCTTCTTGCTGAATCGGTGACGCTTTGGCTATGGTTGGTTATGGCGGTCAAAGCCAATGCATGCCATCTAAGCAAACATGTTAATTTGGCCCGGGCTACGAATGTAAACAAGTCAGTCCATCAAAGAACGGGCAGCCAGCCTCACCTCGCCTCCTGCGATGTGTCTGGAACAATGAGAGCTAGGTCTCTGCAAAATCAGCCAAGAAGAACCAGTGAAAATAGATCAAGAATCGAGCCTTAGGGCAGGGGTGCTCAAAGTTTTTGGATGCCGGGCCAAATTTGAAGCTCAAATGAGCTTGCGGGCCATATGTACAAAATTTGTTTTTTTATATAATGAAAAAAAAACGATTTATAAATTTAAAAGACTAAAAAATACATTTATTCTTGAAATTTCTCTTTTTTAACACTTTCGTAATTGAAAAATAATAGAAAACGGAAAATGACAGTTTTCCTTCAGTTTTGTTGATATTATTATTGTTTTCGGTATTTGAAAAAAGGTATTTAGTTGTATGTACTTGTGTTTCATTGAAATTTAAAGTTTTTTTTCTATATTTTAAAAATAAGAACATCAAATGGGAACAATTTATGTTAAGGCATAATTTTATCTTTAAATTGACTGTAACAAATGAAAAGTTGTTGGATTTTTTTCAACAATTAGGCCGATGCAAACATTTAAAAAAAGATTTTGTTCGTTAACTCTGGCCATGGTCGAGGAGAGGCAAAAAATAAAAGAAATACATAAAATTGATTGATGCCAGGATATTCAATATTCCAATGAAAAAAAAAAATGTTGAAAAATGATAATAAAACACATTTTGATTTGCAACCATAATTTTTTAAAATATGTAAGATTCGACGAAAAAAAAAACATTTAACATTTTTTTGTTGTTCATTCAGAGTTCACTAAAATTCACAGCTTTTTTCAATAAACCCTAAGCATGCCCAACATTATTTAAAAAAAAACGCAGAGGAATGTATTTAAAATGGATTTCAGCTGATTGCACTTAAATAACAAAGGCTTTGAACTATATTTGCAACCGCTTTATTCCTCCTCAAAATTTAGTCTGCCTGAATGAGATGGTAGTCAATGAGATTCGTTATGCAACTGTCATGAGTTCGAATCCAAAGCTGGAATGTTTTTAAGTGCAAAGTGAGTTTGAGGCCCAGTTTATTGGTTATAATAACTTTTGAATTAATATGGAATGCTTATATTTTTGCCTTTATTACATTTTTATACCTTAGTCAAAATTGAAAGTTTCATAAACATTTCCAAAATGTTTGAGCATTTTGACAATATTTACTAGTTTCACTCACATTGAAACGTGTGAAAATGTTTCAATTAGAAATATTTTTGAACAACATATATTAACACAACATATATTTGTATCGTAAAATAAAAACAAAAAAAAACATAATAAATTATTAGTTTTATATTAAAAAAAAAAACAAAAAAAATTAGGATTAAAATTTTAAAATAAAGTTTCATTTTGAAAAAATAAATAAAATCATTTTACAAATGGTCAAAGGGCAATTTAACTTGATCATTCAAAATGAGTCCGCGGGCCACAAAATATCACCTCGCGGGCCACGTTTGGCCCGCGGGCCATACTTTGGTCACCCCTACCTTAGGGTCATGCCACGAATTCAATTACTGTTTTGATTATGTCGATAATAAGTTTTGAAAAAAAAATCTGTTAACAATTTCATTTCAAAATCGGCAACAACATTCCAATTAAGCAGTTTATAACTTATTTACCTTGGTTTTCTCAAGTATTAAAAAATCGTGTTTATTATATAAAAATCTAATATTATATAAAGCTCTGCCTTCAAGAGCTGAAGTTTGGGTTTTTCAATAATTTTCTACAAATTGAAACAAGTTTGCAAGTTGTAGGTAGTTTTATTTTGATCAATGGAAATTAAGTTTTTAATTTTGCCGCTTGGAGCTCAACCAGAACATTAAATAAAACTGGTAACGGACTTATTGGTATTGATTTTCATTAGTTAGCTCACTAAGATTTTATTTGGAATTGGTCCAAAAAATCACAAGAACAAAAATTATTTTTCTCAGCAATTTAAAAAATTTAATGGAAATAGAAGTCTTATGAATTGATCATTTTAAAATGCATTTTATTGCGTTAGTTATAATTTTTAGTATGATTCAACAAATTTAATTCATTTTAGTTATTTATCACCAAATTTTGGATTATTCTGAAACTAAAACCAACTGTACTGATGAGTGCTAGAATTTTGTATTTTTTGCAACTCCATTGTGAGACTACCTACTTTTCCTGTCATTCCTGTCCTGTCAAAGGACGAAGCGACCTACTTTTCTTCATAAAACAATAACAAAATCGAAAAGAAATAATGTATGACTCGTGCCGAAAAAAATCTTCTTTCTGCAACTTGTGGCATAGCCTACTATTTTCATTCAAATGTTGAAACCATGGCTTGTTATTTCAATTTTCATATTTATATATCTTTTGTTTTTTTTATGAGTTGTAGCCGTTAGCAATCTTTTTCATAATTTTTGAATTGGATGAAACTTTTTCTCTTGTTATGTCTAAATAAGCCCTTTTGCATCATTGTAAAAACTGCCCTACAAATCTCTATACAAATCTTGTGCCAGTTTATACAAAAGCACTGAGAAAATATTTAAAAAAGTTTTTAAATATTTTGCTTGGAGATTTGATCAAATTACGACTGACAATTTAAATAGGCCAAATCATACGTTTGATGTCGAGTCGTTTCGAAAAAGTTCTTTTTTTTGTGCTGAGAAAATTTTACGAAGGTTTCATTATTGACAATCAAAAGTCGAAAGAAAAGTATTCAAGATATCAAAATAAACTATGCGAAAAAGATGATAAATGTAGAGATGAAAGAGTAATATAAAAATGTAAATAAAAAAAAATTAGATTATTGTCTTTTTGCAAAGTCGGTTTGACAGAGAATTTCGCTCATAAAGCAGACCTCGCCAGAACAAACAGCTCATGTAGTCTCGGTGGAGTGATTTAAAATCGATTACCCGCTTCGGAAGTCTTCAAACGGCAGCCTGAGCAGCGTCAAGTAGGCGACGACTCCGCCCGGAGACGGTGGCGAATCTGCTGCTGTCGTCGTCTCGCCACACCGCAGGCTACTAGGATTGAAATTGAGTTCTGGAATTGTGTCTGGAGATCATCTTTAGAGGGGGTTGGGGGGGGGGGGGGGGGTGGTTGCGGGGTGGAAAACGAGCTAATAATTTGCATGTCCACGCGGCTAATTGTGAAAAAGACGGCAGGCACGGAGGGAAAATCGCACGACAATCGCAATCGATAAACAAACACGTGGGGCGGCCCCACACACGTGTGCGAGCGCGCGTTCGTGCTGGCAAATTTAAATTTATATTTTGCCAACACAAATATTATGCTGTTTGTTTTGTGAAACACGGCATGAGATGCGGGATCGAAGGTGGGATATTGGCTAGTGTGTGAGGGAAAAAAAAAACGTTGGTCCCATCACTCAAACGCGAGCGAATTTTCAGTTTTCATAAACATAAATGCCACACGCTTGTTGCGCTGGTGCTTGTGGCATAATTAGGGCAGCTGATTGGGGATAAAAAAAAGAGCCAAAAATGACATGCAGTGGTGTCCTGCATGAAAAATAAACTCAAAAAAATTACTTTGAATCACAAGATTTGATTATTAATAAATTTGTTGAAAATTTCATAAACACTGTTTTTCAGCGTAAATCTGACAAAAAAACTCACCAGCAATGACACCACTGATTCTAGCCAATTAAATCTAGTTGGTCCGAGTTTCAGACATGTGCCAATAATTAATTCATTGCTTTTAATGCACACCAACGGTGCTGTATGTTTTGTTTCGCAATAAGCTTAATGAAATCTGCTGTTTTTTTCCTCATTCACATTAGCCCAAGCGTAGGGCCAGCCACCATCGCCATTCACCAATCGCCAAAGTTTATAAATATTGAATATTACCGCTCACCCGTGATGGAGTTCTAATGAACGCAAAAACCACTAATTATTTAATTGAATTGATACGGATATTGGCTGCACGAGCCCCATGTTTATTTTAAAACGATAAATAATTTCCTCTCACCTAAATTGCGAACATGAAACTGATGAGCTTAAATTAATGCGTTTTAACGGCACGATATTTGCTGAACTAATTAAATGAAAACATAATTACCTGTTCGTGCATGCACCGGGTCAAAAGCTTTAAAGTTTACCCAACACTACCTCATACCCCATGTGCACTGCAAGAAAATGCATAAAAAGTAATCTAAGCAAGCTAAGACTATAGTAGACGAACGTAGTGCATCTGCCGGTCATGGCCTGCTTCGACAAAGGGCTAAGCCGTTGGGAAATCTGCTTTTCCCTCCCACAGCACAGCACTCCCAACACAAAGCTTAAAAGCTTTTACTGTCAGCTATTAGAACAGGATTAGCACGAAACCGACCGACCGACCTGGCTGGAGAATGCATCGAGCTGGGTTGCCAGGTTGGACTTTTTTTGTTGTTATTGTTTTGTTTGTTTCACCTGGCGCGTTGGATGCATTTGCTTGTGTCTGCAGTCCTGCACAATGGTTTCTTGTTTCAAGCTGGTGGGTTGGGAACTATACTTAGAAGAAGTTTAGCGCTTAAGCAACGACTTATCACAGCTTTGGATGACTATTCTTGGGTTTGAATTTGCTTCAGCTGATGGTTATTCACACAGAAATATGCATTGTGCCATTTTATAGCAAGAATGTGAAAAACAAGCAAAAAATTGAAAAAGTCGCTGTAAAAACATGAACAAAAATTGGATAGGAAAAATGTAATTATAGAAAATGGTAGAAAAGGCCAAATACTACCAAAAACAAACATAAACTAAACAATAAAGATGCAAATTAAAATACTAAAAATTAAACGAGTTAAACATAAAACAAGAGAAGTTGAGTTTTTCGTAGAACAAAAGTTGCTCAAAATGACCTCCTGAACACGAAAAAAAAATCGAAAAAATTATTTGGCATAAGAGGGTTAAGATAAAAAAAAAACTTCATATTATGTTGGCTAAACAAGCAAAAAAATACAAATTTCAATGACACACAGGCAAAAATAATTCAAAGTAGGAGAAGGTGGGGCAAGACGACCATATGGGGCAAGAGGAACAATCGCTCACGGCCGTAATTTTTACAATTTTGATTATTTCCAGTATAAGAAATTGTTGCTAGCAATGCAATTAGCTGATTCTACTACCACATAACCACCAAAACGACGTAAACGCCACGGGGCATATGATTTAATTGTTAAAAAAAATGTCCATACAAAATATAGTGATAGAATGAAAATTTAATATTGATCATCTAAGTAATATTTTTTTCGAAAAAACGATAATTTTTTATGTAAAACATTATTATTTAATCTAAAAATGGAAGAAACCTTTCAAATACATTCTAATCTGATGGATCAAAGTAATAACAGTTCAATTGTTAGCAAATTAACATGTTTTTTCATGCATTGTTCCTCTTGCCCCAACGGGTTGTTCGTCTTGCCCCACCAGTTGAGTAGAACGTACGGAAAACCAAAAATTTTTAATTCAATTTTTTACATAAAAAACAGGATTTTTTAAAAAACTTGCTCTGACAAAGTCTTGGTCAAGACCTAGGATAAGATGATTATAATAAAATCCGACAGATTTTTTAACTTTTTAATGGGTTATAACGAGCATTTCTTTAGCTTGTTACCCTTGCCCTACTTTCCCCTATTTATATGTTATTCAAATTATAAATAAAAGAGGTCGCAATTTGATGACGCAAAGTCTATAATTTTTTTCAACTCACTTCTCAAGAAAATGCAAAAGTTGGTTTTAAATTGGTTGGACAAAATGTTTTTTAAGATGTGATGATCTGCTTAATTCACGCAATTTTCCCCAAATGTGCTAAAATTTAAGCTAAGGGTTCATTTTCGAAATAATTGCTGGCACTTGTGATTTTTTTAATTTAGCGAATTTTTTATTATTTTTTTATTTCTTCATAAATGAATATGAAAAAAAAGTAAGTTGAATGAGACCCCGTGGCGCAGTGTTTAGCGGCATCGGTCCCTCATGTCCGGGGTCGATTCCCGCTTATCTCCTCTGGGTGTTTTGTGTTTGTCCCGTTTAGTTAAAAATTCAGTCTGAAAAAACATCCTATTCTTGACGATCATAATATTTTTGGGAGTTTTTTTTCCAACAAGAGCAGTTATTTTTTTTTCAAATAAGTAATTTCTATAATATTTTTTAATTTCTTTTTATTTGAACAACCTATTCTTGACTGCCGTAATGTTTTTGTGAGTTTTATATTCTTTCAAATATTTTTCTTCGAAAAAAAGTTCGACTTCTGAAATATTTTTTTAAAATTTTGCCATTCTTACAAAAGAAAGGTTTAAGGTTTGCATTTGGAAAATAACGCTTTTCTCTGAAATCTAAAAAAAATGAACCAGTAAAACTTATTTTGAGAGGTATTTTTTGGACTATTTTACTATTTTACGAATTAAAAGAATTCAGTTTCAAACAAAAAGCCATTCAAAAACTTGGGCCATAAACTGCCTGTGCTCAAAATTCTAAGCTTTTTTAAATTTTTTATATTAGTTTTTTACGTCTTATTTTTACCCTATTATTTTTTTTTTTGGTTTTATACAGAATCATATACTGAACATCAAATTCGAAGTCCCGGCACGTTCTCGCCCGAAAGATCGACAAGTCGTCAAGTCGAAGCATAAACGCCAGCACATTTACGCCAGCATATTTACGCTTGCGCGTTTTACGCTGCACGTGAATGTGTTCTTTTTGGCTCCTCATAATAGATCAACAAAGTGCAATAGCGATACATATTTTTTAAGTTAATCATAGATTTACATTAAAGACTGAGTACCCTTTATTTTTTTTCCAAAAATGTCTATCCAATATGTTTTTCCAAGATAAATAAAATTATCTTGCGACCCATAATGTACCTCTGAAATTTAAAATTAATGACATTCCAGGTTTAGCTTCGAAGCATTAGGTCAAATTTTCACTGGGTGTTATCATTATGTTTCTAAAAAATTAATCAATATATTTGTCGGAGTTTCATCATTTTGTGAGAAAGGCTCTATTTCACCTTTGGTGATATTGAATCGGGTTTTTATATCATTTTTTAAAACCTTTTCTTGACTGTCGTATTGATTTTGTGCATTTTTCCGTTCTTTCAAATATTAGCGGTTCTTTTAAAATTACTACTTTTAAAATATTTTGTGGGTTATAATTTATTTATAAAAATCGTTGGAATATTTCAGAGACTTAAAAATTCTTTCTTATTTTAATACTTTCAAAAAATGAAAAAGTCTTACTCAGGGTTGTTAAAATATCAAAATATCAGCTCTCAGCAACTACAATTATCCCGCCTGAATATTCATGCCTCAAATATAACTGCTCTTCTCTCTTCATTGAAACTCTCAGCGCCGAACATAGCCGAACACGTTTTCGTGTTTACCCACTCGCGATTGACATTTTCCTTTTCTCTCTCATTCCCGCTTCCACGTTCATCCTACCACAACAGCGTTTAACCACAAAAGCCGCCACAAAACCAATTTCGCAAACGCAGTTTAACGGGACGTCATATGTTGTCGGCTCCTAATCGCCTTCTCGCGTTCTCTCATTGCAGTTTTCGGAGAGATTGAGAGACTATGCGGTGAGATGGCATAGTTGAGGAAAAGGGAAAGAGTGATAGAGAGAGAATGACATCGCTGAGAATCACGAGGCATAAGAAGAGATCTCACAAGCTATAGTGACGGCCACTATACTCTCAGATATTTTTGGAGCAGAGATAATCTATTGATAGCTTTTTTATCACTCATTTGCAACACTGGTCTTACTTCTTAAATATTGTTGTAACTTTTCTATCCATTTTCAATTTATCTTTCATGGTCACAATATATCTATTATCCATTTGGACCTTTTGTCCATTCGACCTTTTTGTCATACATTTCTTAGTAGTATAGCAGTAGAGACTAATACGTTTTTTTAATGATATTTAGGCCATTGCAAATATTTTTTAAAGTTTATGTCGCCCCATCCCTTCAAAATCGGTTCGAAAAATCAGGGGACAATTTTTTTTTCAAAAAACATCAAAATTTTAAAGAAAATAGAAATCTAACCAACTGAAACCAATTAGAAATGCATTTTCCTGCGTCTAAAATCATATTCAGCATGCCTGGGATTTATCAAACATATTTTCAATTTTTGTGAAATTTCAATGTACAGCACCGCAAAAAAGTTTTTTTTTTCGTCGAAAAAAACAATCTCTTCAATACTTGGATATGTTGAAAACTAATGATGGCAAAACAACTGGACAGGTGTATATACACTGTATAACCTCTTTTAAAACAATTATGCATATGTTAAGGCCATGGCTTGTTATTTAATTTTTTTTATTTTCTTATAAAAAAAATGAAAATTGATTTTCCGAAATATGTTGACGTTTTGAAGTTTTGGTGTCTTCAAGAATTTTTGCAAATGGTACCCCTTTCCACTTTTGGTTTAGTTGAAAATTAGGGTGGTTCACGATTATGGTAATTTTCATAATCTAACTTTACAGGAATATTTGGCTTGCTAATTCGAGCAACTTTGTCGAAGACACAACAATTTTATCTCGTAATCTACGCCTTCTATAACCAAATTTATAGAAAGCATCGGAGCAAACCCTTTAAAATCAGTTTTTTGACATAGCAGAGTTTTAGAGAAAAGTGATATTCGAAGCACTTTAAGAGCACTAAAAAACAAACAATTTTTTTTTACATGCCAATTTGGACTCCAGAGTCAAAAGTTACAGCCCTTTTAAGGTAAAAGAGATGCAAATTTAAAACTTAAATATCTCGAAAAGACGCAAGCCAAATTATAAGCACCAGGTTGCATTTGGGTAATTATCTACCAACTCACACTAATTCGGGAAAAGTTGCACCGACCCCTCTTCGATTTGCGTGAAACTTTGTCCTTAGGAGTAACTTTTGTCCCTGATCACGAATCCGAGGTCCGTTTTTTTTATATCTCGTGACAGAGGGGCGGTACGACCCCTTCTATTTTTGAACATGCGAAAAAAGAGGTGTTTTTCAATAATTTGCAGCTTGACACGGTGATGAGATAGAAATTTGGTGTCCAAAGAATTTTTATGTAAAATTAGACGCCCGATTTAATGGCGTACTCAGAATTCCGAAAAAAAACGTATTTTTCATTGAAACTGTTTTGACCGCATTTTCCATATCGATACAAGCGAATACAAAGACAAAAAAATAGCCAGGTAAAATACTTTGAAGGCGATATTTGACCTGACTTTTGCTGGAAATTTCTCAACTGCAAGTAAAACCTAACATAACTCGACAAACTTCAAAGCTATAGCAGCAGCTTAAGCAGCTGCATCGCTATTCCTCCCTGAACTATCACCTAATCGAGCAACACTGAGGAAAAAAACAAGAAATAAAGAGTACTTCTTGCGTTATCCTCGAGATGAAAGCTGCCGGTACTAAACATTCCACCGTTCTTTGCTGTTGCAACACGAGGAGCAAAAGCTGCGGAAACCTTCCTCTGCGGACCGGTTATTGTACGTTTTTTTTCTTATAATTCAATCGCCACCGGGAGCCTGCAGCCAGAGAGCAAAACGGAAGTCCAAAGTCGATCTTTTTTTTTTGCCTCCCTTTCTCTAGTTTCTTCCCGGGGACCGTCGTTGGAGAAAAAGCTTCAACTTTTTGCCTTTTTTCCGTGCGCTCTGTGTGAAAAGTCAAGCTGATGCCAACTGCTGTTGCTGCTGCTGCTGCTGGAACTTCACTATTTTTGGCTGCTGCTCCATTGCTAGCCTTTATAATGAGATTATGCCCAATTTCGAGCGAGGGGAGCCCTCCACTAAAAAGAGAGCCAAATAGAGCTAACTTTCTTGTTTCTGGATGAAATTAGATTTTCCGCTTGAAATATTGAAACGCTGAAACATTGTGACCTTTTCCGATTTGCGATTGTGTTCCTCCCGGAGGGGAAAAACTTTATTCGCAGCGTTTTACTGCCACTTGAATTTGATAAATTTCAATTTGGGCGACTTTTTTGCTGTGGTACCTCCCTTTGTTGGAAACGTGCCATTCTTGAGGGGGGAAGTCTTTAAAAATTAAAGCGATAAAAATCTTAACAAACTGAAGCTCGTCTTCACTGCAGACAAAGCGAATTAACTCATCTCATTTACATGCGAGGATTAACGTCTTGAAATTAAATTACAAGCCCACAAAATTAGGCTCATTCATTACCCGCAGGAAGAAGACACAGGATGAAGACGTCTTCCGGTGGAAATCATGTGTGAAGGAAAATTAAAACCTCTTTTTAAACAGCTTCAAAAGGGAATAAGTGGGGGGAAATGAATGGTTCTAATTTAGGTAAAAGATTGTTTCGTTACATCACTAAAAAGATGAGAGGGATATGGACAAGTTTTTATTATTGTCAACCTGTACAAAAGCTCTATTATGCTCTGAAAATATTTGAAAATCTATCTTGAGAATTTCTTGCATTTTATGGTCAATCTGGTGTTTTTGTTTCAGTGGTAGGTTATGGCTTAAAAAGAAGTGGTTTCAATTTAGAAAACGACCATTTAATTGATTGAACATTTTTTCTCACCATAAGTTGGGTTCAACATTTTTTTCCTTCCATAAATATTTAGTATTTTTTATTAGACAAATTGCAATCAAAGTTTTTAGCCATGTTGTAATGTCGTCTAAAAATGTTTAATGTGGATTCACATGTTGAAAAACATCAAACTATTTTCATGGAAGATGGAAAAATTAACTGAAAATATTCAGCAATTCCCCCATGATCCGAAAAAGTGCTCCGGTTCCAAATTTTTCTGGGGGTTCCTTGTCCGAAATAAAAAGACCCGTATTTTTTTGTTTGGCCATTAAGGTGACCTACACCGTTTTAGGGCGGTCCAAAAAACAGCCATTTTTGTCGATTTTCGCAAAAATCACCATTTTCAAAAAATCATCACTCAACACCATTTCAACCGATTTTAGCTATCCTGAGCGCAAACGAAAGGGTATAAGATAGGCTTTTAAGGAAAAATAGTTAAAAGTTTCAAATATCTAGCCTTACAATTGATAAGATCAAATGCAAACCTAAAATGCTCTTTCGAAGATCTCGGGACCAAAGAGCCTATGTCTGAAAATATTTTCATTAGATTCCTCAGAAATTTTTACATAATATTTCAAAAAATTGTAAAGTTTTGTTTTCAATATTCCGAGATATGATTTTTTGGAAATAAAAACTGTGTTTTCCGACGAGCCATACGCAAAAACGTAATTTGTAATTGAAAGACGCAACTTTTAGGTATGTATAGATCATCGCTGAAATTTTTAAGTTATCGCAGTTTAAGTGAAAAAACTCGTTTTTTTTGGCGCATCGAAAACCCCATTTTTTATTTTTACAAAATCGTATCTCGGAACATTGAAAACATAACTTCACCTTATTTTGATATATTATCCCAAGACCTTCAAAAGAGCATTTTAAGTTTTTTTACCTTTTTTCTTTCTTTTTTCATTTTTTCTTTTTATTATAAAATTATTTGTTCTATCTGATCTTTTCAATAGTTAGCCTAGATATTTGAAACTTTTAACTATTTTTACTTCAAAAGCCTATCTAATACCCTTTCGTTTGCGCTCAAGATAGCTAAAATTGGCTTAAATGGTGCGGAGTTATGATTTTTTGAAAATTGTGGTTTTTGCGAAAATCGACGAAAATGGCAATTTTTTGAACCACCCTAACACGGTGTAGGTCATCCTAATGGCCAAACAAAAAAATACGGGTATTAAATAATTTAGAGAATTGTTTTGATGGCTCTGAGTGAATATTTTTTTTAACTCGGTTAATCATGCTACAAATGAATGGGTAAAATTATTTTTAAATTGTTTTCAAGGTTATTGCAAGTCAAATTGCATTGATAGTTTAATGATTTTTGAAAAATAATGACCACCATATTTTTCGAGAAAAACGAAAACACTTGCGTAAACATTAAAAATATTTGCAGCGGCCGAAAATAATTTTTAATAATTTTGTTTCCATACTCTTCTATTTATTACAAAATTCATTTTTTTCTTCAAAAATTCATTGTTTTTGAACAAGATTCTTTGGAATTTCAACTTAAACAGAAAAAAGTAAAAAAAAAATATTTAAACAATGTTTCACAAAAAAAAAATCTAAGAAAATGTTAAATTCAATAAGTTAAGTTAAAATTAAATGTGGAAAATTCTGATTTTTATGCTGATTGTAATTTCAGCTTCTGAATATTCGCCAATCCTATGGTTTGATTAAAAAAATATAAATTTGAATTCGACTATTAGCCAAATATTAATAAGTTATAATTGAAAATTTTTCTCTGAAAGATCAAAGATAATTAGGTTCATTTCGACATTAATTTTTTGAAATTAGTCCGAATATATATTGAATATATAAAAACAACGTAATGATAAATTTTAAGTGAGTTTCACCTGATTTCACTTCCACTTTTTGGAAATTCTGATACTTTCTAGTTGTTTCTCTTTTTTATTATTATTTGACGACATAAAATTTGAAAAATATTTCCGACGGCTTTTGGAAGATTTATTCAATTAAACTTTTTATTTTGCATTGGTCATTTTCAGAAAAAATTATGGTTGACAGATTTTGTGTCCAAAAAATGTGTAATATTGCATCATTAACTGGTGAATTTTCATCAGGTTCATATTTTAACACATTTTTATGTAATATTATAATAATAAAGGCAATATTCAAAATTTCACCATCCCATTTTTTTTTGTTTTGGATTAATGGTTTTGTGTAGTGCTTTCAGTTTATTAATCTTTTTTTCAGTTTATTAATCTTAATCTTTCTTCTCTCAACATCAAGAAGAGTAAAATGAAAAGATTAGTAGCAAAATTATAAAAAACGTTTACCAAGATCAATTTTAAAATACAAGTGCAGTTTCAAAACCATTACCCATTACTATTTTTATTTACTCTTATTACCATTAATTACTGAATTAATTACTATAGTTGATTAATAACCGAAATATCAGCCTAAAATCAATGTAATGAATATTTATTTTCCAGTCGATGGAAACTCTTACAGAAAAAATCATACCACTCCATTGTATTGTACAAGCGACTTTTCCTATGATTCACACAATGTTCATGTACGGTGTTTCATAAAAGTTATTTTTCCAATAGTGTTTTAAATAATCGTTTGGCCTAAAATCGTTTTTCAAAAACAGGGGTGACCTTGATTATCTTCAGCTTAAATGAACTGAATTGATTACGTTCGATTGACCAAAAAAATCGATAATGCAGCCCGTTTCCGTTCCGATCATGATGCTTTGGAAACATCAAAACTGTCTTATTGTTCAACGTTTTCAAAACTAAAGTTAACTTACTTTTAAAACTTATCAAACTTTTTTTAAAACAAGGTTCTTTACCAAGATAAGTATTATTTCATCCCGATCATATGTTCTTCCAGTTTTTTTCAAGTGTGTTTTGATTTGTTTTATTTGACTTTAAGGTAAAAAAAACAAAATTTTAAAACTATATAAACTGACATAAGATAAAACATAAAAGATTAACATCAAATACAAATCGATTAATGCTCTAAAAGTCAAACTTAAAAAAACAAGGCTGAAATCAAGGTTAAGTTCAACGTCAATCAACCCAACTCGAGGGAGTCATTAAGATAATGAACTTGTTGTTTTGGTCGGACTATTCTGATGAGGGCCACTTTGACTAAATGACGATTGCATCCAAGTCAAATTAGATTGAAACGTAAAGTACCTTCGTCCATTTAAGTCCATTTCAGTCAGCTCTGTTTGTCTTTCTGTCTTACTATTTTCGGTTTGAGGAGCAAAGCAGCACCTCATCCAACCAAACGCTCCCATGCGACAAATTACACAGCAATAACTTTCATCATCCTGTCAGACAACTTCTATGCTGCAGCAGACTAATGGCATGTGCATCTATTTTTCGTCCCTTTGTCTGTGTCCAACTCACATCTCTTGAATAACGATCCACCTTTTTTCCATTCATTTTATTCCGTATAAACGAACCTCACTTATGCGAATTGCACAAATAACCCCCTTTCCTCCCCTCCCCTGTTCGGGTTATGTCATCCTTTCACTCACACAAACACACACGTCCCCTGAACCGAGTTGACCCCACAGCTAGAACTGTGAAGCGAAGTCCTTATTTAATCTAAAATGACACACGTGTGTGGCACAGCCATTTCTCATTCACAAATTGCCCATCAAGCACAAACACACGATCATCATCAGAAATTTATAGGAATTGCTCGACCTCGTAGTAGGCGGCGGATGGCGGCCGGCCGGCGGAGGTGGACGAAATGTCATATGAGCTTGGCCTGCTACGTCGCTGCTGCTGCCACGCCGCCATGAATTAATAATTCTGCAATCGTTTTAGATTGTTTGTTCTGGTCTGTGTCAACTGTGTGCTGCACCAGGTTGCCAGCTTTGGGCCGCGGTCGCAGTAACAGCACGACGGATTGGCCGCTTTTAGCGCGGCTGACCCCGATTCAGGGCCCAGCGGCCAAACGCGGAATGAGAAGGAAAATGTCATAGAATGTAGGATGGGAGTAGCTTCATCAACGGGCTCGTCAGGTATCAGTTTTTGATGTAGCGCTTTTGGTTGACCAGCGTGGAATTAACAAACATGTTATCAGTGTTGTTTTAGGACAGGGATGGGAAATAAGCATTGAGTTATGGGAATGAGATGAGAATGAGATGAGAATGAGATGAGAATGAGATGAGAATGAGATGAGAATGAGATGAGAATGAGATGAGAATGAGATGAGAATGAGATGAGAATGAGATGAGAATGAGATGAGAATGAGATGAGAATGAGATGAGAATGAGATGAGAATGAGATGAGAATGAGATGAGAATGAGATGAGAATGAGATGAGAATGAGATGAGAATGAGATGAGAATGAGATGAGAATGAGATGAGAATGAGATGAGAATGAGATGAGAATGAGATGAGAATGAGATGAGAATGAGATGAGAATGAGATGAGAATGAGATGAGAATGAGATGAGAATGAGATGAGAATGAGATGAGAATGAGATGAGAATGAGATGAGAATGAGAATGAGATGAGAATGAGATGTCAGTGTCAAGGGACAAAAAGTACACAATATTTGGAACGGCTTCAAAGATAAAATGTGAAAAAAATCGTATATCATTCTTTCTAAAAAGTTCAATTACCCTTAAAACGTAACAAAAATCATTCAGAGAAAGGGATGGCATATGAATCCAAATGATTCTAACTTAAGTTCCCCAACTACTACACAACTCACGTTCGAGCTTGTTATCAATAAAAAATGCACTTTTTGAGTTCGGGTGAGTTTTTCACCGCCTAAATTTATGACTGTTTCGCAAGAGTTTTTTCCCCCCTTTTCGAATGCAAAATTATATACTCTCAAACCACGTGCACGCGTGTCTATTTTGGATATTCGGTGGAATGAAATTTTCCGGCATAAATCAACATTCCAACAGCAGCAGCAGCAGCCACGGCAGAGATGTTTTACGGAGGAGGACTAAACTTTGTGATTCATGGAAGATCATCCATATCTGTGAGCTGGTAGGCAGAAAGTTTCACATTTCGCAAAGTGATTTACACAAACTTTAAACAACCACTCGGTTCGACTGGTGCGCCCTTTAGGAAAGTTTTGCGTTGATTTCTCCAGCGGATTGGAGTGCCAAGTTCCGGCGGAAGATGGATTGCGTTATTATTTACTTCAACCACCGTGGCCTGTAATTACACATCTGTCGAGGGAACGAACGAGCTACACAATGTTGTATCCAATTCCAACAAATGTTTATCCGAACGAGAGGCATGATTTCGATTCAATTACCCATATCGAATAGCTCAAAAGACCGAACTCAGTTCACTTGCTGATGCTGAACTATTATGATCCTTGCGCTGAACGAGGGGTTCAGCCAGGCAGCGCCAGAGTGTGATTTCGAAAAGCGTGAAATATGTGTTATTGTCGACGCAACGAGAGAGTTGTAAATACATGAATAAGTGGGTGGCCCCCCCTTCGACCGACCTCCCTCCCCCATCCATGGACTGGGCCATGCAGTGCGTATCGCATGTTGTTAATGCTTTTGTTGGCTTATAGTTGGTGTTGGCTGTTCCAGAACCAGCAAACCAACCAATGTCAAAGGCGGCAACGAACGACGGCGGTGGCGGCGGTCGAAGCCAGAGTTCAAACAACCTTTTGTCGTGTAAACAACCATCAAATAGGATTTTCAATTACCGAAACCACCATCGCCACCACCGCCCAGTGCAAGTCAGCAGAGCTAACATGAAGTGTGATTTCGAGTTAGGGAAGATAGGATTGCGGTTTAAATAGGGGTGATCGGAGTGATGATAAATTTTTGTTTGCGAAATTCAGCTTTAGATGAGTCCCAAAGAATACTCTGATGTTTTAAATTTTCCTTAAATATATCGATGCCCTTGAGCTGTCTGCAAGTTTAGTATAAGAGAGCACATTGGCATCGATTTGAGATATTAGGTAAAAATGAGTTTTCTAACTACTTTACTAATAGGGCTAGTCCTTTCGATCACAGTAATCTGCTTAAGTTTCAGGAATGCACAGTAGGCAAAGCCAAGTGAAGAAACGGACCATTTAACGCTGTCCATAGATCTAGGGTTTTTTATTTTCCCTAAAAGAGCACGCAGCCAGAGAGAAGGGAATACTCTTAATACTCTTTGCTTGTACCTTTAGCTGGTGCCATGAATTTAGCGGATTTTTGCTCCGAGTCCGCGCTCTATTTTCAATACTCTTTGACGCAGCTAGCAAAATCTAAACTTAGAAACATGTCACCTCCCTGTAAATTGATCTCAGTTGAAAGGTTCTCCAAATCTCTGAATTGTATATGTAACATCCTGGAGCAGAGCTGTTAAATTCTAATAAACACCAATTGAATTGAATTGAATTGAATTTAAGCCTTTCTAAAGTATCATAGACAATGAAAAATTCGAGGAATCGATTGATTGTACTCTCATTAGCGGAAAATGAAGAGGATTAGTCTATTTTTCCCTGTTTTCCTTTGTCGCACTTAAGAAGTACCGTCATCAGGGGGTATGGGGGGGGTTAGATTGGGATTTTTTTTTTTACAATTAGGCCGATGCAAATATTTAAAAAAGTTTTTGTCCCTCGGCCCTGGCCGAGGTCAAGGGGGGGGGGGGGGGGGGCAAAAAAAATAAAAAAATATAAAAATTTAAATAACAAGCCATAGTCTTCACATTTAAATGAAAAAAGTGTTTTAAAATGCATTTTACACTAGTTCAGTTGTTTTGCAATTATTAGTTTTCAAAAAATCTATGATTTGACAAAAACAAAAATTGTATCGAAAAAAAAAGACTTTGCATCGAAAATTTTCAAAAAATCTTAAGATTTTTTAATAAACCCAAACTTGCTAAAAATGATTTAAAACGCAGAAGAATGTATTTTAATTTGATTTCAGCTGGTTGCACTTGAATTTTCATTGAAATTTTGAAGTTTATTGTAAAAATATTTTTTTGCCCCCTGATTTTTCGGGCCAATTTTGAAGGGGGGGGGGGGGGTGACAAAAACTTTTAAAAATATTTGTACCAGCCTTACGGCTCGCCGTATTCCAAATGTTGTAAAAAGCGCGAGAAATAATTGATTGATTACATTCTTTTTAATCACAAGCGCTTAATTCTCGCGCTCTTCTCATTAAAAGATTAAAATATATTTCTACACAAATCACAATAAGAGTAATATTTTTGTCACAAAAAAGTGTTTTTGTTTTTTATTGTTTCGTAGACAAAAAATCTATCTTTTCGTAAAATTCTAGCAAGGGCAAATAATCATGGTATTTGGCTAAAAGCTATGATATTTTGATAAAAAAAACAGTTATTATTTGTTGAAAATCGTAAAAGGATTTTTGTGCAATTAGAATCAAGTATGCAATCATAAAAAAGAACCTTAGAAAATTGCACCGTTTTCCAGATAAAGCCATTTTTGTGAGCTATAAAAATCACCGGCCCTTTTTGAAAAAAAAAAATGAAAGCTGAAAAAATTCGCTACACATCTTTATTATTTTTTTGATTGCTGACCATGTGAAAAAAACATAAACATGTGTTGCCCAGATCAGCCCAAATTTTTGATCACCGATATTTCGGAATGTAATGATCTGACTCTCAACGCTCAAAAATGTGACAGTTGCTACTCTTTTCAATAAAAAAATAATAACAAATTTCGAAATGTAGCTAATTTCTAAATGTCAACACTACACAGAAAAAATGTTATTTTTTAGGGTTGAAAATTTGGTTGGTTGAATGTAGTCTCTTTGTTGAGTTTTATTACATAAATACCATTTAAAAATGTGAACTTGATGAAAATTTACCAAAAACTGATGAAAATTTACCTGATACGATAAAATACATTTTTATTGACACAACATCTGTAATCATTTTCTGATGAATATTAGCATCATTTTTTTCCTGTGTTTTAGCTTTTGATTTTTTTTCTTGTTTATAAATTTTCAAATCCTACAATTTCTCGAAAAAAAATTATGGATGGTTTATGTTTGAAAGAATGGAATAATTCTTGATTAATATGAACATTTAAAAACAGGTCAGTCTGTTAGTTAGTAGGTTTTTAAACAATCCACTTTTGAAATTTGGTCTTTTCTAAGACTTTCCAACTTTTAATCATATCTTTTTAAACCATTTTACCTTCGACTTTTTTTTCCTTCTGGTTAAATTTTATTCGATCTTTGAATGCACATTCAAGTTACTTTTTGTCTTCGTTTAAGCATTATTGGTTTTTGGTTTCTCCATGTCCATACTTTGTATTTGTAATTTTATGTTGATATTTTTCTAGGTCGGGATGATGGGCAATTTAAAAAAATAAATAAAATTCATTTGATCGAAACTATGAAAAAAGGAAAATTATCTATTTATAAACAAAAAAAAAAATTATGGAAAAAATAATTCATCAGGAAATTTTGACAGGTTTTGTATCTAGAAAAAGTTTAATCCTACATAAGGAGTTGATGAATATTCATCAGTTTCTGATAACATTTCATCAGGTTTACATTTTTACATTTTTATTCAGTAAAATTATTCATATTAAGAGGTAATGTTTAACCAACCTGAATTTCAACTTTCCAATTTTTTTTTTCTGTGAACCTTTTCAAAAATAAAGCTGGGGTTTAAAATATTTTTTTTTGAAGATCGGAAAATTTCACAAAGGTATTTGTTTAACGTTGTTTATCGAAAATTAGAGAGATAGTCAGTCAGTTATGATTATCAATTTTTTATAAATAATGAGGTTTTCACAGAGTCAATTTTATTTCAACTTTTCAAAAATGTTTTAAGAGGTACCATTAACTCGGGTCAATCGGGACACAAGGGGCGAATT
The DNA here is from genome assembly GCF_016801865.2 of Culex pipiens pallens. Taxonomy (NCBI): domain Eukaryota; kingdom Metazoa; phylum Arthropoda; class Insecta; order Diptera; family Culicidae; genus Culex; species Culex pipiens. The sequence continues at coordinate 2,921,146 of NC_068938.1, forward strand.
AAGACAGCAGTGGACAGCTATGTTGGAGCACAATATTTTGATTTTTCTCGTTGATTTCGGTTAGAACAGACTAAGGCCAACAAAATGTGTACATCAATTTCGAAATTTAAAACCTTTAAGTGCTCTAAAAACTGCTGTCCCTATTCAGACTGTAGTCCCGATTCACCCCAGATTACGGTACTTAAAAGTAGTTTATGCAACATGTTGCAAGAGCAGTTTTTTTTTTCAGCGCGAGTCGTACATTTATCGAACGAGGTTTACCGAATTGCTTACAACATTTTTCGCAATTTCGAAAAACGTTTTTTGAAAGGAATTTTATGTCTATAATCCATGTGCTAAATTCACCGTTCGAAACAATGTTACTTTTTGACACAAGTGTTTAAAAGTTAAACTTTTCAACACCCATTTCAGTGCTGAAAAGTTGGACTTTTCAGCACTGGTATTGAAAGGTATTAATCTTCCATTCTGTTATTTTTGGAAGGGAAAAGAAGGCCGTTTCGTTTCTCCAGAAGGACAGGAAAACTTGACATATCTTCTAAATCATCACGCGCAATGGCTCAGAAGAAGACTGTTTTTAGTCCCCTAAATTATATTTAAAAAAAAATTGAAAATTGAATTATAAGTATGTTGGGAATAACATTTTTAGTGATAAACAGTTGCATAAAAAACCGTTTTTTCGATGGATCGTTTTTTTCAGAAAAGTCCTAATCATAACTTACAACTTTGCCGAAGACATCAAATCGATAAGAAAAGCCCTTATCGAGATACAGAATTTCATAAATTACATACCTATTATGTATGACCAGCCTCCAAAATTATATAAAGACTTGTATGGAAAAACTAATGATTTTTTCAACATATGCAATGCTTGGATAAAGTTTCATTCAAAAAAAAAATCAATGGAAAGTTGATTTGCGAAATAGTAGAGAATCACTCTTAAACATTGACTGATAATTTTCTTAGTATGTTACATTATTTGGAATTTTCTTGAAATGTTTTTTTTAAACATAGATCATTTCTGAGCAAAACAATTTTCTGACACCCCTTTCTTCCCAGCATCCCCATTAGTTACATGGAACAGCACAAAGAAAATCGAGTGGGTCGCATTGTTTACGACCAAATCTTTAAAACCACCAAACAGTAAATCAATAATCCATGCTTAAAACACCCATAAATATTAAAGCCAAGTGCCCCGCACTAGACCAATCATCGTCCACCATGCGTCGTCCCCGTTAAAGTGCTTCAGGGGTCAAGTTAACGACACCAAAAGTAATGGTTATGAAATTTTAAACGGATTCTTTCATCGGCATCTCCCGAGCACTTTTAAATGGTTTCCTTCTCGTTTTTTGCAGTTGCTGTTGCAAAACTCCAAACTGCACAGCCCGTGCCAAAATGGTTCCGGTCGTGTGGTTAGTTTTGTGCCGTAGAAACATAAAAATGAGCTGCAAAACAAAACCACACTTAATTGCTCTCCGTGCTGGGAAAATTTTGTGTCGAATCGCACTTTTAGGTATTCTTTGGTTACTTTTTTTGTGTGTGCTGTTGAGCGAAATTTCACCACTCCGGGTTAAAATTTTTGGTCGCTTTTTCAAAGCCGAAAAAATCATAAATATTTAACCAAAAACACTTCTCGGAACTCCCAATTTTCCAGCGTGCATTTTAACGCAACCGACAGCGACATGCATTAGTGGGTTCGAAATTTTCCCATTTTTATCGAAAAGTCGCCATCACAGCAGGCCCCGATTTCTCTGACACATCTTTAAAGTGAAACATTTATTATTTGAACATTATTTCAGCTGCACGCACTTCGGTTCGGTTTCGAGGGATGGAGGGGTGTCATGCCACGTGGCTCGATACTGGCGCTTAGCAAACAGACGCAAACACTGACAGGCGGACAGACGTCAGACGCCGCTGTTGTCGAACTAGATCGAAGCAGGCTACGTCGATTGTTGGACGGACCGCTCTGTGTTTGATGAGTAACGTGTTTATAGAGAAATGTCAACGCTTACGTTGATGATGATTTGCTAGTTTTGTTCAACCCCGCTTGTTTTTGGAGGTTTTGTGTTGGGGTGAGAAAGTAATTATGAAGTAGGCGTTGAAAATGGTCGAGGGTTTCCAGTCACTTGAACTATTATAGTTTTTATCCAATAACTTTCATGTAAAGTTTGTAAGAATTTTAATAAAAATGATCTTAATTTTAAAAGTTATGATTGTATGCGATTTTAAATAAAACGCAGGCCTTTTCATCTAATGGCATTAAAAACATTACATTTTCAATACCAAATAAAAGATATCCTCAAACAACCATCCTTCAAATGACGAACAGAACCTGCGACAACGCCAACTCCCAACGACAGCAACAGGATACTTTTAATAAAGTACATGTTTGACAATCCAACCCCCACTCGGCACAAACGAACGAGCCAGCGACTCTAACACGACGGCGCCCTAGCAGGGACTCTTCACCAGCGTGGTGAATGTTTTCCATTTTTCGCGGAACTTGGTGACTTTGAGCGCTCCATTCCACGTGGGATAGAACACGACAAGATATTTCAGCGTGTGTTCTTTGGGTGGAATAGGGAAATTTCCAACGACCACGTGCAAGCAACAACACCCACAAAAATGTTCATCATTAGCGAATTACGAATGAGTCAATATGTTTTTAGACCGGAAATAAGAGTTATTTTAGAATTTTTGGAAAATATTTTTCCAGGCAAAGTTTATCAAGTTAATGCTTAGAAAGTATGATCTAAAGTAATTTTACAACAAAAACTGAACCAAGATGACCAACTAACAATTTGCTTTTTGGCGCCAAACCAACATTCAGCGGCTAACCCTTGAATGCGCTTGAAAATTTGGCACCGAAACGCAAGTTCCAAATTGATCAAACGTTGAGGGTTCAAAAGAAGAGGTTTTTGTTGATGCAACTTTTTGGCTTCGTTGGTCACATGGCCATCAATCCCGAGGATGAAACAACTACAAAGACCGTCACGAGCCACGCTCCAAATGTTAGGGTGGTTAATCCTAATGCAACATAAAAAAGATGATGAGATGAGAATGAGATGAGAATGAGATGAGAATGAGATGAGAATGAGATGAGAATGAGATGAGAATGAGATGAGAATGAGATGAGAATGAGATGAGAATGAGATGAGAATGAGATGAGAATGAGATGAGAATGAGAATGAGATGAGAATGAGATGAGAATGAGATGAGAATGAGATGAGAATGAGATGAGAATGAGATGAGAATGAGATGAGAATGAGATGAGAATGAGATGAGAATGAGATGAGAATGAGATGAGAATGAGATGAGAATGAGATGAGAATGAGATGAGAATGAGATGAGAATGAGATGAGAATGAGATGAGAATGAGATGAGAATGAGATGAGAATGAGATGAGAATGAGATGACAAAGATTATTGGATTTTGAACAACCCTAGCCCCTTCTAAAACGACACACTCTTTCAAGGTCCGGCAATTGTGCGGAAAGTGTGCGGTTCACCCTTTCTTCCCGGCAATTTTTTACAGTCATTGCGTTCCATTGTGTCCTCGTCGGAACCAGAACCAGAACCGCAACTAAAGTGCCACCGGGAAGTGTGCCCAGAAATGGGTGTTCCAACATTCTTTAAGTCAAGTAACGGAAAAAAGCAGAGTTTTTATAACTTTTTAAGTGTTTTTTTTGATGAAAAATACGTTTTTTCCGGAATTCTGAGTACGCCATCAAATCGGGCGTCTAATTTCCATAAAAGTTTCAAGCTGCAAATTATTGAAAAACATCTCGTTTTTCGCATGTTCAAAAATGTAAGGGGTCGTACCGCCCCTCCGTCACGAGATATCAAAAAAACGGACGTTGGATTCAGGGACGTCGGATCAGGGACAAAAGTTACTCCTTAGGACAAAGTTTCACGCAAATCGAAGAGGGGTCGGGGCAACTGGTGTGTGAGTTGGCGGAGAACTACCCATAATCCAAAAGCTTCGTTTTTGCACCAGGAACAAGAATCCGATGAAAAATCGCACCGGTGGGTCGAGTCAAACTGCCTCGCTCTCTTCTACCATGAATATTCAGGCAAATCAAAAGATGTGTTATAGAAAGTTAGAAATGTGGTGAAGAAAATCATTGAAATATAAGATTATTAAAATTAGAAATTATCAGAATTATTGTAAAATTTCCAAACAAATTAAGTTGATTAAGTTTGATAAAATTCAAAAAGAAGAAAACTATAACACAATTGGTTAATTGTTGATTTTTTAAGGTTGGTATTCTAGCCAAATCTATCTAAAAACTTTGTTCTAGGGGGTAACTTTTGTCCCTGATCACGAATCCAACGTCCGTTTTTTATATCTCGTGACGGCGGGGCGGTACGATCCCTTACATTTTTGAACATGTGAAAAAAGAGGTGTTTTTCAATAATTTGCAGCCTGAAACGGTGATGAGATAGAAATTTAATGTCAAAGAGACTTTTATGGAAATTAGACACCCGATTTGATGGCGTACTCAGAATTCCGGAAAAAACGTATTTTTCATCGAAAAAAACACTTAAAAAGTTATAAAAACTCTGCCTTTTTCCGTTACTTGACTTAAAAAATTTTGGAACATGTCATTTTAAGGGAAATTTAATGTACTTTTCGAATCTCATTTTTATCATTCAGAACAAAATTTTTCATTTTAAAATGTTATGTTTTTTCCAATTTTGCAGGGATATTTTTTAGAGTGTAACAAAGTTGTAGAAAAGACAATTACATTGTTGATTTTTTAAGGTTGGTATTCTAGCCAAATCTATCTAAAACATATGGCAATTTATGAAATTTGAAAAAAAACTTTACATAATTCACCTCAAGGTGGTTGGTGCCTCCCTCACGTTAGCAAGCAAGAAGAATTGAAAAATGCTTTATTCCATTGAAAAAATTGTATCCTAAAATTAAAGACTATTTTTCTCTAAGGCCTATTCCATGATATTGAAGCATTTTAAAATACCTATCATCTTTTTTGTAATATCCTAATAAGACTTTAGTAAATATTGTAAATAAACTATCTAAAATTATTCCATCAATCATATTTAAGTTCATTTATAGATATTTCAAAAATGTCACTTATTTTCATTGCCAGTTTTTTTTTGCGTTTTATATTTTATGTTCTGAGGAATACATTTTTAGCACATTATGTTCTGTTTTGCTTAATGTTTCTCTTTATTTATTTTTATTATTATTAAATGCATTATGCTTTTAATCCTTAGTACAAGGCATATTCTGCAACATTCAATAGTGAATTGCCTAATTGGTGTTTTTTTTTCTAGTCACTTTTAAATTTTTACTGGCTGCTTCACATTGGTTTAAAAAATTGAATTATTAGTTTAAACCACTGCCAAAATTAATCAAACTCAAAATTTTCTAATTCAAAAACGACTTTAAGATTGCTTTTTTTTTGCAAATTTTAAGAAGGAAATCAGGACTTCACTGTTATATGTTTACCACTCGCAGTGGACTTATACTTCTGCCATTGCTGTTTTCAATAACATATCTCACTATCATATTGGCCAAATTTCGCTCAAACTCTCAATCATAATATTAACCAACCTGCACCGATCAAAGCCACCCGTGCAGCACCTGCTGCCCTGCATCAAACCAAACACCCCACGAGCGCAATCCTGCTCCCCTCAAAACGTCATGGCCTGCTACCTTCCACGTGTTCACCCCTCACCACAAGCGATTTTGCGCTGAATTATGTTTGCCCAAAAACCGGCAGTCAGTTCAGCGAAAAACCAACACTGTGCCTACTATGACGCGCGCTGCTGTGTGACTAGAAAGCCAAAAATTGAAATTGTCATAAATATGGCCTCAACGACGACGTTCGGCGCGCACGTGTCCTGGGCCAGAAATCGACATCGTCGTCGTCGTCGTCGCGACAGACTGCAAATTGCATCCTCTGCGAGGGCAAGCGCGCACGACTGAAATGCCCAAATATTGGCGCGATTGTTCAACGGGTTGAACGGGGGTGGTCACAGGATGTGGCTTCCGCTTATTGCCGATAACAAAACGGCTCAATTTTGGGTGAAATTTTGTATGCACAAATCGACGTCGACGGCGGTTATTTTTATGTTCTGCTGCAGACTCCAGAGGAGAGCGATTTTTGGGGAAATCGATTGCGCCATTGAGCAGATACACACGTACAAGAACGAGGGAGGGGACAATTGGTAACATGTATTGATTATTCCGGGGGCTTCAACGCTTCAGGAGCTCGATAAAACCGTTTCCGAGTCGGTTGCAGTGCAATTCTAGGACGGCATGAGAGACATGAAGACATGAACTCGACCAGAGCGAAAAGGGTGGACATTTTTCCAGTTAAATAAAGCTTCTTTTCCCGTCTACAGTTCACCGTTGTGCCCTTGCGTCAATGGACAGAATGTCTCTCTGGCTCTGCGTGTGCACGTGTGTAGGTCAACCGCACCACTCCGGAACGGCACGTAGACGCTCTTTGGTGGCACACCGTTTATTCTTTGCCATTATTTGTGGGATATAACAGTCATAACAATAATCATAAATCGGAAGGGTCATACTTGGGCTGAGAGTAGACTTGGCTGAGTCGGTTCGGTTCAGTGGCTTAGCCTCAAGGACCTCCGGAAGTCGTCTGAAGCAGGGAGGGGGAATAGAACAACAACCAGGAAGAAGAAGAAGACGGCTGCAGCCACAGCTCTTCCTATATTTTTATGATTGGAATTTCAAATCTGTGAAACCTGGATTTTCCTGCTTTACGGGCTGCTACTCAACTCGTTTGACAAATGGAGACTGTTATGGCCGTTATTGTGAAGGTGTGTGTGTGAACGTGTTCTTCCCTCTCGCTCTGACGAAATGACCAATAGAAAACTCAATGAAGCTTTCAGTTAGGTCGTTTGGATCATGAGATTAAATTTTGCGGCAAAACGAGTCTGCCTCAGCAATCAACTCTGGTACGTCTTCATCTTGTAGACGCAGCAGCAAATGATTGTTCAATCTTGAATGATTGATCGCTTGATTGATTTAATAATATTTGCAACTTTAGTGTTTCGAAATTCTATCTCGTCGAGGATGGACGTTAAAATTCATCAAGGTCTGAAAAAATGTTTTTTTTAGAAATTAAGGTAAGGTATTAATTTTAATTGTCCTGGTAAGTACAGATAGATAGTTGAAATTTCATACGATTATTAGATGTTAAAAATTGCCCAGAGAATTGGAATTTATAAAAATATTGTGATATTTTTTGCAATTTTTGCAATTGTTGCAATTTTTGCAATTTTTGCAATTTTTGCAAGTTTTGCAATTTTTGCAATTTTTGCAATTTTTGCAATTTTTGCAATTTTTGCAATTTTTGCAATTTTTGCAATTTTTGCAATTTTTGCAATTTTTGCAATTTTTGCAATTTTTGCAATTTTTGCAATTTTTGCAATTTTTGCAATTTTTGCAATTTTTGCAATTTTTGCAATTTTTGCAATTTTTGCATTTTTTGCAATTTTTGCAATTTTTGCAATTTTTGCAATTTTTGCAATTTTTGCAATTTTTGCAATTTTTGCATTTTTGCAATTTTTGCAATTTTTGCAATTTTTGCAATTTTTGCAATTTTTGCAATTTTTGCAATTTTTGCAATTTTTGCAATTTTTGCAATTTTTGCAATTTTTGCAATTTTTGCAATTTTGCAATTTTTGCAATTTTTGCAATTTTTGCAATTTTTGCAATTTTTGCAATTTTTGCAATTTTTGCAATTTTTGCAATTTTTGCAATTTTTGCAATTTTTGCAATTTTTGCAATTTTTGCAATTTTTGCAATTTTTGCAATTTTTGCAATTTTTGCATTTTTTGCAATTTTTGCAATTTTTGCTATTAATGCTATTTTTGCTGTTTTGATTTTGATAGAAAATTTTAATTTTGATCAATTGTCTTTCTTGCTCCATAATATTATGAGGAATTTTAGAAGGTGACGGGAGCTAAAAACTTGAAATAAAATTTGTATTCGCATTATTGAATTTTCAGCAAAATCCATGATTATAAATTAACACCCAAAATTTACTATCCTTCACAGAAACACACCTCAATATTTCAGTGGGCAAAACTTCCTAACTTATTCATCACCACTGCTGTTTCGCTTTTAACATTCAAACGTGCTAGTTTTCCCAAGCCCAGGTAACTAGGCAGCTGGAAACTTTTCCCAGTTTGCTATTCTCGTTTATGACGCCCACTTTTAAATAATTCAATTTTTTCAATTTTGCTCAAAAACACACACACACACATTCTCGCATAGCTTCCAGTCTGGGCCATTTCCGTTGTCAGAGCGCGGGGTTTAATATTCCGCAAAATTCGTCTCCTAGTCCCGGCAGAGCACATTCAACAGATTTGCGTTTGCCAAGAGTCTGATTTTCCCTCGGCGCGGTGGCAGCTTGGTTGGCCGGAATAAAAACCACCGCCCGAGCTGTAGTTGGAAGCTGAAAAGCTGCAAAACCAAAACTCGGTGACTTGGGAGGAAGCAGACTGAGCTCGCATGAATTCTTCATGAACCACATGAAGTGAAATTACAACAACTATATACCAAAGAACTACGATGCTACAGGAACAACATTCAACATAGTACCAAACTGGCCATAAATATGCATTACGTGCCACTGGCGGCAAGAAACGAACACCAAAAACTTGCTACCAAGGGAGCTGGCAGTTGTACTCCTTGGGGGGAACCTTCACTTCGAAAATTCTACGCGACCACAATTCCGGGGCCAAAGCGAACTGAAGTCGAAAAACCACCAACAGAGAAGGAAAATGGCTCCGGGAGAAATGTGGGCCAGTTAACCAACCTACTTATTTTCAGATTTACTTTTTGAATAAAATATGGTGCATGTGAGCTGCTGTTGCTGCTGCTTCGAAATTGGACAGGTTGCACAACTCGAACGGGATGCCTAAAGGATGCAACCTGGACGTGGCTATTTATTTTGGGGCTGAATAAAGTATTAACATTGATTTTGAATTGTGAAATGTTTGGAAAACTCAATCAATATTAATCTTATCACTTTAAAAAACAACCCTCTATAGTTTAAAAGCCTCAGATTTTGAAAATCGTCATAAGTTTAGAGAAACACAATGACTAATACGCTTGTGACTCATTGTACTGTAATCTAATGTTTAATATTCTGGTCAGCTAAAGTCACAAAAGAACCACAAAGAATGCATTTCCTTCCGTTATTATTGTTTTCTCGAATGTTGCGTGCTACATTGCCACCCCCTAAGAATTGGTGTTGCAAATGCAGCTTTAATCTGAGTCATGCAATAAAAAGTGAATATTTGATCGTGAATAAGAACACATTACATTTTGAAGGGTAGATTTAAAAAAAAATCATTTTTTTTTACAATATTTTTAAACATTTCATATTTTTAAATTATTAAACAAATGGAGCTGTTGATCAAATTTTGGAAGTGTTACTCAATAAAGCTTGAATAACGTTTGCCACGATTCCATCGCTCACTCCAAACACCTGACAAAACGGATGCCAGGTATGATAGAAGGCAAATATTCAGCAGCTCACTTCAGTCACTACACTGCTGGAGTACCCCACACTTAAAAATACTCTACTTCCATTCAGTCATCCAATAAGTGCCTGCTGGCAGCCAGTCGTCAAACAAATCTGATTTCGTGACAACTGGCAGTCCTGCCACGAGCCCATTGTCAAGTGTTGTACCTTGGTGGTTACAATATTGCGAGTTCTTTTTTTCTGGTTGAGGAGAAGTCCACAAATTCCGAAAATTAACTCTTGGTCGCTAAAAACGATGCCATTTACGAACACTCCCTCCCGTTTCTCTTTGGAGGACGACACCCGAAAAAAAAAAGAAAACACTCCATCGCCATCGCAGTATCGTATTCCGTGCCATCGAACCATTTCGTGACATTTGCCATGCTTTGCCAATATATTCGTTACGACCGACACGATCATCACCAATTGCATGTTTGGACTTCTTTTTCTGCCTTTATTTTAGCGTTGTGTCAGAGTGCCAGACGACGACGACGATGACGACTCGTGTTTCAGAGTTTTAGCGAAAAACCAGCTGCTCAAATAAAACAAAAAAGAAACGTCGTCCGAATGAATGGTCTGTGAAGACAAATGTCCTGCGCATCAATTAATTTTATACGATTCCAGGCAGAGGCGGCAAACAACGCGAGCTTGTTGGGATGACGGTTTTTGTTGTCCAACTGAAGTAAATGCTGGGATCAGGGTGACAAGTGATAATCTGTGAATATTGAATAAAATTTATTATTTGTTTAAATTTAATTTTTGTTGTTAAAAAAAACATCAAAACAAAAACATGAAAAAAAAATATTTTCGGAAATAAAAAATGCTGGAAAAACTGTGATTTAGAATTCTTAAACCCAAGAGGCAGCCAAAATGACAAGATGGAATATTGATATATTGCATTTGATAATTCGTTTTTTCAACAATTTAACTTCGATTTTGCTAGGGTCGAAGAAGAGCAATTTTCTACGAAAACCGGAAATGAATTTTATTTGTATTTTTTGATTTGGCTCAAACTTTGTGGGGGCCTTCCCTATGACCAAATAAACTATTTTGTGTGATTGGTTCATCCATACAAGCCTCCATACAATTATGGCTGCTGTCCATACAAAAAAGGTATGTAAATATTCAAACAGCTGTAACTTTTGACTGAATTTTCTGATCAATTCGGTGTCTTGGGCAAAGTTGTAGGTATTGTTGAGGACTTTTGAGAAAAAAATAGGCACACGGAAAAAAATTGCAGATTTTTTATCAACTTTTTTTTCACTAAAACTCAATATCCCAAAATATGTATTTTTTGATTTTCGAGATTTTTTGATATGTTTTAGGGGACAAAAATCCGCAACTTTTGAGCCGTAGAGAAACATGGTCAAAAAATCTGCCACCGATTTATGAATTTTTGAAAAAATAGTGGTCCTCTAAAATACCTACAACTTTGCCAAAGACACCAAATTGATCAGAAAATTAAGTCAAAAGTTACAGCTGTTTGAGTATTAACATACCATTTTTGTATGGCCAGCAGCCAAAATTGTATGGAGACTTGTATTGGTGAACCAATGACGCAAAATAGCTTATTTGGTCATAGGAAAGGCCCCCACAAAGTTTAAGTCAAATAAAAAAAATACAAAAAATAAAAATGGTCGAAATCGGCCGATTTCGTAGAGAGTTGCTTAGAAGTCGAATTTGATGTTAAAAAAATTAAATTTAAAAAAAAAACAGCCAAAAAAATTCATGATTCAATTATCCGAAAATTCTAATAATCCAACTTCGAATAACCAAAACTTCAGATAATTAAAACTTTGAATAATCGAGTCTTCGGATAATCGATTCTGGACCGCATTTACAATTTTTACAAAATTCCTTTGGCTTGAAAAATGTCTATTGTTATAAATCAAAGAACAACTATTCAAATTTTAGAAAAAAATAGGGGTGGAAATTTAACTTTTTTTTATGTGACTTTAACAATGTTTTAAAAAATGTTATTTTTATAGGGGTCGATTTTGGCTGTGTTTTTTACTAACATCCTATATTTTGCCTCTGCGTAATTTTTACAGTTTAAATGATAATGGTGTCATTATATAGCAGAAAATGTGAAAAACAAGCAAAAAAGAACATGAAAAAAATAAGAAAGGCAAAATTTAATGATAGGAGCTGGAAAAGGCCAAATACTACCAGAAACAAACATAAACTAAACAAGATTAATGCATTTTAAAATACTAAAAATAAAACAAGAGAAAAGCAGTTTTTCGTAGAACAAAAGTTGCTCAAAATGATTTCCTGGACACGGGAAAAATGACAAAAATCGAAAAAAATGTGTGCAGTAGAGGGTTAAGATTTTTCTGGGGGTTCCTCAGCCGAAATAATTAGACCCGTATTTTTTTTGGCCGTTAGGGTGACTTACACCATGCTAGGGTGGTCCCAAAAACGGTAAATTTCGTAAATTTTCGCAAAAAAACACAATTTTCAATCATTCATAATTCCGCACCATAACAACCGATTTTAGTTGAAAGGTGATTAGTTTGCCTTTTAAGGAAAAATTATTTGAGATCCAAAAAAAACCAAACATTTGAAAAAGTCTCATGAAAATAAAATTAAAATAAAGTTTTTACCATGTCTGGACAGAAGAGCTTATTTCTGAAAATATTTTTGTCTGATTCATCAAAAAAAAAATCATAAAACTTTTGAAAAAATTGGCGATGTTGAACCGTACTTTTCCGAGATTTGTTTTTTTTTTTTTGGAAATTAAAACCGGATTTTTCGACGCGCCACGCACAAAAACAGAAAAATGACGAAATTTGGGAAAAAATAAACTTTTTTCACTTAAACTGCGATAACATTAAAATTTGAGCGATGACCTATACATGTTTGGGTAACAAAATTTTCATCTTTCAATTAAGAAAACTTTGGTACCCAAACATGTATAGAGCATCGCCTAAATTCAGAAGTTATCGCATTTTTAGAGAAAAAGAGTTTTTTTTTTTGGATCTTAAACTAATCACCTTTCAGTTGCGTTCAAGACAGCTAAAATCTATTGAAACAGCACGGAGTTTTGATTAATTGAAAAATGTGTTATTTGCGAAAATTTACGAAAATTTCACGGTGTAGGACACCCCAATGGCCAAACACCACCAGAAAAAATTAGATTTTTTCGATTTAGGCTTTTTTTCAAATGGAATTGTCTGTAAATTGGAAAATTGTTTTTTATACTTATTTTTTCTTTCTGTTTCGTTACGAAAAACTAACTATGATTCGCCACCCTTTTCGCACTCTTCAGATAGATGTCGATGGTGCTAACGATCATTTTGGCGGTCGATTTTTGGCAGGGTGGCGGTGGCAGCAGTAATTTCGGGGGCGTCTTTCCTGAGTCATCAAATAAATAACTAATAAAAAGTCACTTATTCAATTAAGACATTTCGTGAACTTCAGCAGGGCTGCTATCTTTTCATCAGCGGCCCTTGTTTTATTGAGGGCCAAGGTCCGTCACGAAAGTCTTGGCAATTTTTAAGGAAAGCGGGAAGGATTAGTGAGTGTCCTCATCGTGGTTGTCGTAATCACAGGGCGGAAAGTAACTTGAAATAATTTCCCTTCGCGGGCGCTAATCTGTCTTAGCCAAATAACGTGGCGGGCCTACATTGAGGAGGCCAACAGGATTAACTTTTCAAATCATCAAAAAAATAATCTCCGACTTTGCTTGGCACGACGTCGAAGACACGCTGCTGTCGGCGGGTGAAGACAACGACTTGACTTTCTTAACGAAATTGACCATAAATTGCAATTTATGGTAATCCCGATTAGGAAAAATGGGATTAGACACAATTTTGCGCGTCCGCAGCAGGGTGAGAGAGGAAAACAGCGTTCCCATGTTGATGGCGCAAACTTCTTGGTGGGTAATAAATTCAAATAAATCCCGCCGCAAAATATTACCAAACAACAATTACACAAGTGCGGAAAAGTTGCGCAGTTCGGCAGCTCGGCAGACGAGACGAGAGTAGCTGAAAGATGCTTCTGCTGTAGTTGTCTTTTTGCTTGTTGAGGGGAAGCTTGTGGCAGGTTCTGGAGTTGGATGGATTTATGGGGAAATTTCACCAAAGCGAGAGTGTTTGCACAAATGTTGCTGATTAATTTGGTATGAAACATTTCTATGATTTTATGTGGCTTTTTTTTCGCTATTTTTAAAGTTTAAAGATTTTAGTAAATTTTCCTTTACAGTCCAAACTCGATTATCCGAAGGTTTGCATGGGACTTCGGATAATCGAATAATGAACTTGTTTTTTGTTCATTATTCGATTATCCGAAGTACTTTTCTTTCAGGGTATTTTTTTTTTTTTTTTTTTTTTTTCAGAAAGCCCGTCTAATTTCTTATAAGTTTGTTTTTAAGCACTTTTTGAAACGATGTAACGGCTTCAAGATACAGTTATTTTTAAATTACAAAATACAAACATATTTAAATAACTTACGCTCTTCTCAAATGTCATTCCCAGGTGCAACGGGCTTGATATACACCAAATTGGCTTATAAAAGTGTAGGATAACATGTCTACACAGTTTCATTGATATCAGATAGGGTCGGGTACAAAAGTACCAGGAAAATTACTGATTTGAGCTGGAATTGCTCGAAAAAAAAAAAAAATAAAAGAGCAAAGAACTTCAAATGATTCAGATTGAATGAACCAAACTTTGCTTAGAAGCCTGACCAGAAAACCATCCAAGCGTAAATTATCCAAATGAATTTCCTCAAACCAAGTAAAAAGCCCACGTCCACTTTAGTTCTGGACGACCGCAGGCCCGATTTAAGCCCCGTTCCGAAATCTCATCACTTCAGTCTGCGGCGCAAAGGAAAAACCCCGTCAGCACGGATTTATTTTCCCGCTGATGACAGAACGGTTGTGGACACAACCCGATTTGTGTTTGTTTTCAACGCTGGAAATCGCTGGGAAAATCTGACCCTCCGATGAATGGGATGTGTTTTATGGGTTTGTTTTCTCCGCGTTCTGATGACTGGAGCAGAACATTCTGTTATTGTGCAGTTTAGTTAAATTTCAAACGGAGCTGAATTTATTGACTCCCGGGAAAAGTTGGCCATGCTTTTTTGAAAGAGGACGAGGAAGTCCATCACAGAACGTCACACGTGCGCGGTTTCATGGCCTGCTACAGTTTCATCGCAACGCGTCCTTTGCGTTGTCGCGCGCCTACTGTGACGACCGCCGGCACCGTTTGTTGATGATCATGGGATCTCTGATCAGGTCACGCGCTTTCATCCCTTCTGTTGTGTTTCGCAGGCTGTGCACCTATTTTGGTCATACTACTGGCTTGGTCGCCTTTTTCGCTGAGTTCCTTAAAAAGGTTCGATTACCTTCTGTGTGTCTCGTTGTTTTTTTGTTTTCGCTCTATCTGAACTCATTCTTTATTTACACTTATCGATCTGCCCAGAGGACAACAACATCGGAACGAACCCCGGGTCTGAACCAGATGCACGACTCGGCTCCTCCTAACCGAGTTTGGGTTTTATCGATACACAAAGTACTGAACCGCTACAGATGCCATTAAATTAAATTGAGTACAACTCACTCTTCTCTTCTCTGTTTTTTTTTTGTCTTTCTCATTCGTTCTCATTCCTCCCACAATCCAACATGTGTATGTTTGTTTTATTTTTCTCTTCTCTTCCCATTTTCTCCCATTCCTCTTCCAATTGAGAAAGAACGAGAAATCGAGCGATGTGACAATATTTGCTGTTGGTATTGTTGTTCGCCCTCTTCTTTTTCGCTCCCTTTCCCGAATGCCACAATAAATGTAGCAATTTGTCCCTCAGCAAACAAAACCACAATTTCTAAAGTGGACTGCTGCGATGCTTTATCTCTACCACACTACAGAGAACGAACGCAGTTTTCGCGCGGCCTGCCTCGATGAACACATGACGCGACTCTGCTCTGCTCTCTGTGTTTTTTTCGGGGCGATTTCCGAACACACTGATACATAAATAATGGCGATGTGTGACGGCTTTTATTGGGGCGTAATTCGAGATGACAGATTCGGCCCGCGCGTCACATTCTTTCGCGGAAGAACGACGACTCTAATGATGGATTGTGCGTTGTCCGAACTTTCGGGGTCGTCGAAGTTTGATGGGGTTTTGCTAGAAGTGTCAGACGATGAATTTTTTGAAGAAAAATTGAAATTTTATTTGAAATTGAAACGACGCGTAATATATGGACGTCCCCACACTAGTTTCGTCTAGCATCAAAATGCGTTATGATGAGGGTTTTGTTTGGTTAACTTTTAATTTTGAGATATTATTGTTGATGGGAAGAACGAGTCCAACACATGGATCGAATCGGCGCCGGTCATCAAAATGATCAAGGCCAGCTGCGAGACTGGCGAGTAATTTGGCACAAACGGAATTAAAATGATGGGGGATGACACTCAATTTCGAGACAATCTGCGATGTTTTCAATTTGCATTAATTTAAATTTGGTAATGAAAGCTTTTTATAGCATTTAAAAAAAATCTTCTTTCAATGGAATCTTACAGAATTTTAAACTTATCAGGCAAGAAGTTGAAGGATAAAAACGATTAAAGGGCTCAGATAAATAAGAAAAAAAAAACAAACAATGATAATTTTTGATCATGGCCAAACGAGGTAAATTGACTCGCCAATAATTTAGCTTCAGAAAATCGAATTGCGATATAATATTCGTAGTCTTATTTTGGTTTCTTCAATAACACGATAAAACCTTGTCTGCCTTTCCCAACATTTTGTTAATTTAGCCATCCGATGTAAGGTTTCACTCGTCACAAAACTCATTTTCCCTAAACGCCCCCCTCCACTCGAGCTAACACTGCTAAACATTCCCCCCCCCCCCCCTCTCCACACCCTCGCGCCTAAACCAGGATTCGTTATCATATTTCACGACATTTTACAACTTGACGTTACACGTTTTTCTCTGCGTCTTTTGCTGCTAGCGCCAAGTCAAGTACCTTTCCCTAAATAATTAAGCCATTCTTTGAGAGCTGTGGGAGGGCGGGGGGTGGGGGGGAGAGAGTAAACCCTTTCACCTTTTTACCCTCCACTCTTCCGTCATAGTGTGAGAAACCAAGTGACCTTTTCCGTGTCGCAAAAAAAAGGATGACTGCCTCCACCTTAAAACTTGTTATCTTTGCTTCTTTCGGGCACGATGTTCTTTGCGGAGTTTGTTCGATGGAGTTTAGTTTCGCCAAATGAAACCCCTTATCGGCCCCGATCCTGGCCCTGCCATCACAGTCAGGATCATGCATCGTGGTGCTGATGGTTGTTGTTTGTTTGTTGAAAGGTACAAGAGAAAAGGAGGTGGGGGATTTACCACGTGCTGACGGTTGTAAATTTGATACGCGGCCAGATACCGTAGAAAGGGAAAAAAGGTTAAATTACCTTTCGGAATAGGGTGGCGTTTGCTGTCTCGTATGCTTGTACTATTCACAAAACATCACAAATTATTAAAATAATGAATACAAATATTTGTCATTTCAACTTAGCCATATCTTTAACAAATTTCAGACAATTCCTTTTTTTTACTTTAATTAAGTGCATGATTAAATGATGAAATTTGTCTTGTTATGTTTCATTATTTTTTTCAAATAGCTGACATAGTCCAGTATATGAATAACATTCATTTTCCTTATTCCCGTGTGCTTCCGCACTAGCAGCCTAGGTATATCATTTTCAGCATTTTACCTACTATCACCCATGCCAACAGTCGGGTTCCGTTCTGCAGAAGCCATACAGATCCTTAATAATGTTATCGACATTTATCAATACGACGTGCGATGGTGGTGATGGTAATATTTCAGACATGTTCGATAGTTTTAAAAAGTAAGAGAATTGCTAATTTTTTTTCAAAACATTTAAACGGACCCGCTCTCCTACATCAGTTTATCTATCTACCCAAAAATCCAAGACTTTAGGACATGAATTCTCAACCATCTTCTAGGCTGGTACCTCCTGCCATTTATTTATATCTAAGTAGGCTGGTAACCCCGTTGAGAATCGCTGTTTACGAATGTTCTACGAACAATCAACTTGATCAGAAAATCTCACATTTTAGGGAAAATGCATGTATGTTGGGCAGGTTTGTCAGGGATCAAACATATTTGATAATAGAAAGGCATAATTCTACGTTTCAGCCGAAAACGAACAGCATCGGTGTAAACGGAAACTCTTTTAGAATTTATCTGCATTTTCATTTTTATAATAAAATTGTGTTTAAGTTATTTAAAAATAACTTCAAAATATTTTATTTTGCCTCTAATTCCGTGCCATCAGTTCTATCTTCAACACCCCCGCTGGTCCTTATTTCGGCAGGTCGCAAATCTCTCACGAACTCTCAGCCGGCTGCAATTTTGTTGCCTACAGTGTTCCCATTCTGACCTATTTTCTTTATGTTTTCATGCAAAATGCACTCATTTCACTTAGCAACCCTGGTGCCCGCTCTCTCACTCTCCAACATTCTTCTGTTTGGCGGCATCTAATTTTGGCATGCTGCGATTACGTTCGAAGTGTCAAAGTCACTTTTTAAGTTTAGATGCTGCCCTTGCCAAACTGAAGCAATTGTGGAACTTTTTTGCTGTAATGAGTAGTTAACAAGTAGTGGCAGTGCGTGGCCGAATGGTTACGCTGTCCGCTTTGTAAGCGGATGATTCTGGGTTCGATTCCCATCTGCTGCAACCTTCCATCGGATGAGGAAGTAAAATGTCGGTCCCGGCCTTGGTTGTTAGGCCGTTAAGTCATTCCAGGTGTAGGAGTCGTCTCCATGCCATAAGTACAAACAACACACCAAACCAAGCCTACTCCGGTGGAATCGCTGGCGGCGGTTGGACTCACAATCCAAAGGTCGTCAGTTCAAACACTGGGGTGGAAGGTTCCTTGGAGTAGAAAGAGGTTTGGGTGCTCTCCCCATTCAAGCCTTCGGACTCCTAGGTTCGAGCAGAAACTTGTAATAGAGACCACAAAAGACCCGGGGGTCGTTAATGTGGATGGTTTGATTTTTTTTTTTTTTTTTTTGAGTAGTTAACAAACACTTTATAGAAGATTTTGCTGGAAGCTGACTTTAATTTAGTGGTCAATTGAGCACAGGAGACCGAGGCAAACCTGGTAAGAAAATTGACGTTTTGGTTAGTGCAACTGAGCCGCCCGGAGTGCGTCGTTAGAATTCAATCAAGGTGAACAAAAATCGTCGCGTTTTTTCAGTTGTTGATAATTTCTGCTTTAAATTACAAGTATTCGTTTGGAAAATGTTTTATATCAGTGTGCTTACTAAAAATATAAGATTTGGTGACAAATTCGTAGTCGGATAAAATGGATTATCGTAATCGTGAATTAAGTTCACGAATGTGAGAACCACGAAGGATTTTTTTCATGAGTAGAGTGCATTTGCACTATAAATGTGAATTTATTCCTTCATGGTTCCCGCATTCGCAAATTTAATGCACGATTTCGAATTGATTTTTTTCATTGTAGTCGGAATTAAACTATTTTGAAACGGTAATTGAACGTCAAAGTGCTGATATGGCAACATTAGAGGCACGCTGGAATTAGGTGCTGTTCCTCTAGAAAAAAATGGATGGAAATATTATGACAAAACCGTGCAAAATCTAAATCAAATGATTGAAGCCAACTGCAAAAAATAATAGGTAAGGTCAAATACCTTATGAAGCAATTTTAAGAAAAAAAAAACAATTTAAATGAAAATATACACAATCATATTTTTCTGCTCAATGTCATTCATATTAAACATGTTATTGATATTAATTGATATTTCAATTATATACTTTTTATTTGACATAAAAGGTTGAACAAATTATGTTTTGTGCCTGAAAGAAAGAAAAGAAAGTGACATGTAGTCAATTTTAAATTTCAGATTTCAGATTTTAGATTAGTTTAAGTTTTTTTATATTGTATTTTTCTTTCAAATGTTTTTTTTTTTCATTCAATTTCCACTTATTTTACATCTAGAAATGCTTACATATTTTGTGCCAGAGAAAATATGTTATGTAACATAAAGAATTGGTAAAAAAGGCTAAATTTCACTTTCGGATAATTTTTCAGCATTCAAATTTTTTAAAAAAAATTACAGTTTACGTATTTAAGAATTCTATTGTAAAATGCTTTGAAAAACTGTTAAAAATATTTCCTGCATTTTTTTAGAAGAATCAAGCACTACTATTCTACCATTTATTATCTGGGTGCTGAAAAGACGGAAAGCGTAACGTGATTTTCGAATGCTCCCCTCTGCTCCTCTCTAATACATCTGCACTACAGCTATAAACATAAACAAAGTGGAAGGTTATGTTCAAGCTCAAGCGTGACATATATATTGCTGCGGAAATGACTTGTTTTGATTTTTTTAAATCTGTTCATGTTTAAATTTTCGTTGAAAAATTAAGGGATTCGCACTTTTTTTGTTCGTAGACTAATCGCTGGACGGCCAAAAGAGGCCTATTTTGATTTCCACGTGACGAAATATTGCGTCAGAAGTGGATGGAATTTTGTGAATCAGAAGAACAACCGAATCGAAGTTGCGAGATTGTGTATTTTTGAAGCGCAGTAATAATGTTGGAGTAAGATTATTCAATATTATTTGGCATGTGTCATTCATAGTAATTGATGATTCGTCGCTAATATTTCAAAAAGCGTCATAAACGTACGTTTTGCGTGAGACATAGCGCTTATTGAAATGCTAGCGACAAATTTACTAAATCTCGATTTCTACCCTCTTTTTAAGATTTGTTTACTTCGAATACCTCAAAAGCTCGACACCACCGACAAAATAAATTATAGATCGATTACAATACTTGCCACTTCTTGGTATCATTTTGTGAACAGTAAATTGGTTCCACTTTGACAGTTCTAAATTGAGGCCGCTTTGCGAACCACTATTCTGCACCCAGTTTATTATCATCAACATTAAATATTTTCAACAGAACATTTTTTTCAAAACTCTATTGAAACCCCTTTTTGAAAAAAATGTGTAAACTTTGTAGTCTAATCCGGAACTAATAAAAAAAATCTTGAAAAAAAGCCTTCTCATTTTCAAAAAAATTCAAAAAATTAAAATCTTGAAAAGGAATTCGTTTTTTCATATTTTTATAATTATTTTGTATTTTATCTCAATAAAAAACTTTTATTTACACTGTGTGACCTAACCCAACAAAAATTTCAAAAATTGGAACTTTGAAAAAAACCTTTATATTTTCATAATTTATCAAAACTAATTTTAGTTTCTCTTCATAAAAAACTTTTTTTTATGGGAATATTTCAAAGCACGCTTAGAAGTGGCTTATAAACCCCCTATACACTGACCCCTCAGCTCTGATCGATGTCGAGGAAAACAAAAATAAATAAAAAAAAACTAATTTCAAGCATAATTTTCTAAAAAATTAAGGCAGAAAGCTTAACAAAACTCTTTTTTCAGCAAACATATTTTGCAATTACAACAAATGTACGATATTTATGAAAATGTTTTTTTTTTTTTTTTTTTTTTTTCATTAAGCTTTATGTCTTTATGTGTTTTGTGGATCAAAATTTCGAAATTTGTAAAAAGATCAAAAAACCTAAATAAACGTAATTATAATCATACATCTTTATATTTTACAATACAATATACATTTTCAGCAAATCCATTTGGTCCACTGATTTTTTGGGAATTTTTTAAGGGTGGACACATAGAAATTATATTAGAATTGGTCTAAAATCAAAATTGAATAAATTTTATTAGGAGGGTAATTGACCATCCATAAACCTCATTCTCATATTGTAAGAGAACGAGAGCAAATTTATTCCAAATTTTTAAGAAAGGTGTAAAATTTCGATAGATCATATTCCAATTTGTTCAATAATTTGAGAGCAAAATATAATATGAATCGGTTAAACTGAGATAGTTTTGTAGAATCAAAGAAGAATAAAGAGTGCACAAAAGAATTGGAGACAACAATATGTTTAATATGTTGGAAAAATATCTTTCAAAATTGCAAATTTATTTTCAAAGTAAACTTTGAACTGAATTTAAAAATTTTGCTTTCGCCAGTCGTATGCCAACAGTCGTTCTGCCTTGCCAGACTTCCTGCTAGCCCCAGACAACAGCCCGGCATGAAATTTGATAGATTTCCCCCCGAACGGTCAGGAAGCCCATTTTTCCCGAACTTCGAGCACCCGGAACATGTTTCATTGTGGCTGCCCCGACACTGTCTGTCTATTTGCCGAGCTTTCTTCCTCGATTTTTCTCCTCCCCTCTCCCAACCTCAAATAGTCGAGACTGTCCATTTGTCAGAATTTTCCCCGTTTTCGACTCTGTGTCGAAAATTGGACTTTAAATTTATCGATCGAAAGAGGTTCCTCGCCGCGTCGGACAATGCACATACGTCATTCTGTCATTCCTGCCGCCCCGCCAAGCCCGAATCAAGCAAAGAGTTCCGCATGATTGGTAATGCCTCCGGTATTTATGGCGCAGCCAGCGCAATGATAGAGAGTTGAGCTGAGCTGTGGCCTTAATTAGACCGGAGTTGTAGTAGTAGTTGTCGAGGGCGGCGGCTGCACTTTGCGAAAGCCCGTGGAGGCGGTTTTAATTGACAATCAATTATCGGAGAAGGAGGAGCAGGAAGAAGAAGAAGAACAGAACAGACTGTTTCTGGGGGCCTCGGGTGCAATCAATCGATCGATTGCGACGGCAGCGATGATGATGATGATGAGTAAGTTATTTACAGTTGAGTTGATGCACGCATTCTGGAGGTATTTGGTAGAATTATTGCTTAACCCGCGGTTGAGTGATTTTCACACGCTGTTGGAGGTTGGGAAATTTGAAGCTTTGAAGATGAGAAACTTAGCTTGAACGGGGACATTTAATCAAATTCTTTATTTGATACATTTTTGACATTTGAGAATTGATTAATAACTTTTAATAAACTTGCTATAATATGAAATGAGATTGACTAAGACAAAAAGTGAATTGTTTAGATATGTTTAAACGTTCAAAAAAGAATAAAACGGAACAGACAATTGAGACAACTTACTCAAATCGATTGGATTTATGCAACTGTGATATTTTTTAGAGCTTATACAAATGTAGACATTGAATAAATTTAATTATATTTGATTTTTTTTTCTCATAACAAATTGACATTGTTAGGACAAAATTTTGGACTTTATTAAGACAAATAATAAGAAAAAAAGGTACAGATAATTTAGAACTGCAACTTCAAGTATGAGTTTTTCGACCATGTTTTAGACAAATTTTAATGGCCTATTAAATAACCAAATTAACTTTCAAAATATTTCATCACCAACAATTAGGTTGCCATCTTGAATTTTAAACTTCTTAATCACTTTAGAGTAGTTTAGGCATCATACTCAAGCTCGGTAATGAAATATAAGACACGGGCATGTATAGCTGTTTTAAGAAAATTTTAAAACGTTATCGGATGAATAGTTTCCAGGACATCGGTGATAAAAAAGGAATCAAAAGGAATAATTGGTCAACACTGTAAATTTTAATGATTCCCTTCTTTTTAATCTGTGCCTATCAATATCTCAGCAATCAAGGCCAGGTCGTACATTTATCGAACATGGTTCACCGAGGTTCAAGAGTTCCAAGTGTTTTGCATTTCTGAAAAATAGGTGCTGAAAAGTTTAACTTTTCAGCACTTGTTTCGAAAAGTAACATTTTCCAACATTTTTTTAATTCAAACGTTTTATTGACAAAATACATGAAAATTTGTCTTAAAATTTCACTCAATGGGTGAACCTCGTTGGATAAATGTACGACTCGTGCTGAAAAAATCCTCTTTTTGCAACTTGTTGCATAAACTACTATTTTATTTTGTGGAAATGAATTTAAAGGAACAAAAAGTTATTTTAAATATCGGCAAAATAAATTTCCTTGAATCAATTTTTGTTTAATTGGTTTTCAGTCATATCTATAACTTTGCCAAATACTTTGATCAAAAAATCACATCAAAAGATACAGATTTTGAATTTTCAATACCATGATTGAAAATGATATCTACAGTTTTTGAATCAATAAATACAATAAGTTTCAGCAATTGATACTAGCGAACAAAAAAATTAAAATGTTTCTTTTCAAGAAGTCGCATGTTTTTCGTCAAACCTTTCAACAACAAGATAACAACTGATCCTTTCACATCTCTTTTTTCCCCGATGACGGCAAAGGATGATGATAGTGGTGAGAATAAGTGCCATTCCCTCGGTTAAAAGTGACGCCTTTAACCCACTTCAAATCCCAATTAGTGCTACTACTGAAGATTCCGTTCGCTTCTGCTCCAGCGCCAAAAGACTAGACAAATAGAACACTTTCAAGTGACAACCTTCTGTACATCATCATCACTGCGCCATCACCACCGAGGAAGAGAGCAAAAACGAGAGAGCGCCAAAGAAAGTGATCATCATCGCATTACATCGCGCTTGTTAAGTCGAAAAATATGTTCCACCACTTAACCGGCCATCCCACCCCGGGCAGCTACGGTCTTTCTCTCATCAAACTAACAAATTTCGTTCACACCCAGAGGGAAAGTCAGAAACGAAGAAGAAAAAGTTCGGTCTTCAATTGAGGTTCATCATTGGGAGTCTGGGAAAAGTGCATTCAGTGCAGCAATAAGCAGAATATGCTACTGCGCTCCCAAATTGATTTTCCACGTTGCGGGCAGCGATGCGGAAAACGGAGCAGTGAGAGAAAGAACGAAAGAATTTCATTCACGAAATCAGTTACTACCGGGATGGGGAAGAATTTGTAGGAAAACAGGGCTGTTTGAGGGCGTTTTAGACAAGTTGGGCAAAAAGATTATGACAAGCATCTATTTTTCATCAATTTTGTTAGCAATTTATTTTGTTATGTAAAAAAAGATACAAATTTAGACGATTTGAAATAATTTAAAAAAATTAAAACAGTTTGAGAAAATTTGAGACATTTTTTACAATTTAACAGCATGTTTAGACATTTTTAAACATTTTAAAATTATTTTCGACAATTTAAGATAGTTTTGGACAATTTAAGGAAATTTCAATCAAGTTTAAACAATTTTAGATAATTTTAGACTATTTTAAACAATTTTAGACAATTTTAGACAATTTCAGATAATTTCGAACAATTTTTGGCAATTTTTAACAATTTTTTACAATTTTAGACAATTTTAGACAATTTTAGACAATTTTAGACAATTTTAGACAATTCTTGACAATTCTTGACAATTTTAGAGAATTTAAGACAATTTTAGACAATTTTAGACAATTTTAGACAATTTTAGACAATTTTAGACAATTTTTGACAATTTTACTCAATTTTAGACAATGTTACACCCAGAACTGGGCATCGGCATACGAGAGGATAAAGAGCACGATTCGGTAGTAAAATGGTACTGTGTGCGGACTGAGAGGATAAATCTCAAAATTATCGGGAGTACTTTACTCATGGGTTCATCTTCAAAAAAAGTTCATCTATCAAAAAAAAGTACCAGTACCGAGACTCGAGCCCAAGACCATCGGCATATTGAACCGTTCCTTTGCCGTATGGGCCACCATGGTTCGGTGATTAAGTGGCGGTCATTTGTCCATATAAGCCACTCAATAGGATGAACTGTTCCAATGAACGAATGAACACGCGAGAGGACTATACTCTCGCAAAATAGCACTTTCCTCACGTTTCTTTTCGTGAGGACTATCCTCTCGTTCTTTAACTTTGGGTGTAGGAAATTTTAAACATTTTTAAACAATTTTAGACAATTTTAGAAAATTTTGAACAATTTTAGACAATTTAAGACAATTTCAGACAATTCTAGAAAATTTGAGACAATTTTAGACAATTTTAGACAATTTTATACAATTTTAGACAGTTTTTGACAATTTCAGACAATTTTAGACAATTTTAGACAATTTTAGACAATTTTAGACAATTTTAGACAATTTTAGACAATTTTAGACAATTTTAGACAATTTTAGACAATTTTAGACAATTTTAGACAATTTTAGACAATTTTAGACAATTTTAGACAATTTTAGACAATTTTAGACAACTTTAGACAATTTTTGACAATTTTAGAAAATTTTAGAAAATTTTAGACAGTTTAAGACAACTTTAGACAATTTTAGACAATTTTAGACAATTTTAGACAATTTTAGGCAATTTTAGACAATTTTAGACAGTTTTAGACAATTTAAGACAATTTTAGAAAATTTTAGACAATTTAAGAAAATTTTAGACAATTTTAGACAATTTTAGACAATTTAATACAATTTTAGACAATTTTAGACAACTTTAGACAATTTCAGACAATTTTAGACAATTTTTGACAATTTTAGACAATATTAGACCATAGACAGTTTTAAACAACTTCAGACAAAAAAAAGCTATCATTCATTTTGTTATAATTTATATCAATTTGAACCAGTTTGAGATATTAAAGATTATTTGAGACAATTTTAGACAAACTTTTAACAATTTTAGACAAATTGGGACACTTTTAAACAATTTCAAGACGATTTGGGATAAATTAGGGTCAATTTGAGACATGTTTTGTCAATTTGAGCATTTTTAAAAACAATTTGAGATAATTTGAGACAATGTCAAAAAAATATAATATTTTTGGACAATTTGAATTTTTTTTATAATTCAGGTTTGAAAACATGATACATTTTGAGACAATTTGATACAATATGAGACAATCTGAGACAATTTCAGACAAATTTTAAAAAAATATTTAAGATGATTTGAGATAAATTTGAGACATTGCGATACAATTTATTTTATGTCAAATCTAGATTTGACAATTTTAGACAGTTTTGAGAAACATTGACAATTTGAACCAAATTTGAGACATTTTTGATACAATAAGTGATTAATTTATTGTCAATTTGAAACAAATTGATTCTCAGGTCAAATTTAGATTTAACAACTTTAGACAGTTTGAGAATATCTGACAATTTAAGACAATTTGAGACAATTTGAGACAATTTCAGACAATTTGAG
Source organism: Culex pipiens pallens (assembly GCF_016801865.2). Taxonomy (NCBI): domain Eukaryota; kingdom Metazoa; phylum Arthropoda; class Insecta; order Diptera; family Culicidae; genus Culex; species Culex pipiens. The sequence continues at coordinate 2,947,668 of NC_068938.1, forward strand.
ATAATTTGAGACATTTTGAGACAATTTGTGATTAGAGACAACTAAAAATAATTTGATTCTTAGATAAAATTTGGATTTGACAATTTGGTATATTTTGAGACAGTTTGAGACAACTTTGAGACTATTTGAGACATCTTTGAAACAATGAAGACAATTTGAAAAAAAAAATCTTGGTCAAATTTAGATTTGACAATTTGAGACATTTTAAAAAGGTCTAAGATATTCTGAGATAATCTGAGACAATTTGAGGTAAATTTCAAACATATTTGAGACGATCAGTGATAAATTCGAGACAATTCTAAACAGTTTAATTTTTTGGTCAAATTTAGATTTTACAATTCCAGACAGTTTTGAGAAAATCTCAATCTGAGACAATTTAAGACGAATTTGAAACAAATTTGAAACATATTTGCTAGAATTTGTGATAAATTTAAGACAATTCGAAAAAAATGATTCCTTGGTCAAATTGAGAGTAAACAATTTGAGATAGTTTGAGAAAATTTACAATATGAGACAAATTTGAGAAAACTCAAAATAATTTCATACATTTTGAGACACTATGAGGCAATCTGAGACAATTTGAGACAATGAAGACAATTTGAAATAATTTGGTTCTTTGGTCAAATTAAGAGTTGACAATTTGAGACATTTAAAAAAAATTGAGACGATCTGAGACAAATTGAGACAAATTTGAGACATTAAAAAAATGAGACAGTCTGAGACAAATTGAGGCAAATGTGAGACAATTTGTGATAAATTTGAGACAATGTTGGACTAGATAATTGGAAATGAAGGTCTTAAGTTTCAATTCGATTCTACATGGGGCTACATGAGACAAATTAATTGATACCAAATAATTGGTTTGAGACAAGCTTCTGAGCTTCAATTACAAAATTTCTTAGAACTCCCCTGAAATTTTCTCTTCCAACCAAATTCTCGAATCAGGAAGCCATCAAATAAGTGGCAAATACACAGAAAAGAATTAATTCTCTGTCACTTTGCGGCGACGTACTCGGAGCAAATTGTCCCACCACCACCACCAACATCATCTCATCCCGAAACAACTCCAACGACAACGACGACTCTGGTATTAAGCAATTCAATCAAGAAAAACAAATTGAATAACCATATCCCGTCTGCGCCATAAAACGATTTTCGGTGGGAAGAAGTCAAACAGTGCCTGATGAGGAGAGGTGGTGGGACGGCCGAGAAGAGCAGGGCAAGGGCAGGGCGTCATCATCTTTCCAGAGGCAGCCAAGTCAAAGGAGCAAGAATGAATGAGTGTTACTGGTTGCTCTTGAAATTATTATTATTATTGGATGGTTTGTACTCTGCGCGACGGAGATGACTGAGTGACTTTCTGGGGGCCCTTTTCTGTGAGCGATGATTTATGGTGAAAGGAAATAATCGAGGTTCTTGTGACTTTTACGACTTTGGTCGGATGGTTCTTTTGACGCTCTCTCTCTTTTTCAATTTTTATTTTTCTACAAAGTGTCTAATGTTGGCAAAGGTTTTGATGTGTTCATTCCACTTTGAGCGAAACGGTGTTTGACTTCTGTCTTGTTTCGTTAAAAAATGTTGTCTCACTGAACATTTTTGTCTGTCCCACCTTCACAAAGTCCCACCGCGGAGCGATTTCAATTCTCGCTCATACAAATTCCCAATTCTTTTCCCCTTCTTTTATAATACACACAGTTGGAGTAACTTTTTGGCGAGGTGTGGTAAACAGCGCACACGTCAGTGCCTCTGAAATTTATTACTTCTTGTTAGGGTTTGGTTTTTCCTTCATTACTTTTGGGTTGTGGCGGCACGCTGGCATTGCACTCTTCCATTCTATTACCGTGTTTGCTGGAAGAACAATTCTCGAAAATGTGCTTGGTTTGGGAGCTGAAGGGAAATGGGGTTTTGATGCATTTATAGTGATTTGAAACATCTTGATTGAAAGTAGTTAAATTTTTGAGTGAAGTGTGAAAATAAATGTTGTAATAGAGTTATAAGAAGAAAGAAGCGAATTGTTTAGTAGCAGATGTGTTCAAGCATGAACTTGTTCTAAATAAAAATCAAAAGCAAACAGTGCACTTTAAATTTCAAATAAAATTCACATTAATTTAAAAATGTTATTCCTGAGCTCCGTTTTTTTCCCGAGCTCAGTATGCCACTTTTAATTTTAAAATTTAATGCACTTTTGATCATAATTTCTATTTTACGTGACCATTTCTCATCATTTTGTTGGCACACACACACACATGCAAGAAACCCTCAAACGCCTAATGAATATCGTCAAAATCAACCTTTTACTTTCGCTTACTTTTTCACGGCGTTTTCGATACAAAACTGACCCCATCTTTCGGCAACATGTTCTTTTGCACATTAGATGATCACTCACTTGGAAAATAATCCCGAAACATGTAAATAATTAGCAAGCGCCATAAAAAAAACAAACGCGCCAAGTCTTTTGACGTTTCAATGTTGACGACCCATTCCAATCGAAGGCTGAAGAAAACCGAGCGAGAAGCGAAGGCAAATAAACCCTTTGTTGCTGCAGCAGCGTCTGTTGGCGTGAGCCAGTGATGCCAGAAATTTTCTCTATTAATGCTACTTTTCGTGAGTGTTAACTTTAAATTTCATCAATATTGGCAACACTTAGTTGACACAAAAGAGCGCTGGAAGAACGAAAGAACTAAGCTGAAAATAGGAAAATGGGCGTGATCCAATGCATTATCGTTTAATTAGAATGCATTTGGGAAATATTTTTTTCAAATGCTTGAAAAAGGAATAGAAAAACTTTTAGTAAAAGTGAAAATAAACAGAAATGGTCACAAAAAGTTGCTCTACTCGTTGGTGTACTTGGTTTTAGTCAATTTCAAGGAACACTCCAAATTATTCACCATCATTCAAATACGACCGCGTATTAGGCTTTATTAGGCTTTATTGGGTTTATTTCCCCTATATCACGTAAAAAACCAAAATATCGATAGAATAAATTATCTTCATAGCAAGGATTTTTTTCAAAATCAATATTTTTTTGAAAATTATTATATTGTGCAACGATTTATTGTGGATTAATCATACACCAGGAATCAAATAAAAGTTTAATTTTATCAGAAATCTTTAATCAGCCTATCAACCATCTAGTTCAAACCATTAATGGAACATGCGCCACCTCCCTTAACTAAAACAACACCAGTGCGTGAGTTAAGGGGAAAAGCAGAACAACATTCCGTACCAATATTAAGTAACACCAAATTCGACACGCTTTTCCACCACCACCGCCGTCGGAGAGAGCAAGGGTCCCTTAATCTCAAATTAACAATCAATTTTCTTCCCCCTTGCGTTTTCCAGAATCAAAAGGGCAAACCCAACCTACCGTCACTGTGGCGAATGTGGGGGTGAAATGAGTCCCTTTAATGAAATACCGACCGTGTGTTCATTAAGCACATCGGACAGATGGTGCTGCAAACCAGCTCAGCGGGGTTAACTTAGGCGTTTAGGGGGAGGTTTGTGGACAATAAATAATGCCAACTGACCATTGAAAGGTTAAATTGAATGAAAAAAGTTTCATTCAAGACACTACTGCGAAGAAAATTGTCAGTAAATCCCTTAATTATTCGGCAGCTCAACCAACCAACATCACAGAGTGAGGATTTCTTACGCAAATAAGCGTGGAAGACCCCATCCCCCCAAAAACATCTCATTTTCCCCAGAATGGAAGGAAATAATTTAGTCAGTTGGCGATGATGGCGGTGTGTGCGTGTGCGTTTACGCAGGAGGTGCCCTGTTTAAACAAATGTGTGTGTTTTTGGATGAAAGTACGAAAATATCCTTCCCCTGAACTTGGCGCGAGAGTTGGAGGTTGTGTGCGAATCTGATTAACTTTGCCAACATGCTCTTCTCCGCGGTGAAACCTCCGTGACCGAGGAAAACATTCGGCGAAAGTTGAATTGAAGAAGTTGGCAAATTGTGGAAATTTCTTCAGATTTTTTCGTGTGTGTGTGTGTGTTCGAGGCATCAAAGGGAAAAGCGAAGCCCAGAATTAGATATCAAAACAGTACACTTGAAAGTTCAAAGTGAGTTTTTCCGAAAATAAGTGGCTTGAAATTATGAGGAATATTGTCGGGGTTTGCAATTGCTAAAGTGACTTGTTTAGAGGATTTTAGCTGGAAATAAAAAAAAAGTAATGATAGCGTTCTTTAGAAGCAAAATTTGAAAATCAGCTTTGGTTTCACGTTTAAAAGTTTAATGATTTTTTAAAAATCGAATCAAAATAAAATGGATTCCATTCTCAAAATATCGTTTTTCATTTTAAATTCATTATAGGAAGTTCTTCAAAAACCTCGGTTGATCTGAATCAACCTGACTTTTCTTTCTTCTTCTAATTTTATATTTTTGTTTAGTCACACAAAATTAAACCAAGATTTCTAATGAGAATTATTGTAATTTTTTTTTATTTTGTCTGAATTGGTTAGTATCAAAGGGGGGGTTCGACAAAAAAAGATCGTTATAAAATCAATTCTCATAAGGCCAATGCAAATATTTTTCAACCACAACCATCGTCTCAACATTTGGATGCAAAAAGTGTTAAAAAATGCATTTTACACTAGCCCAGTTGTTTTGCAATCATTTGTTTCCAAAAAATGTAAGATTTGACGAAAACATTTTTTTTGCGAAAATAAAACTTTTTGCGGTACAGTACATTGCAAATTTCTAAAAATGATTCTTAACCCAAGGGAATGTATTTTAAATTGATTTCGGCTGATTGCACTTAAACTTCCATTGAAATTTTGAAGTTATTTCAAAAAAATATTTTTTTGCCCCAGATTTTTCAGGCTGAAATTTCAAAGGGGGGGGAGTGGGGGAGGGGTTACTAAAACTTTAAATAAAATTTGTACCAGCTTTAATAAAATAAATGAATGTGTGCGAATTTTTAAAACTAAACTTTCAAAATAATGCTAATGGCTATTTTTTGACTATAGGCAATGTTTTGAATCTCAAGTACAGTCAGCAGCGGTAATATTGAAACATAAATATGCAATGGTTTACAACATTCTGTATAAGAAATATATCTTTGGTACAGTCCAGAATCGATTATCCGAAGTCTTCGGAAAAATTTCACTTAAAATTTCACTTTATTCCCTATAATCGAATCACGAAAAAATATTAAAGTTGATGCCTTGTTTTGAGTCAGTTGGTTCAAATATTATTCCGAACATGTCCTAAGGTGATTAATAAATAAATCATACGAAATGGTGGCCATTAGATAAGATTAGATTAGAAATCATACGAAATGGCGGCCAAAGTGGCAGTGTTGAAATATTGAGAAAATAAATATGTAATCGAAACAGGTTATAAATTACTCGAATTCGGCAGACATTGAATAGCAGAACTTGATTTTTTCAACTGGAACTAAAAGGACAGCTGACTCTAGATAGCTTAAAAGCATTTTAAATTTAAACAATATTATGTGCTTAGTTGTACTTCGTTCATTTAGTATTTTGCGTAAAATATATCCACGGAAAAAAATCAATTCTCAATTCTCTACTCGACCATTGTTGATCCTTCGAAAAAATGTTGTCTTGGCAATTTATTTTCTTGCAATAAAATTAAAAAAGTGATCAGAAATAGTTTTAAATCGTATTTTCTACTGATATACAAGAAATTGAAATAGAGCTTTAGGGCCCTATTATCAACATCACAAATTTCTGTTCATCTACACGTCTTTTAAATGCTCTTTTTACTTTAAAAAAACAATAAATAATTTGATTTGATTCAGAGAATAAATGAAATTTGTTTCACCATAAAAAAAGGTTTAAATCAAAAATTTGTCAGAAAAAAATGAAATATGAAAAATAATTATATTCAAATAAATGTTTTCTTTACTTGACCATACTATCATACTTTAATCGCATTCAAAAACAAAAGTTCACCAGGACCTTCCCCACTAGAGAATATCCCTAACAAAACCTACAGTTCCACAACCGTCCACCGCACGTCACCACCATCGTTACACATTCCCCAACAAAAACAAACGCATGCGCCCTTCAACGCCTTCAAAAGGAACCTTTTCCCGTTAGAATCTGCTGCAGTATGTTTTCCGCGCGCTCTTTCTCAACATAAAACATATTTTTGCTCTCTCCCCTTTTTTCTTCTCAGAGTAAGAAATATCCTTTCCCTCTCCCGATCGCAGCAACCTTTTCGGCGTAAAGGTTTTCGCTGTTTTCTTGTGTGTGGGAGCTTCGCGCGAACGTCGCGACGCCTTTCTCGCGCGCGCTCTCTCCTCTCTCTCGAGAGAAAGAGAAATTGCCTACTCCGATGACCACGCTGCTACGTGCTCTTATGCTCACACGCTAGTCAGTCTTATTATCAACGCTGAGCGTGGATGAACTTTGAGGTTTTGACCGGTGGGGAAAAGTCGATTAATCCTCGCAGCTGGCTTGTTTTTTCGCGTTTTTCGCGGACGCGTTCGCGCACGGTGGAAAAGTTTTGTGATTTGCGTGCTTTGCGAAGAAGGTCGTGCCAAAAGGGCTTGGAGTTGTGGGGGAAATTTCGAGGTTTTCCGACCACCTGCTGACCGGAACCGGAAGCGACGAGGCGAACCGACGTCTGGCCTACATCCCGGCGTCACCGACGTGGCCAAGATATATAGATTTTCGGGTTTGTTTTATTTGGAAAGTCATTAATCACAGCAGGAAGTACGCGTGTGAGCTGTGAGCGAGAGAAAGAAGGTGGTGAGGTGATTTACGCGGATGTTTTGTTACAGTTTAAATAGCCGTGGAAAATAGCTGGGGATCGACCCCACCAAACCCCGCGCCCCCACCCAAATAGTACAAGAATAGAATATCAAGTGTCTGCAACGGATGCAGCGACGGTGAAAATTTCTCCCTTCTGTGCAAGTGCACCCAAGTGAGAGAAGAAAAGTGTGGGAAATTTATGTGCGATACCTGGGTCTGCCCTTCTGCTTCTAAAGAAGCATAGTGTTCGTCCCCCACCCATATTTTAGAAAAGAAGGGGAGAAAGTTGCTGCATAAAAAGAAAAAAAGGAGTGAATGTATGACATAAAATAAATGTGAGAATCTCAGCCGAGCGCGGAATTTCAAGTACTTGGAAGAAATGCGATCACGTGTTTATTGCAGCAGATGAAAACATAAAGCAAGAAGAAGAACCATCTTAACACATCTCATCGTCATTAATTCGACACGTGGAAGCGATGCTGATGGTATCCAAATAAACCAAACGGGGGGGTCGATAACGACCGGCAGCATCCGCTCTGGATTCGAAAACATTGCTGAAATCGCCGTAACAAAAATCAAACAAACAAATCATCATCGCATCAAATTGAAAAAAATCAAATCCGAGCTGGTAGAAAGAAAATCGCGCCCCCGCGAAAACGGAATATGAGATGTGGAGTTTGCTAGTGCTGTTGCAGATTTTGCTTGTGAAAGGTAAGCCATAGCTCAACCCCAACTAATAATAATAATTTCATGAATGAAACTTTTCACGAAACGTGACCGAATTTGAGGACGAGGACGCGCGTCTGGCGTGCTAAATATACATTTTTTTTCTTCGTGATTTGGCCACTACACGAGTTTAGGTACAGTAGTACTTGTACTAGGGTCGTACAGTTTATGAACGTCATTAGCATGTGGTTAGTTGGGATTTTTGTCGTAGGGGTAAAGGGGAGGGGAAAATCTGTACCGACCGTCCTCCTCTCCTCAACACCAGGGGAAGCGGCATGTGGACTGAGCAGGTGGTATGGTGGGTAAATATTTAATGCTGACTTAGTGGGGACAAATGATTCCAGGAACTGGTTGAGGTATCGTGATAGTTAAGGTATTTTTGAATTGTTACGTCATGGAGTTTAACAACTTTGAATTTCGTCATCACTACAAGCATGAAATTTTCTGATGAAAAAGATGTCAAGTCATTATGAAATTTCATTTACTTTCTTGATTCATTTAAAGAATTATATTCAATAAATTTATACTAAAAAGCCAAAAATAATTGGACAATTTGGCAATTTCGAATAAAATCTTTTTTTTAGTTGGATAAAACTGTGTTTAATGGAATCATTAGTACTGTTTATCTTGAGCAAAGTTCCCATTTTCAACATTTGGTAAATTATTTATGATTAAATGCCAATAAATAAGCCAATCTTAATAAATTGAGCCAATCAAATGTTTGACGTGATCCGATGTGACAAAAGCTGTCAAAGTTGGCGGGATAAAAGTTCATTATCATTTGGCGGAAGATAAGAACATAAATTATGATTAGGGTAAATCAGCAAAAAATAGAATCATTGTCTTTGTATCTACTCTGATTTAGATACTGAGTGCCAGCTGAAAAACGTTTTCGTTAGTGTCATTAATCTAAAATTAATCACAGAATAAATTTAAAAAAAAGATGATAGATGATATCAATTGTCATCTCATAACAAATTTTAACTTGAAAAATAATATCCGGGCAGACGGTAATAACAAAGTTCATGTCATTTCAATAACAAATATTTGTTATTTATGTTATTTTAACAGAAATTGTTATGGAATCTTCTTGAAAAATCCATTTTTGCATAAGGGTTTCATAACAGTTTATGTAATCATAAAAAAAAAATTGTTATTGGTCTGAAATTGGTTGAAATCCAACACAACTTTGAAATAACATTTCTTGTTATGGAAGAATATCTCCAAATGTTATTGGCATGATCAGATTAGTTCTTAAAATAATAAAAAATAATAACAAAGATTTGTTGAAGAATAACTATAAATGTTATTAGTCTGTTATTACAATAACAATCCAATAACAAAAAATTAATAACGACGAATAACAAATCTTGTTAAAAATAACATATAATGTTATTGGCCTAGTATTTTTAAATAACAAAAAGTGTTATTCCCAAGTTATTTCCGTCTGATCGGGTATAGAGACCATCCACAAACCACGTGGGCATTTGGGCACTCAAAAGATTTGTTTTGTATGGAAAGATTTGTTTTGTGTGGAAAGATTTGTTTTGTATGGAAATTGTTTACGAGGGGGAAGCAGGAAAGGTCTGAGAACAAAAAAAAAAGTGTGCCTGCAGCACGTGGTTTATGGATGGTCCCAATTGTGCACAATAGGCTCCTTAATCTAATATATCAACCAACATTAATTTTTTCCCTTTTAAGTTGACTTAATCTCTGATGAAAATGCTAATAGAGTAAAATTACAAAATTGCGATTTACAACTGGGTGAACTGATGAACTGTAACTTGGCTAGGGCTGGAGAAAAGAAACTGGAAAAATTTTCAGGGAAAGCAGCTGTATTTTGATACATTCTTTTAGCCAATTTCATTAAAAATTATTTCAAGAAGACTTCTCTGAACATTGATCATATATATTTGACAACAAACGAAAAGTTGCTTCAGAATTTTCTAGTTTTCTAGACCTTGCTGTCTAGTTGTAGACCTTGCTTGTCAATTCTGAGAAATTTCGAAAGTTCGCACTTTTTCTCAATAAAAATCAAAAATCTTTGCTGTGAAGTGTCAAAATTGCATTTTCTCTTAGAGTTAATTTGTTAATTTATTGAAGACTTATTCGCAGTCTAGTCTTTTTTTTTTTAATAAGGCCGTTGCAAATACTTTTTAAGGATCATGTCGCCCCTCCCTTCAACAAAGAAAGGTTCGAAAAATCAGGGGGGGGGGGGGTCAAAAAATATGTTTTCAAAAAACTTCAAAATTTTAAAAGAAATAGAAGTCTGACCAACTGAAAACAATTAGAAATGCAATTTCCTGCGTTTTAAATTATATTAAGCATGTCTGGGATGGATCCAAAATGTTTTTTTTTTGTTTTTTTTTTTATCGCAAAAAATCTTTAATACTTGGATATTTTGACAACTAATGATTGCAAAACAACTGGGCAGGTGCGAAATGCACTTTAAAACAATTTTTTATTCAAATGTTGAGACCATGGCTTGTTGTTTTAATTTTTAAATTTTTTATCAAATATTTTATAGATGAATTTAAAAAAAGAAGAAGAAAACTTTGACAGCAGGAACATTAAAACATTCTTTGAAACTTTGATTTCTTACGTCTATTTTTTATACATTAGCTTTATCACATTGGCATCACTCATATTGATTTATATCTTTGATTCTTTACCTTATAGCTGGTGAAACAGGATTTCGGCTGGGGCCTCGACTGTTTGCCCAGTTCGGTCGGTTAGTTTTGTTCGCGAGTTTTAGATTAGATTTTTTCGGTGCAATATTTTAATTGGCGCCGTCAAAAATGTCTCATTCAGTGCGTGTGAATGATTGTAGTGCGGGAATGGTGAAGTTTTGGAAAATTTCCGCGGAATTAGTGTGTTTTTTGAGGAAATAAATTTACATTTTCGAGTGATTCCTAGATGGAAGCTTTTATAAGCAGGGCCGTGGATGCCATGTGTTAGTGTATTGGTAGGATAAGGTTACAGAACGGAAAAGAAATAGGCCTTGCGACAGCTTTGCGTCTCTTTCGTGGTTGTGCAGCGCGGAGTTGTGTGTTGGAGCGAGACGGGAAGCGCGGTGATTCGGACGGCTGGCATTGGGCTTTGTTCGTGTGCGTGCCGTGTTGTCGGTCACGCTCCTGATGATGAGAGCGAGAACGCTCGATATCATCATCGTGATCTGTGCGAGGTGTTGATGATGGCCAGGAGAGAGTGTTGCTGAGAGTGATGCGAGAGTCTACAGTTTGGCAGCAACTTTGGTGAGCCCGTTTTGATTTGAGTTGTATTGTTGATTTGATTTTGGTTGGCCGCGGTGGGTTTTCTTGAAGTAATTCGTTGGTTGTCAAAAATTGATCGCGGTAGGTCGCGGTGGATATTTTTCTACCACAGTTTTTTTTTTGTGTGATCAATGTGGTAGATGCTTTGGTGGATTTTTGACGGTTCCAATTATTTCAGGAAGGTCCACGATTGGCCGGAATCGGATTAACAATACAACTTTGGTGTTTTTCTATCTGATTAGATAACGTAATGAGGAAGGGATTAATGAAGGTTGAGCGTGTGCGGGTGTATGTATGTGTGTTTGTGTATTTTTTTTCTTTGCTGTAACGTAACTTTAAGCAAAACTCTCCACTGAACATTTCAAGTCTCTAAAACAGTAATTTAAATTAATTAGTTTTTTGTGTGATTGGCTGAGTGAATGAATGATTGAAAGAGTATGTAAATTACTAATGATATATTTGTTTTCAGGGCAAGCTTTCTGCTAATATAAGAACAAACGGGTAGCGTTTCTCGGTGGTCGTGAGATCGATTTTATTTTAATGAAATTTAGTCCGATAGATTAGTTCGATTAGCACCGCGTCGGGTCAATTTTGTGTTGCGCGTTCGTCGCCGTGTTTGATAAACGATATAGCCGTTTTTCCGTGTATTATTTCTACGATTTGACAGTATGTGTTTTGTAGGTTCGCTATACGCTTGCGAGGTATAAATTTAAAACTTGAAGAGACGTTTTCCGTAAAAGGCATGAAAAAAAAAATTCTCAGCATTATAGCTCGGAGAGCACGATAACGAGTATTTCTCCTACGCGGTTGTTAAGCCCTTCTTGTAGCTTCGTAACTCATCAGTTATCGGTCGCTAATCGTATAGTTATTCAAAAGTTGAAATCGTCTATGATCCACTCGAATTAAACACTTAACGTAGGGTTTAATATTTTACATGTTAAATACATTCTTTGTGGTTTTATCTTTCCACAGCCGGCTGTCTAAGATAATCCATCTAAACGTAAATAAATCACAAATAAACGGGAATAGTCTCAACAGCAGCATCCGATTGCTAGCCTTGGGAATAATACATCAACCCATTAAACAAAACTTATCGATTATTTGGGTCACATCATCATCTTCTATGATGAATCCTGACCATTACCCTTCCCTACTAACAAAATCCCAAGTAGAAGTAGTTTTCCGGCACACGCGGGGGTGTGGATATCGTATAGAACCCACCCTTGGTAGCAGCCTGTGCTAACTAACATTCCCGTCCCCTTCCCTCGAGATCTACAAACTGACATGGCGGGCGCCGTTGGTGGCCAATGACTGTTTCTTATCTACAGCAGCTCTAGTTTTGATGATCTTGATGATTTATCTTTTCAGCGCATTCATGCATGCTGTTGATAAGGGAAACATCACTAGATCGTTGAAGCGTATGATCGCTAGTGCTGATAGGATATTACGGTCCTGTTCAGCAACGGAGAAGGACAACCATGGGTGGTCTCTCATGCTCATGCTCATGCTCATGCTTATAGCTGGTGAAACAGGATTTCAACATTTCGTTCGCAAAACGAAGTCCAATTAAATTTTGAAAAACATCCGGCTGACTCATTTTTCTCTTGTATGACTTAGCTAGTGAAAACAAACCAATAACACATAATAACACTTATGCAAAAACAAAAAAAAGTCTCTCACCAACCTACTTTGAAGTGTTTCAAATTCCACGAAATCCAGCAAAATACCATCACGTGAACCTCGACAAATTCGTCGAAAGCACTTGTCAAAGTACCTAGACAAAATAATATAACAGGCTTATTACGTGCCGTAATATTATTAAATTACGGAACAAGCTTCATAACATTGCCGTTTAATGCTCCGCGTATCTGTGTCACTCGGCAGCGTTATTTTTAATTATATTGTAGCACCGCCCCGGAAAACTCGCCTTAGTCACACTCACTCGCACACTTTGCGTTATTTTCCGACGACGACGACGACGACGACGAAAGTTTGGCACGATTCCAAGAAAAACAAACTGCTTTGAATATTATTACCTAGCAAAGTCTTCACCGTCGTCGCCGTCAAAGTAGGCCTCGTTTTCTTTGGGAGTATGAAATTTCCCCATAAATTTCCATGCAGCAGCACCTTTTGGCTGATGGTGGTGGCAGCAGGCGGTGCGATGTCGTCGTCGTGGGGGTCATGGCGACATCGAGTCAACCTTGAATCTGGCTGTCCCACGATCAACCATCATCCATCATCGTCATCATTACCCAGCAGCGGTGGTGGGGTAGTCTTTTTTTGGGAATTAATTTTCATAAGAAGCGGGCGCACGTGGGCCGTTACACAAATTCGAGCAATCGATGTAATTTGGGTGAACTTTTGGGAGTCCTTTGAAGACAGTTTCATGAATGGGGTGATTTGGTGGAGTTTATTTGGTGACTGTCGACGACTTTACGGCAAAGGTAAGTTGAAATTAAGTTTAAATTGCTGATTTTTTTAGACACTTGAAGTTTTTTGCTGAGACGTTCAGAGCAAATTCAAACAAAATTAAGAATTTTAGACTAGACACCCACCTGCTTTAAAATATCAAAGTTTATTGATTTATTTTAACTTGAAGTTTTCATTTATTCAAAATATTTTTTTAATGCACAGTTCAGACATTATTCGAAGTTCTCGCAAAAGTTTCATTTCGGATAATTTGGGAATACGAAAAATTCTAATTTTTTAAATATTTATTTATGTCCTGGGAATTTCCAAAATTCTTGCAAAAATTCTAACCTTTTTGTTACCAATGTTTTGATTTGATTCTAATCAATCAACTCCACTTGAAATTTACATGTCGCTCGAGAGTGACAGGAAAAGTGAGTAATTTCATTTCCTAAAAAAATTAAATAAATGAAGATGAAGCTGTTACAACATTCACTTTGTTGAAAATTGTGATCTTTTCATTTCGGAATATTGTCTCTTAAAGTTTATAAATTTAATTTGTGTATACGCCAAGCAACAGAATTTAATCAACCAACTTCCACCAAAACTGTACATCACCACCCCTTGGCAGACTAAATTCATGCGACGCAATTTAGCGTCAAGTATGCAAATTAAAGTTAATTCACCACGATCTGACCCCAGTTTGCGCAAATTTCCCACTCACACTCTCTCTCTCCTATAATACCGACCACAAATTTTCCGCCCAATCTGGCATTGGCACAGAGCGTTATCATATGCTGCTGCTGGAACTAAAACTGGGCTCCAATGGTTGCTTGGATGGTTAGACAACACAACCAACGCCAAAGTTGGGGGGCGCAAAGCTGTTTTAAAGCAGATTACGACCAACCGACAACTGCAGCAGCAGCAGCAGCAGGCAGCGCCATTCCAACGCCTGCTCTTTTCGCTCTGGCAGCATATGTTTGGAGCCAAAAATTTAATTCCAAAATAATCCCTATCTGTAACTTTTCGCTCAGTTTCAGCTCCAACTTGGTGGAAAATAGTTTCCAGCATCGATGGAGGTGGAAAAAAAAGACCACCCCGTTTTGGTCTGTGGCTTGTTTGAACAATTTTACATCGTCCAAACCGGGCAACGATTGTCAACTGATATTTATACGCGACTCCCGATCGATACCCGGGGCCCAACCCGCAACCTCGCGCGGAGGTCCAGCTGGGCCGCTGGCCAAACATTAATCTGCAAATTTACGACGCATTCCGGGCAGCAATATTTTTCCACCAGGTTGACCAGGTTCTGACCCCACAAGCTAGGCAAAGTAGGCTTCCGTTTGTTTTTCCTTTTCACCGTTTGTTTCCGCATGAAAATGGAAAATAAAGTTGGGATTAAATATTTAAAAACCTCTAACGGTGACGTTAATGCGAGCGTGATGGGTTTTCCAGACAGAAATACTAGGTAGGAATTGCAGCAGGAGCTGCAATAAGGTGACAGTTTGAGTGGGGACATGTCAGTTATTGAGCAAAGGGGGAAAATGCCTGCCCCCGTAACTGCAGTTGAGCTCAATTATGCCACTCAAATTGTACTTAGCGTCCGCTGGAGGATTAGAAGAACACCTTGTAGCAACTAGTTCTCCTTGAATTATATTATTTGAAATGTTGAAAATCTCTATTTTCTCCAAATGAGAAATATTATAATTGGATAATTACAATCATCATTTGCCTGAACCTTTCTTTAATTTTCGTGAAACTTTGCTCCAGTGTTGCAAATGAGTGATAGAAAAGCTATCAATTGATTATCTCTGCACCAAAAAAATCCGAGAGTATAGCGGCCGTCACTATAGCTTATGAGATCTCTTCTTGAGTCTCGTGATTCCCAGCGATGTCATTCTCTCTCTATCACTCCTTCCCTTTTCCTCGACTATGCGCTCTCACCGCTGAGTCTCTCAATCTCTCCGAAAACTGCAATGAGAGAACGCGAGATGGCGATTGGGAGCCGACCACGCATGACGCCCCGTTAAACTGCGTTTGCAAAATTGATTTTGTGACGGCTTTTTTGGTTAAACGCTGTTGCGTTAGGATGATCGTGGAAGCGGGAATGAGAGAGAAAAGAAAAATGTCAATCGCGAGTGTGTAAACACGAAAACGTTTTCGGATTTTTTCGGTGCTGAGAGATTCAATAAGGAGAGAAGAGCAGTTGTATTTGAGGCATGAATATTCAGGCGCGATAATTGTAGTTGCTGAGAGCTGATATTTTGATATTTTAACAACCCTGCTTTGCTCTGAGGGGGAATTTTGGTCCCTGGTCACTAGGATGCCCAGAATATGGGACTTTTTTCAAAACCTTGCTCCACAAGCTGAATATTGTTTCTTGAGCTATTTTAGTACTCTGGACCAAATATAAGCAAAATCGGTCAACATGGTACCCATTGACACTTAGAGGTGAAGTTTGTATGGGAAAAATCGAAAAAATGTATGAAAAACCCAATTTTTATATGGTTTGGTCTGCACGGTGAGTTACCCCCATCCAAAAATTCCCAAAAGTGAGATTCTCATTGGAAATTTGGTGTTCTACAACTTTTTAGAACATACCAACGCTATAAAACTTGACCTTGAAAAGTTATGAGCGATTTAAAAAAGTCATTTTTGTATGAAACACATTTTTTTCCACAGAATGTCAGGCTTGGGTATCATTGAATTAATCTCAACTAAATTCGCTCAAAATTTGCACAAAAAAAAAACATTTTCCGCGTGTGGAGCAGAGGTTCATTTTTTCTCGGTACTCTAGTCACTAATCACGAATCCGAAATTCATTATGTTGTTTAAAGCCCAAGGCTTGCTAAAAAATTAAATAAAATAGTTTTCATAAAAAAAAACAATAAAAATTTGGTTCAAACTTTTGTTTGTTGCCAACTCTGAACTTTTTTTGAATGAGTCCTATGAACAAATGTATGAGTGTATCTTCATCACACCTTATGGCAATGTCCATCTGAGTATGCGGGATACACAATTTTTTAAGATTTGTTTAAAGCACCTAACAAAAAATAGTCTAGAACTGTAGAAAATGAGCAACATGACATTTTACGAAAAATTTATTAAACTTTTCTATTCTTCAATAATCCTGAAGGGTAATTTTTCGATCATCATTACAATTTTATTTAAAATAATACCTTTTTGTACTTTGCAGTGTTAACAAAGTGGGATTATAGTGTTACAATGTTTTACAAAGTTGCAGAGCTCAAAAAAAGGGTTTGCCTGCATCCTTTATGAATTATAATCAATTAAAAAAAGCAAAAAACCCAATTTTGTTTTTTTTAATAAGCTTTCACATATCGCCTATTGAACTCAATTTCATGCTTTTGAAAATGTTTTAATCGAAAAGTTCAGCAATTATAGCATTAGAATATGAGATCAAAAATCGATAGTTGAAATAGAACCCACTGACTGAAAAAGTTTGAAGAACAACAATCGTCGAGGTCGTCTTATTTTTTTTTTTTTGTTATTATATTAATCATAGTATTTCCTTCGATTGTTGAAACAAACAAAGCCCAATTTAATATTTTTTTAAAACAATTTGAAATATTCAGAAGATCAAGTCACTTCTTTGATCAATTGCAATTTGATTTGGAATTACAAAAATCTCCAAATTTCTTTAAGCTTTTCACAATTTGTACAGAAGGATTTGAGATATTTTTAAAATCATAAATTAATTATGATTATTGTTATTCTGATAACTAAGCAATTTTCTTAGCACAAATTCCTTAGTCAAATTGACATGGCAAAATCTTGTTAAAAATGTGAAACTTGTTTAAAACGGTTCTAGTACGTGATTTTTCCCAAAGGTTTGAAGGCGACTATTTATTAAGATGCTTTTTACCTTACTTATTAGAAAAGTGAAGTTGCTAAACAAAGTAAAATAAATTAGAATGTGTAAATTTGTAGTGAAAATTAACGAATATGCATTATTTGAAAAATTATTTAAGTTAAGGCATTCCAAAATTTACAAAAATATACTCAAAAGATCAGCAAAAAAATAAAAAGTATCCATTTCTTTATTGATATTTGAACCAACATCATCAACATTTTTACATAATTTCCTCACCCCCTTAAAAATTGACCCAAAAAATCAGGGGGCAAAATCTTTTTTTTTTTTTTCAACGAAATTCAAAATTTCAATGGAAAGTTAAGTGCAATCAGCTGAAATCATGTGTAGAACTGTGAAATTCAGTAGAACTGAAGAAAATTTAACCAGTTCCTAATGTAGCTTTACACATTTTTTTCATTCTTAGATGTATTGCGGCTGTAAAGATAAATTGTCATTCTGCTGCGAGCGTATCCCGCAGCTGCGAATATCGCAACGGCCCCTTAGTAGGCCTTTCAGTGCATTATTTAGCTCATGTCAGTTTGTCTTCTGTCAACATCTGGTAGGTAGTTTGCTCTAGTTTTGTTTTTTGTAGAGTTTTCAATATAACATTTTAATTTTAGTGGAAAAATTTCCGAGAATTGCACTGCCGTTTTCAAGCAACACGCCTCAATAAGGTGTATCACAACAATTGCGAACTAGATACAAGCGTGATGGCGTTTTCATCCGTACAGACAGGGAAAAAGTGTTCTTTCGGTTCAGCCCAGTGCCAATTTGAACCGTATCCAGCGCACCCTAAGGATCAATTCCGTGTGGGTTTTAGATAGTGCTAGCATTCATAGCTTATGGGTTTTTCGACCCAAACAAAGGTCTATACCAAAAATTCGAGGAATTAGGATTTAAGCGTGTTTGATTATTGAAATAAAGAAATCATTGTAAACTTGTTGATTTTTTTTATTCGCAGAAAAAAAATGTTTATCTTCACATTCCGGCTCCTTTTTGCCCTACGTGGATTCGTATGCGTTCTATCCATATCACCCTAGAGAACAAACTGGATGCAATGATCTCAAACAGAACGCAAAATGTCATCAACGAAGTTTCCACCAATTTTCAAGGATCCACGTTTTTTCTGGACTTTTGGCCTTTGAAGTTCTTCTCCAGAACCGATACTTCAAGTCTAAACAGGGCTTCATCCTCCTCCAGCTCAGACGTAGGCCTTTTAGTGTGCTAAAAATTTCAAAAGTGGGTAATTAATTTTCTGCTGTGTTCTAACTTTATTGTATTATTACCTGACGGGATTCTTCGTCTCCTGAATCGCTAGAATCCGACGTAACGGATGCATTCCGTTTTGGAGTTGATTCCATTTTCTGAAGTGTTTGACACTTGAACAATTTTTGCGGTTTTTGAAACTGCGCGATTTAGTCGCCGCCGCCTACAGTTCAGACCAGACGACCGCACTTGGCGCAGTAGTCAGAACCGCAAAATGTTAAATTGTCTCACCAAGCATAATAATATTAACCCTTTTAAACCCTTTTTTATCAAAGGGAGGATAAAAACTACTAAAAATATTGGTATTGGCCAATTGGACAATAACCTTGATAATGATATAAAATAAATTCATTTTGAGTAACGATTATGACCTAGTAATGATTGATCAACACTGTTTAAATATTGAATTCGATGAAAAGTGCAGCGACCTCAAATTTAAATCATTAAATTTGTCCATTTATCGATCCTCACCACAGTTCTGACCATGCGCGCTTACGCAAGCATAAATAATTTTACCCGTCGACTCGCGTTGCGCGACAAATAATTAAGCTTTTGTACAGGTGTGGATCATGAGTCATCCTCACCTGAAAAGCCCTTTATTAAATTTCGCCAATTGTTAGGCAATAAAAAAAAAAATGGTTAAGCTTTCAATTATGATTGTGCGATGTTATTACACAGGGGAAATTGAGGGTGTGGCTTAACCAAATTCATTGACATGTTTGTTCAATGGAGAATTCGACCTTCTCATTATTGACCAATATTTTGGAGAATGTTTTAGGAACATAATTTTGATATTCCAATAACATAAATTAAAGTTTCACGACAATGGTTCGAACCCATGACTTCCGATTTTGAGGTGTACTCACTACACCATACGGAAAGTCATGAAGAATTGCAGAGGTCTGCATAATTTAATTCATGAGGTTCATCGATGCTTCTCATCGAAACGGACCACTTTTAGTAGAACAAAATTTAGTAGAGTTTTCGGGGACTGACTATAAAAACCCCAAAATTCTTGAGGAGGGCAATTAGTTGCAGTTAGTTCCAGTCAGTTCCAGTCAGTTCCAGCCAGTTCAAGCCCAGTCCAGTTCCAGATCCTGAAGAAGCCCCAGACCAGCCGGACCCGCCAGCAGCCACCAGTAGCAGAGGCCCCAGTCCAGCCGGACTTAGCGGTGGAGGCCGCAGTCCGCCGGGACTTAGCCGCTGTGAAGAGTCCGCCGGGCCTTAGCCGCTTTGAAGAGTCCGCCGGGACTTAGCCGCCGTGAAGAGTCCACCCGGGACTTAGGAGTTCGGGTCTGGCATGGTTCGGCGAAGAGGTCTGGAGGACAAGTCTGGCTTCAACGTAGAGAATTGGCTCGACGAAGGTCTTAATGAAATTAGCAACAAATAGTTGAGTGATGTGATCGTGCGCGTAAATGTTGAGAGTGTTACCGCAAAAATGTAATCTTTAAAAAGTGTAATATACAAATAAGTGAAGTTTACTGATCTGTTTTGACTCTACAAGTAAATATCACAAAAATCCTGAAAGCCTAAACCGCTCGGGCCGTTCAAAAGCTAATGTTCAAAAAAAAATAACATAAAAATTAGCATTTCCCTGTATCTATACAATTTTATTTTTTTTTATTTTAAATTAAATTTCATTTTTTAAACATCTGATTCGACCATTTTAAAACCTTTCGTGACTTAAAAGTAGAAAAAAAATATTCTTTATGTATCACGGTCAAAATTGATGAGAACAATCAAAAGTAAATCGAAGATTTATACAAAATAAGTTTAGAACAAACATTCTTTACTTTTAACATAACATAAAAAATCACAAAGCCTTACAATTTCATTTTATTTTTTGACTTTGAGATGCAAGATCATTACTTTAAAAAAATGTAGCAAAAAAACCTACATCTTTGCCCTAGGCACCTAATCAATCAGAAAAAAGTCAATTTGAACGGTATCAAAATTATCTAACGTAAAAAAGGTTGAACTTCCTCAAATCTGTATTGAATGTCAATTATTTTTAAGATGAGTAATCCCTTAGAGAGGGTAACATTGAATCGTTTAATGAACTGAAGCCAGGTTATTTCATAAAACAAAATCATAATTACAAATGAAAATGTTGAAAAATATGATTGAAAAAATTAAAATGCTAATCCAAATTAAAATGTATCTATTTTTAATTATATTTTCTAGGAGATTATGTCAGGCTTTAACGTACGACAACCTCAAAGAGACAACCTAGAAAAGTCTGATTTTTTATTGCTCTCTCCTCTACAATAATTTGAGTTGAAGTACAAAAACTTGAAGTAAAGTTTATAAAGGCTAAATTGTTATCACTTATTTTTTTGTAACTATTTTCCTTTATTTTGTTTATTTTATCTCCCTACATAACTATCACAACCTATGTTGCCTTAACCATAAGTCCCATGTTTACAAGATGTTCTACCAAATAAAAAATAAACTCCCGAATAAATCTCCCTGTTTGCATTACGTTACACAGTGTCCAACACGGGCCGGTCGCAACAGCAAAACAAACACGCGACAAACATGTGTCATCTGCGTGTGTCAGTGTATTTATTGTGCAGTTATGCCCCCTATTGTGCACACACACACACCCAAAAGAAGTGTGAAAAGCGACCGGCTTACAGCGAGAAAGAGAGCGTGGAGGATGAAAATTATTTTTCTTTCTGCATTTTTTCTTTGTATCTCCTCTAAGTTGGCGTATAGCAACAGTAGGCCAGGAATTTTACTTTGTGGGCTTGAGCTTGCGGCCGACGTTGGCAAAATAAACTCATTGTGGTTTTATTTATGGGCGAGGAGAAATCTTTCGACGATTTAGTCACACACACATTGCAGAAGAGGCAGCAGCAGCAGGGAAAAATTCTTCAAATTGCGCTTTATGTGTACGCGTTTTGTGTCGAGGCTAGGATTTAGCCAAGTTATGCCCGTGGCGGATTTATGTTCTTTAAGGTGGTGATAGGTATTTGCTGTTTTGTGGTTTTTCGGCCAACCTGTCGTTGTTTACGTTTTGTCGACGAGCTCTTCTCGTCTCGTTGCGCTTGCGGTTTTGTTTGTTTTGACGTTTGATCAGTAATTTAAACAGTCGATGGCGATAAATTTCCGCAGATTAGCGACGCAAACGTGGATCAAAATATCTGTCCTCACCGCAGCAGGCCGTCTCGAGCGGTTTTGTAATTAAATAATTTAGCACCTCTTTAAAGGCATAAATTGTGGTGTTTAGTGGGTTGAAATGCTTGTTTTGAAATTTCAAAAATGAAAGTTGGTTCAAATATGACTAAAACATTATTAAGCTTTTACTCTTGAGACCATCACATTTACAAAAAAAAATAATTCCCTTAAAAATAACTTATTAATTACACAAAAAAATTTTTTTTTGAATGGTTGAAAATTTGGTTGGTTGAATATTTCCTTTTTTGAGTAATAATACATGGAAAATGTGTAAAAATGTGAACCTGGTGAAAATTTAAAAGAAAATGATGAATATTTTCGACACAAAATCTTTCACCATTCCCTGTTGAATATTACGATCATTTGTTTTTTTCTGTGTAAGGAGTTAAAAAACAGTTTCAATATCTAAAAAAACATAACTGAAAAAATCGTTTGTAAACTGGTTTGAATGTGTTTTAATTTTTTTATTGTACAGTCAATTTGCATTTTTTTTCTTTTCATTTTTAGGCTTTAATAATTACAGTTCCTAAAAATAACTTTAAAAAAATTCACAGATTTCAGGCGTTCGTGAAAATTCACTCAAACTTATGATATTTGAGAGCTTTGAATCTAAGTCTGATTGTCTGAAATTAAAGCAATTTTTGCAAAAATGCAAAAATTCAAATTATTGTGTTAGCTTATTTTGAATTTTTGTTCCAAGCTGTTTAAAAAAAAAATCATTCCAATTATCGGCCCTTCCCTAATAGTTGATCTGCTATTTACGTAACATTTTGATTAGAATATTTGTCAAAAGACCCCTTCGGGACCGAAGCCTGTTCCACCCTCGCTTCTTCCTGTCCCTTCCGGAACCCCTGCCTAATGGCCTTTGCGTTGAAAGAATCGTATAAATAGAAAAGAGCAATAAAAAATTAGGACACACCGGACCGGACTAGGCCCTAGCCCAGGCCGAGTTCCGTTCAATCAACAACCCCCAGAGCGTAGTAAGCCATGAAATTGACCTAGCACACGTGTGTTTGCCCTCAGACGTCAACGGGTCAAACGTCATGAAAAATTGGAACTAATTCCGAGTGACCCGTATTATCTCTCGCATTTAATTATGGTCACCCTTCATCCGGAATTTTACTTCTCTTATTTCTCTTATTTCCCTTCTGAATTGAATTTTTTCATACAAAGCAGTACAAATACAAATGATAACACACCAACGCGCGCGCGACAGCTGTTTTGCTGGGTCGATCGTCCTGTCCATTTTGACAGGGTCCTCGTGCGGTGCGCGTCGTGCCTCATGGCCTACTCATTTATTCATGCACGCCATCCACCGTCCGTCCGGGATCGTGGCCAACTTGGGTCCTGTTTGCGAGATTGACTGTCCGTCTGTCCATATGATTGTGCCTGTCAGGCTCATATGTGTATGTTATGACATGAGCAGCGGCGGCAGCGACTGGCAGTGTATGATTGGGGGCGATAAACATGAAAATAAAAAATGGGTAATTTTAAAATTGTTACGCTGGAAGCGCAGTGTTCGAATGAGTCATCCGGGGTACTGAAAATAGAAAGGTTTTGTTTGACGTTATGACATATGCAAGGATTATGAAAGCAAAAGTCGTATTTTGTTTTCGGACAAATGTTTAGAGAAATTGCAATTTAAGATATGTGGTTGTGTTAATTAGTATCAAAACTGATTTTTTTCTGTCCACATAAACATTAAAATAACTTTTCGATAATTCTGAAAGCTTGAAAGCACATCTAGAATACTTTTAAATTACAACTAAAGTAAGCGATTAGCATCGTAGTTTACCTGTTACTTAAGTTTTTTTTAATTTGTATTTATTCAGATTTTCTTTTCCATGTACATTCGTTCAGTTAAAATATTATTGAGTGTCCAATCACAATCGATAACTTTTCACCTCAATTTTAAATACTAGTGATTTCAAATGTAGGAGGTCCTACATGTACAAAAGGGAAAAGGGATACCTTAAAACTAACTTATAAACTATATAAAGAGTGAACTTTAGTTTTGTTATTTAGGTGACAATATTGACATATTTATTTCATGATGTTCATCAAAGCCCTGTCTGTGCACAAAACTGAAAAAAAATTGGAAACCTCTCTTGATTTTCTGTCATTGTATGAAATATAGATGGACAAAAATTATATGTTTAACTGATAAAAAACACAAGTCTCATACTATCTCACATCTATGCTTCACATTGTTCTTCTTCTTTTTCTTTTTGGTGGGATAAGCAACAGAAGGTCGAATTGACCAAAGGTTTAATGTTGGCACAGGATCTTTTCTTTTTTCTGTTATATTTTTATTGTAATTTTCCTTCAAAATTTAAACTTTAAACTTTTTCTTCAAGCTTTTTGGCAAAACTTTTTTTTTCAAAAAAATTCAAGATTTTAATAAAAAATCAGCTGAAATTAATTTGAAATACACTCTTCTGCATTGAGAATCATTTTAGCCTGTTTCTGTTTATTAGAAAATCAATTGAATTTTAGAGGATTTTCAATGTACATAACCGCGGCGGTTTTTTTTTTTTTTTTTCGTTCAAATTAGTTTTTTCGCCAAATCTTAATTTTTTATACTAATGTTCGCAAATCAACTATACGGGTGTATAATTTTTCTAAAATTTTCCAACAATTTTTCAACGTGTGTTTAAAAATGCACTATACACCTGTCCAGTTGTTTTGTAATAATTAGTTTCCAAAATGTTTAAGTATTGACGAAAATATTATTTTTTGAAAAAAAAAGTTTTTGCGATGCTGTGCCCATACACAATAAATTCCAATAAATTCCATAAAAAATCAAATATTTTTAATCCAACCCATGCTAAATATGATTTTCAATACAGAAAAATGCATTCCAGATTGTTTTCAGTTGGTAAACTTCTATTTTCATAAAAATTTTGAAGTTCTTTGAAAAAAAAATTTGCCCCCTTATTTTTCGGACCATTTTTCGGGGGGCGACATAAATTTTGAAAAAAAAATGTGAAGGCCTTAATTTACAAAAAAAACACTATTTTTATTTTTCTATTTGATTTGTTTTTGGGGACATATGATGTCATCATTTCAGAAAATTCCTGAATAAGTATAAAATCTTTGACCTTTTGCTCTTTTGAAAAAAAAAAATATTTAAAAAATAATGTTAAATCCATTTACAATCAAAAAGTGAATTTTTCATAATATGGTCCGTTTTCAACTTAGAGCCATTTTTATGGAACTTTTTTGAGTCGGAGTTTTTCATTTAAAAAAAATAGTGCTCATGTTTGGCCTATTTTGATAAAACAAATTTTAGAGGATGAGAAAATTCCCTACAATTTGTTTTTTTTTGTCACATTGTTGACACGGCCTTGCAGCCTTTTCAAAAACTTGCCCCAGAAATGTGATTTTCTCTTTTATCAATCATTAAAAATGATAATATAATTAAGTGTTTTCAGCCGCTTCGAAAAATCAATTTTGATTTTTTTGCATAGCAAATCTGACCAATAATTTGCGAGATTCCGGTGATAAAAAAGAAGCGTTATTGAACAACACTTAAAATCTTATTTTATTTTATTTTTTTTCAACCATAGGCCGTATCGATAAAGTCATATAAGGCAAAATGTAGGGAACTGTTTCAACTCGTCAAAAATGTGTTTTTTTTTTTCAAAAATGGTCGAAGTTTTTTGCTTGTTCTTGGAATTTTTGAATAAATAAAAAAATAAACAAAATATCAAACAAAATAGTGATTTTTTGGAAATCAATTTAATCAATTTAGAAATATTAAAAATTGGCACAACAAAAACCATTTTTCAATTTTTGTAAAGCCGTCTTCATACGCCAACACCATTTTTGCCGAAGACACCAAATCGATTTAAAAATTTCTTCAAAATGCACAGTTTTTTTTTTATACCCACAAGCCATTTTTGTATGGACAGCTCTCAAATGGGGAATGGGAAATTATGTAGACAAATTAATTATGCAAAATGGCTCCTTTAAATTGCTGTGAATTGCTCAATTACTACATTTGCTTGCTTTTAAAAAATCCAATGTTATGATTGTGTCCCGTCACGTCACATTTTTCTTTCACGAGAAGTTCAAGTTTAATTTTGTTTAATCTATTTGACATTTCTGACCGGTTGAAACGGCTCAGAGTTATGACTTTTTTGTTAAATGTGTTTTTTTGCGAAAATTTACCAAAATGGCAATCTTTTTATTGGCCAGAAAAAAAATCAAGGATCTGACACGCATGCAGTTTTCTGAAGTCACCGCCAGAGGCGCTGTCAATATTGTTTACGTGTGGTTTTTGAAAAGGTCGTATGAAATACATACATAATTATTTTTCCAATTTTTTTGTTGTATGTTTTCACTATATTTGAGATAATTATAAGTATTACATACATTTCTCCACATTTAACAATTATAATATCAAAATAGTACAAAGTTTTACTTGACCATCCAAGCAATATTTCGCAATACAGTAAACTAAAAATTAAATAGATTCAATTCCTTGAAACCACATCAATTACGATTGATTCTTCCTGACCGTTGGTTTAAAATAAATTGCGCTATTTAAATACTCACTCAACTTCCGTCGAAAAAGTTTTAAACTAGTTTTAATTGAACACTAAAAAGGTAATATGCCAACATCGATGGAATTAATTGCTGATCCACAAGTTTAAAAAAAAAAGTTCCAGTCCGAGATTAAATGTAATGCTTTTTAAAGAAAAAAAAAACTAAAAAAAGTTTAAATTTTTGTAAAGTATGACCGATTTGCATACGACCTTTTCAAACGCTACGCGCCAAAAAATTGGTTCGATCTTGGTTCGATTTTGACTTCACTCGCCTTGTATGTGGATGGCAGTGCCGCGAAAAAAATACGGATAGTATATTTTGGCCACGGAATCCCCAGACAAATTTTGAGTCTGAATGGTGAACTTTTTTTCGGTTAATGCTCTTTTCAAATGATATTGCTGTATAGTTTGTTTGATTGCTTTCATGAATGTTTTCTCATAATTTAGTCAAGTTTTTTTTAATTTCAGTACAAAAAGTGCATTACCAATATAATTTTTAAAACTGAAAACTACGATTCCAACCATCACTAAATTAAAGTTATTTCAATTCAATTCAATTCGGTTTTATTTGTGAATAATCAAGTTACAATAAGTTTATTTAGGTACACAACAGAGTTTTGGTGTTCCTTTCAGCTGTGTTTTACATCGTAATTCAATCGAAAAATTATTACTTTTAACTATGGGATAGATTAAAGTCATTTCAAATTGAACCGAATCAATTTTCCAGTAAGATCCTTCGCTTTTCTAAACTTTGAAAAGCTTCTAAATTTAGCCCTCCAAGACGTGGTCCTCGTCATTGTCCTCGTTGCTTAAGGAGATTCCACGGTCCTAGACATTCCCGTCGTCATTCTTTCACTTGAATCTCTTTCTGTGCATGCCAATAACTTGAATTTCTTTGTACTTTCTCCACCACAGAGACAGCGTTCGGTATCAAGCTGACGGAGGTGCGAGTGCCTAAACACACCATCAAGGACCACTCGGTTCGGCTCGAGTGCCACTACGAGATGGAGGGCGAGGCCCTGTACGCGGTCAAGTGGTACAAGGACGGCCACGAGTTCTACCGGTACGTGCCCCGGGACTCACCGCCGGTGCAGATCTTCCCCCGCGAGGGCATCAACGTTGACGTAAGTTCTTTCCCTCTTTTGTCTGATGATTATGATGATGAGGTTGGATTTTTCTTTTTCGCTTTATTCTCTGCAGGTACAAAATTCCACCAACGACCAGGTGGTTCTGGATCCGATCGAGCTCGCGTCCACCGGCAAGTATCGATGCGAGGTGTCAGCAGAAGCGCCGTCCTTCCAGACCGTGTCCGACCACGGCGAGATGACCGTTGTGGGTAAGTTTAATAAAGGAGATGGGAGGGGAAAGCCGTCAGATTCAATTTATAAAATCGGAAAACTGTCAACTGCAGACAGACTGGGATGTCCGATAGGAAGAAGGAAGACTTTTCAAGAAGCTTCAGCGATTGATTTTCCTGGGATTTTCCTGGGACAGAAATTTAACTCGGTGTTCCTGGAAGTTTATTGATTTTCTTCAATTTGGAACAAATCAAAATGTACTAAAAATCTGTAATTTTTTTTACCCTTTTCCCACAGTTCTCCCCGACGAAGACCCGCACATATCGGGCGGAAAGCCCCGCTACCAGCTCGGGGACGCTGTCCGCGTAAATTGCACCTCCGGCCGGTCCAAACCCGCCGTTCACCTCACCTGGTACATTAACAGCGAGCCGGCGGAGCCGGGGCTGGTGCGGCAGTACGAGCCGGTCGTGTCCGGCAAGGACAAGCTGGAGACCTCCATTCTGGGGCTGGAATTCCGGGTAAAGCCAAAGCACTTCAAGCGGGGTGACATGAAGCTGAAGGTAGGTTGGGTTACATTTTTTGGGAGTATTTTGCACACCATGAAAATTTTTCAAGTTCAAAATAATTGAAAAATCAACGATTTCTTCCCAACTTTTTCCCACAGTGTCTCGCCACCATTTCCACCGTGTACTGGAAGAGCAACGAGGAAAGCGTCGAGGGTGACAAACCGCAGAAGGCGCCGATGCTCGAGTCGCGAAAGGCCGTCGCCGCCAACACGCGGGCGGACCGGGTTCAAGGTAAGAGCGCAAGATTCTCATCGCAGCAGGCCGGGCCGGGTGCCAAGAGATCTCTGGCTCGGTTGGCGGCGGGTGTTTATTTTGCTTATTGTTTTTGACAAGTGAAGTGAAAACTGGAAGGAGACTGGGCGCAGCAGGCGGTGGAAATTGAATTTGGGTGGGGTGTTTTTCTTCTGGGGAAGATGAAATTGGCTTTTGCTCAAGATAACTTGAGAAATGAGATTTAAGGAGAAATTGTGTGACCTGCAATTCTAAAATAAGATTTTTGGCACTTCATGTTTATTTTGTTTTTCAATCTAACTGATTCGGTTGATTAAAATTCTTGTCTCTAAGCTCTTGTTAAGGACAAAGATACTGGGAGGTTCAATTTTTTTTTAGATTACTTTTCACACAAAAATACCTTTTATTATGATGTTTTTCTTCTTTGCAATTTAACATATTTTAGAAATCTAGAGTAAATTTTCAAAACAACCTATGAGGCATGAGTTTCCTATGCAGATAGATATGTTGCATAAAACATCCTGAAAAAAATATATTTCCATCTGTAAGCTCTTAGGTCCCGAGCCCTGAAATCAGCTAATAAAGTTTTCAATTGATATGTTTGTGTATTCAGCTTTGTCAAAATGTATGATTTTTTGTCATTAAACTTATCACTTTTCATTTGAAACGTGGGAAACTTAAATTATTTTTTGAGCCGCCCTATTTTGGATAGACCCACTCTAACCGGCAATCAAAAAATCTTATTATTTTTTCTAAATCTGACAAATTTTTATTTAGACCCAAATGGTTTGACGTGGAATCCTGTAAGCAAATCTCTTATGCTTACTTGGTAGGAAAACCTGCAAGCAGTTCAAGCAGAACTTTTGAAAAGGTCTACAAATAGATAATTTTCCTCATTTTTAGACCAAATATTAAAACTATAATTATTCTATTAATCGAAAATATCAGAAAATTTCACAAAAGTTTCACTCTCTAACATAAACAATCGAACTAATTGTTTTAAAGACATCGTCAGTTGAAAATTACAGGCTACTTCAATGACACTTAGAATAACTCATTTTCATCGATTCGAATTCTTCGTGAGGCTATGAATCTCAAAAATTAATCGTCTGATATTCAAATTTTTTAAAGAGAAAATTTATGGAAATTTTCTCAGCTTTTCAATCTTTCTTTTTCAGGGTTGGCTTTTCTTCATGAAGTTTGTTTTTCATAAACTAGAATTTTTTTTTGAAAATTATAACCTATAATTTCAAAAAGAAAATTATAACCTATATTTTCAAAATGATACACCTTATCAAAAAATCGCTTATGTTTTTTTTCGATTGAAAATTCAACTAAGTTTTTAATTTTTTTTTCTAAAACATTTTTTTTGATAATTTTCAAAAATAATATCTCTTGAACCAAATTTTTGGCCTTTTAAAAATAAAAAATAAAAAAAATGTTTTGGGAATTCAAATTTTAGTTAAAAAAAAAGTGTAATTTAGAATGGTTTTTTAAGAGTGTAAATATTTTCCCCGGAATTGTTCTAATTTAAATCTACAACTTTACAAAGACAGTAAATCGATCAAAATTACCATCTCAAGAGACAGATTTTCATAAAAAATTGTTTGAAAACCAATAATGCAAAATTCAAATAAAACTAAATTAATGTTTAAATAACGAAATAGTTTGCGATATCTAGAGAACTACTATGCATTTTTAAGGTAATAGTATTTTAAATGTATTTCACATGGTTATATTTAGATCACATGTTATTTTGGAATATTTTTTAATGTGAAATTCAATTCTAAATATTTTTTCCTCGTCAACGACTGTGTACGATCTTTAAAAAAATCCTTTTGTTTTTTCATCGGAATCTGGATTTTTAAAAATCCAGAAACAATAAAAAATGTGAGTTTTATTGTCTTTAAATGATGTGAATATTAATGTAATATATGAATGACATTTTATGTGAAACGCCCTTTTTGAACATCTGTTCATACTTATTATAGTGATTTCTTAGTTTAGTGACACATTTTGAAGAACATTGTTGAAATTTTTAGAATACAGTAGAATTCATGGACATGAAAATTAAACCTGACTCAACCATTTTGAATATCTTCAAAAATTGTTTGATAATCTTTACTAACAAGTTGGAAAATTTGAGTTCCGAAACTTTGCTGAATTTAAAAAAATTGAATGTCGAACAAATATTTGATGAGTGCAAAAATTTTCTTAAAATAGTTGTTATAAGTTTTGAATTCTTTCAAATAGCACAATCCAAATTTCAAATCATAAGCCCCATTTTATTTTTTTTAAGCCAAATGTATCAAAAAATGCATTTTTTTATGCTGGTCTCAAAATTTTGAAAATATTAATCAATTTATGAAAATGTATCTTTCCCTAAAGTTTTTCATCTTTTTTCGATCTGTCATCCCTAAGGGAATTATAGAATAAAAGGAATCATCAAGCTGCATAACTTATTTAATTTTTTTATAAGGTGGACCCTTAACTCTTGGTCTGACACTTTTAGTTTGACAGCTCACTTAGGACTTAGCTCACTCTTGGTGGTCCCAATATTCAAAATTTGCTAAACGCTGATTTAAAAAAAATGTTGATTAAAAAGCGAAATTAAATGTCATTTTATAAATGGTTAACAATCAATTTCACTTGGCTGTTCATGTTAAATTTTGATTTTCAGCAAAAGTTTTTTTTGCCATTAGACAAAACATTGAAATAAATTGTGCATTGACTTTAACGAAACAAAAATTAAAATTTAAGCTGAAAATTTTTTCATTAAATAAATAGAAATATTCAACAACCTCACATTATCTTATGGTTTCACATGGTGGGCATGTTAGAAAAGTTCAATCAATAAAGTAAATAATATTTAGTACCAATACGGATTGCTGACCTTACTTGAAGATAACTTGGAAATTTTCCCTTATCGCCTAAAAAAGTGTAGCAACAACACCTCTCTTCCTTCATTTTTTATTCTATTCGTCTCCTAAAATCCGCTAAATTTCTGACTCTGATGAAAAGGCATTTTTTTGCTTGTTTTCGCTGCCATTTCAACTGCATACTCGACATTATTATCAAAAAAAAAAGACTTCAATCTTTTCTAAAGGAGATTTTCGCGTTTTTTCGGCCAAATTTGTTAGATTGTAATATTATCTATTATCCTTAACTATCAATTTTCAATACTTTTCTTAAATTTCATTTCTATTAAACAAATTTCGGTTTCCTCATTAAAACTAAAATAAATCCCAAATATAACCATTTTCCCCTCATCTCCCCTTTTCCAGCAGGTCACAGCAGCGCCCCCAGCCTGCCCTCAAGTCTCGTCACACTGCTAGCAACACTCCTGCTGGTGGTCACCGTGGCAACGAGCAGGTCGCACAGCTTACTCAGCACAACTCCGCAGCAGCACTTCCGACCAACAACCGCCCCAAGGTAACTAGAAACCGGGAAAATGAGCTCTTAAGCACCTCTCTAGAACTATGCTGCTGGTGAAAAAAAAAAAACTATTTCAATTAAGCTGTGTAAGTGAAACCAAAATTTTAACTTCTAACTATAACGTACAGACAAAAAATGTGTGGGTGGTTGAGAAGGGTGAATGCGGGAAATTTGCGTGAGTGCGGAAGAAAGATGTTGTTTTTTTTTTTAGATAAATTAAGTTATGAAGAAATTTAAATAATTGAAAAAATCTATATAAGTGTAGCGATGATGGTGAGGGAGAATGAGCAAATTTTAAGCAGAAAACTTTTGAACTGGTGAGAAATAGTATTACGAGGATAGAAGATAATTTATTTATGAATGGTAAGGCGAAACTTTTCCATTGGTACGCTCGCTAATAAATCAAATTAATTTGATTTGCGTATTCAAAAAAAAAGAGAGAGAAGAGAGAAGGAAGGTGGCAAACAAAACCGAAAGCACGTCTAGGATTAGAGTAGGAAAAAACCCAGCTATGGCAGCAAACCCGAGACTAATGATTTCATCAGATAGAGAAAGAAAGAGGGTAGATATCTTCATTCCGTTCCATGACCGACCACACTGTGAAGGGTAGGGTAATTTGACAATAGTTGGTGGGGGAAAGGATGAAAATTTCTTTGTTCAACTGTTGGCAGGCTACCCTGCTTTTGTATTAAAGTATGCCAAAGGTGGCAAAAAAAGAATAGCTCTATAACTCTAGACTACACCTTCACTTGATTTAGTCAAATAGCATTATCATTTGAAAATTCACATTGTAAATAAAGCCGATTTGCTCGCGCCCTACTTAAGCTCTTTTTCCACAGCTCAACCCATCAGCGGCTTCCGTCTATTGTGTAACATTTTTATTCCGAAGCCCTACGAGAAAATCGTGCACGAAATCAGGAAATGGATTCAACCTATTCCCATCCCATTCGCATTCCCTACCCCTTTGACTACTCCATGGCATGCTTATTTAACCCCACACCAACCCAACCCCATCAATTTTCAAAACAATCACACCGCAAAAGTGGATTTTCACACCCACACCACCACCACAGTGAAAAAGTCAACCATCACCATCGCCGTTGCTTCCGCTAGTCACCGCGTGGTGGCGCCCAACTCGCTGCGCGCAAATTTCAAAAATTAAATTTGACAACACGCTGTCGATAGCTGTTATCGACGCGAAATATTTATTCGAAATAATGCTGTTATTTCGATCGGAACCCAAACCAATACATCCAATCACACAATGAACCTCACGTCGAACCGCCCCCTCCCCCCTTCTCGATTGGTTGGTTGAATTATGGTCTTCGATGGTGGAGTGTGGAAAAACACCCCTTCTCGAGGCTATCCATATCCTTTTATTTTCGAGCAGCTGCTGGAAAATTCCGGCCCGTGGAATGAATGCTAAACGTACGATTTTCCTAGAGTTTTGCCCGAGTTTCAAGAAAAAAGAAAACGACGTCAATTTGTTTTGGCGCGGCAAGCGCAGGCCATGATCGCGCTTTGAAGAGAAAGGAAAAAATAATGCTGATGAGGACAGCATTATGTTTTTTCCCCCTTCAATCGAAGTAGTCTGGGGAAGGCTGATTCAGCTGAAATGATGGGGGAGAGTGTGTGTGGGGTAGAGGGTGATCAATGAGATGGAATCGATTGCGCGTAGCGCCAGGTAACTAGATTGGGGGAAGACTTTTCATCAGTTCGTTTTGGGAAATTCAGTTTTAAAGTTCAAGTTATTGATTAAAAATGGTGACGAAAGCTTACACTTAAGTGGCTTGAAAGTAGAGCGTCCAATTTCCCGTCCCGGGAAAAAAAATTCTCGGAAATTCCCGGGATTTCCCGAAAAAAATATTTCCCGTTTCCCGGGAAATTTATAAATTTCCCGGGAAATCCCGAAATTCAAGCGGAAGTATACATTTTCCAAACTTTTTGGCACATTATTTTTTAGATTTACAAGAAATTATTATGAAAAAACTCAATTTTATTTTATTCTATTCAATTTACCGTTCTTATAACTTATCAGTTCGTCTGATAAATTCATATTAGTGTTTATTTCAAATAGTATTAGTTTCTGTAGCTTTCATAACTGGGATCTTGTTTATTCGTTAAGCAACAAAAAATACGATATTTTGGAATGAAAATTAAATGTTATAATTCTGGTTAATTTTTCAAACGAAAATTGTTGTTTTATCATTTGAAAACAAGGTACCCCTTCTGTCAAAATATTTTTTTTACGATTTTGTTTACTATGGCCAAATTGGATGAAAATTGAAAAAAATATCCTCAAAGAGAGCTGTGCAAGAAAAATTTGGTTAATTTGTTTAAAAGTGTTTACAGTTTAATGTTAAAAAAATATATAGCACTTGAGCTAATGAGCTAACAAGTTAAGAGGTTTTCAAATGAAATAGTGTCTAAACTACTTTTATTTCTTTAAAAATTATTTAAGTCGAGGTCATTTATTAAGCTGAATCATAAAAAAAACTACTTCGTATTGTATAGAAGGTGTCCAAAAAATGCAAACATATATTAAAATATCGCTCCAAATATGTCTAAGCTTTAAGTTGTGATTTTATAAAAATAATATTTCTAGTGAAAAAGCTGATTTTTAATGTAAATCCAATGCTTATATATTTATTCATGAGCACAAACAAGTAAGATTTGTTTGGAAAATAGATTTCAAATCCATATTTTCTTCATGATTTTTATAGATTTCAACGTCGTCTCAATATTATGCTTTATCATATTCTCTCAAACTGTTCACAGAGCCATACTTAATAGCAATTTTATGGTTTTGAAGCATAGATTCATTTTACTCGCTGTCCAAATACTGTGATTAGAAAAATAATACTGCACAAAAAATACTGATGATTATTTTTTAATCGAGTGTACGAATTGCAAGACAGCCTATAAATTTAGAATTTTTATATATTTTCTTGATTTTTTGTATGCATGTTATTATTATTTTGATCATTTAAAATGCTATTTTATACCATTTTGTTGAAGAATATCAATCAGAACCAAGATCAGGACAATTTTCGGTAAAATTTGAAATTTCCCGGAAATTCCCGGGAAATTTGTTGAAAATTTCCCGTTTCCTGGGAATTTTGTAAATCCAGGAAATTGGACGCTCTACTTAAAAGTCACAATTTTTGCCGGAAATGTGAAATCAAGGAATATTTAGTTTTAGAAGTAAGTTTACAAACTTCTGATGAAATTCAAACCATGTGGCTAAGGGTGTGCCACCTAACTAACAATTCAGAAGCCGATTGTTCGAATTTGATATTAAATAAAGCTGGGACGCCCGTACTCTATTTTTTTCGAAGTTTCCCAAATTTTCTTCTTCTACAGAATTGAACGTGTCCTGTGAAAAAATAAACGAATTTATTTTTGGCAGGTGTGCTTTGAAATGGCAAATAGAGAATTTTTTTTAAGATTATAGGATACATTTTTAATGTACTTTCAACGCGAAATCAACGCGTGTTGTAAACCTGACGAAATACAGGCAAAGGATTGAATCTCTCACTTTCCCTTATTCTTCTTATAAAAAGATAGCATAGAAGTTAAAATTATTCAAATTAAATTATAGAAATAACACACTTTGATTTCTTTACCGAATTCGGTAATTGAAAAATCGTTAAAGTTTAGATCGGTATCAGCCAAAATTTTACCGAAAATTGATGGTAAAATGAACAATAAAGAACTACATTACCGAATTTCGGTAAATTTTTACCAAATTTAGTGGTTTTTAATCAACCGACCTGTTCAGCAGTTGAAAAATCGGTAGAAATAAGCGAATTCAGTGAAAATCCAAGTGTATATTAAAGGTTTAATCTAAAACCTATAAATTCAAATAACATTTTTCAAACAAATTGTTTGTTTTTAAAGCATTGTTTTCTCCTTAACTTCACCCACTGAACCTTTTTTTTCTCATAAAATTATTTTTATTAGGTCCTTTTTGGTGCTGGGACCTGGTTAGGACCGAGTCGGCTTTTGTAATTACATTTGACTTAATAATTACAGAGGATCTTGTGTGTAAATGTTAGTGGGAGGGGAGCCGATTACCCGCGGCCTACTCGGGTTTAGTAGGGAAGGGATTGATGTTAAAGACAAGGCGTGGGAAGGGAAGGGGGATTGTGTAGGGGTCTTGGTTGGCTCTGCTGGCCAGTGTTGAAAATCTAGCGACTATGATTAATTTTGCGATTAATCGCTGCCTGTTACACCCCACGAATAAGACTGCTGAGAATAGTCTTTATTCTCAAATTGCCACGACTAGCTGTCATTCGTCAAGAGTGCAGTCGATGATTGTAACAACCCATGACTGCTGGCAGTAAAGGGGCAAGATTGGATCTTGATCGCAGCAAGTTGATGACTAAACCCAATCATTCAAATTTTTATTCGTCTCTGCCACACCCAGCGATCAAGTGGCAGTCAGGAAAAACGAGATCAAAGCATACTCAGAGGGCTTTTCTTCAGGCAATCATTATTCGCTCGAAGAGATTTTTTTTCAACCTTGCTGCTGGCCTTTGCTTTTGTCCTCAGCCGCAACTCGGTGTCCAGCTGCTGGGGCGTGCTTCCGGTGAAAACCAGAAACGACGGCTTTGTGTGAAGGCGAGTTATACTAACTGAAGGAAAACTAACTGAAGAAAAACTAAATGGATATTTTGGAATCTAAGAGGAACTGATAGATCGGATAGAGAACACCCACTGAACCTTCATGCTTTTCATTATTTTTTAAGAAGCATGCACAAAAAAATAATTAATTTAGAAGGTTGATAAAAATTGATGAATATTATCCCATTAAACCCATAAACCCCCATTTTTAGGATGCAATATTTGTTTTTTTAAGAACCTGAAATTTGACAGAAAACGATTGAAAAATAGTGAAAAATAATCAAAAACAAATCTTTTTCTACAAAAACAATTCAATTAAGTTAAGTTTCAGCGAAGAAACAACAATATTCCATAAACTAAAAATTCATGCAATTTCCGTGAAAAAAAAAACAATTTTCAAAAAGGCCATTTTTAAAAAAAAATTTATATGTATGTCCCTCGACTCTGACCAAAGTCGAGGGGGGAGCAAAAAAAAAGTTTACAAATTTTAATTAGAAGCCACGGTTTCAACATTTGAATGAAAAAAGTGTTTTAAAATGCATTATACACCTGCCCAGTTGTTTTGCAATCATAAGTTTTCAAATATTTTAAGTATTAACGAAAATTTTATTTTAGCGGGAAAAAAGATTTTGCAGTACTGTACATTGTAATTTCATAAAAGTCCATAAAAATGATTCTAAACATGCTTAATATGATAATCAATGCAGAAAAAGGCATTTTTAATTGTTTTTAGTTGATTGTCTTCTATTTCCATGGATATTTTCAAGTTTTTTGAAAAAAATATATTTTTGGCCTCCGATTTTTCGGACCAATTTTGAAGGGGTGGGGCGACCTTATGAATACATTTCCTAACATAATGGTGACAAGCAATGGTAACCATTTAAAAATCAGTACAAATTTCGTCAAAAAAGTTTTTGTCAAATGGTTAAAAAATGGTCTAAGAACTAGTTCTCAAATAGTAACCTTAAAACAATCACTTAAAAAACATAAATATTAAAGTATTAAAAATGTTCAAAATTTACAAAAAAAAATCATTTTAACTGAAAGTTACCAGCAGGCAAAAGAAGCCTTTTGATACAAATTTTAAAAAAATGTCAAAATTTCAAATAAAATTCTTTGAAATTATGTTTTTTTTACAATCTGCAATGATATCAACTGTGGTTGAAATATTTGAAATTAAACTTCCACGTAAATCCCATATTCAATGGGGTCAACCTTTATAAACTTCAATTAGCACTAGAAAACGATAAATTTCATGTGGCACAAGTAAATCGAAACGCTTTCCGCAATTAATTTTGCAATTGCAGCTCTCTAGCCCATGCAAACAACTTTGTTCGCTCATGATAAAAACAGCGCACAAAATTTCCGATTTAAATAAATAAAATCCATCAACGGTGAGGCCTCTCTTCCTCCAGTGCAAATGTGTTTTTGCAAACCAGATTGCAATCGGGGTGCTAAAACACTGTCTGCGGTCACACTCACATTTCAACACGCGGCGATAATGCGTTTTCCATCATCAACTGTGAAAGCCGGCCAACATTTGCCCCATCATTTATACATATCAAATAAAACGAATCATATCAGTATCATTCGTCATTTAATTAAATCCACAAACGCGTGGTCGGCGGAGATAATATTAATAGTTTGATAAAACCGACCGTTCATTAATTACGCGATCGATGTTTGACTCATTTCCGATCGAACCCCCTCCCCCTTTGTGACGCCCCTGGTGGCACCTTTTCAATTGTTTGTGTGCAAAAATCAGAAAACCATTATAAACTACATTAAACCCACAATTTCCACCTCATTGAGTTGGGTTGTTGCATGTGGCTGTTTTGATCAACCTTTCCCAATCTCTCCCCTTTTCTACACCCCTGCCCTGCTGATGCTGAAATCTATTCATCATCTAATCACACAATCGACCTCCTACGCACATTTCAAACCAAACGTGGCTTTTGTTTTGGGTGTTCAAATGATTCGATTAATTCAAATGCTTTCGTTGCGTCAACACCCCCCAAAATGTGTTCAATTTCACCACCCCTTGCAACGCCCCTGCCAAAACGAAGGAAAACTGCACATTTATTGCAATTTAAAGAGAAAAAGCAAAAAGAGAAAGTGAAAAAGAGCGAGTGTATCATGCAAAACTGAAAAACTGAATAATTATAATGAATGTAATTAAATTTCATGAATATATGCATGTGTACATTTTCGAAACTGTTTCTACCCCCGCCCTCAAAAACCAAACGATGAAAAGCACACATACATACAGACACTCACTCAAACAAGCGCACTTGAAGCAGAAAATTGCATGTTTTAAAGCTTAAAAACCTTCGCAAAGTGTGCGACAGAGATAGAAAGAGACAGAGAGAGAGAGTGGAAAATTAATTTCGAAACTGAACAGACTCCCCCGTCCTTGAATTGCAAATAAAAAAAGGAAAAAATCAAATATGCAGCAAAAAAGGAAGATGAAATCGTATGTAACATATCGGAAACAACATTTTTCATATCAAAACGGGAGAAATGATTAATTAATTAAAACGCAAATCGATGGCGTAGCTTTAAGAGTATACTTTTTCTTTCTATTAAAAAATGAAAAAAAAATCTCAACAAAGAAACCAAAACATAAACAGCACGAAATTAAATGCGCAAAATTTAAAAACACAAAACTCTTCGACGTTTTAACTAAACTTTTTTTCAAAACTCTTTTCGGAAACAAGACGAGCGAAACAAAGCAAGCGTGTACTTTCACCCCCTTTTATAACACAAACACACACACTAACAGAAATCAAAGCAACCCATTCACACAAAATTAACCGGACAAAACAAAACCGCAATCTTTACTGTTTCTCTCATTGTTCAAGCTAGTCGCAGCTAATCAAACAAAACAAAACAGATAAACAAAACAAAAAAGATGAAAGAGACACGAGTGCCATGACAGAAAATCAAAAGAAAGTGTGACAAAACAGAGTAGTGAAATTCTGTTCTAAAACAGTGTTGAAAGAGAGATAGAGAACAAAACAAAACAAAACAGTCTTCATTGTAGGTTAAAACAGAGATACTAAATTATAAAGGAGGAGGAGAAGTAAATCAAGAAAAACAGTAAATGATTCATCGACAAACAAAGTAGCGATAATCGCGCGAAGTAGTTAAGTTTTAGTTAACCCAGGTGAGAGAATCCAGAATCATATGAAAATTGCAGAAAGGTAAACAATGAATCTGAATCATTATTACGGAGAAAAATATAAGAAATTGAAAATATAATAATTGTGTTTCCTTATTTGAGTATCCGAAATCCTACAAGTGTTTGCACAACATTAACATTGTTTTAAATATTGAAAGCCTAAAAATATCTTGTCAAAACAACTCCAACCCAAATTTTTAATGATTTGAATATTTGCTGATTTTAGCGCATGAATTTTAAAATATAAGTTTTCAAAAACAAAACATTAAACACTAAACATTATGCATTAAACATTAAACATTAAACATTAAACATTAAACATTAAACATTAAACATTAAACATTAAACATTAAACATTAAACATTAAACATTAAACATTAAACATTAAACATTAAACATTAAACATTAAACATTAAACATTAAACATTAAACATTAAACATTAAACATTAAACATTAAACATTAAACATTAAACATTAAACATTAAACATTAAACATTAAACATTAAACATTAAACATTAAACATTAAACATTAAACATTAAACATTAAACATTAAACATTAAACATTAAACATTAAACATTAAACATTAAACATTAAACATTAAACATTAAACATTAAACATTAAACATTAAACATTAAACATTAAACATTAAACATTAAACATTAAACATTAAACATTAAACATTAAACATTAAACATTAAACATTAAACATTAAACATTAAACATTAAACATTAAACATTAAACATTAAACATTAAACATTAAACATTAAACATTAAACATTAAACATTAAACATTAAACATTAAACATTAAACATTAAACATTAAACATTAAACATTAAACATTAAACATTAAACATTAAACATTAAACATTAAACATTAAACATTAAACATTAAACATTAAACATTAAACATTAAACATTAAACATTAAACATTAAACATTAAACATTAAACATTAAACATTAAACATTAAACATTAAACATTAAACATTAAACATTAAACATTAAACATTAAACATTAAACATTAAACATTAAACATTAAACATTAAACATTAAACATTAAACATTAAACATTAAACATTAAACATTAAACATTAAACATTAAACATTAAACATTAAACATTAAACATTAAACATTAAACATTAAACATTAAACATTAAACATTAAACATTAAACATTAAACATTAAACATTAAACATTAAACATTAAACATTAAACATTAAACATTAAACATTAAACATTAAACATTAAACATTAAACATTAAACATTAAACATTAAACATTAAACATTAAACATTAAACATTAAACATTAAACATTAAACATTAAACATTAAACATTAAACATTAAACATTAAACATTAAACATTAAACATTAAACATTAAACATTAAACATTAAACATTAAACATTAAACATTAAACATTAAACATTAAACATTAAACATTAAACATTAAACATTAAACATTAAACATTAAACATTAAACATTAAACATTAAACATTAAACATTAAACATTAAACATTAAACATTAAACATTAAACATTAAACATTAAACATTAAACAGTAAACATTAAACATTAAACATTAAACATTAAACATTAAACATTAAACATTAAACATTAAACATTAAACATTAAACATTAAACATTAAACATTAAACATTAAACATTTAACATTAAACATTAAACTTTTTTTTTCAGGCAT
Source organism: Culex pipiens pallens (assembly GCF_016801865.2). Taxonomy (NCBI): domain Eukaryota; kingdom Metazoa; phylum Arthropoda; class Insecta; order Diptera; family Culicidae; genus Culex; species Culex pipiens. Next base: position 2,988,718 of record NC_068938.1, read on the forward strand.
TTAAAAATAGAGCAATTCCATGTCAAATAGGGAATCGGTTGTACCCGACCCTTTCCGATTTCAATGAAACTTTGTAGACATGTTATCCTACGCTTATATAAGCCATTTTTGTGTATATGGAGCCAGTTTCACTCGATAATGACATTTGAGAAGGGCGTAAGTGTTTTAAATATTTTTGTATTTCGTAATTTAAATATTTCTGTATCTCGAAGCCGTTGCCTCGTATCAAAAAGTGGTCCAAGACAAACTTGTAGGAAATTTGACGCGCTTTCCGAAAAAAATACACTGAAAGAAAAAAACACGCAACTTTTATGAGATTTTTTGATTTTTAAGCTTAAAAGTCAAATTTGAAGGTGAGCCCGCGATTTTTTTTTCGTTCAAATTTTTTGTAAAAGTAGCCTAAGATGTTACAAAAAGACTCACGAAAAATGCAAGAGGAGCAACTCACATTAAAAAAATACAAAAATCATTTACTGAAACTATTTTTTTGCAATCCCGCTGTAAAACTGTCAACTTTTCCTGTCCTTCTGGAGAAACGAAACGGCCTACTTTTCCCTACCAAAAATAACAGAAAGGAAAATTAATACCTTTCAATACCAGTGCTGAAAAGTTCTACTTTTCAGCACTGAAATGGGTGCTGAAAAGTTAAACTTTTCAACACTATTATCGAAAAGTAACATTTTTAAATATTTTTTTTGTTTTGAACGGTGAATTTACTAAACACATGAATGTTTGACATAAAATTCCATTCAAGAAGCGTTTTTCGGAATTTCAAAAAATGTTGTAAGCAACTCGTTGCAAAACTTGATTTTTTCAGCACTCGTCGTATTTATCCAACTCGGTAAACCTCGTTGGATAAATGTACGACTCGTGCTGAAAAAATCTTCTTTTTGCAACTTGTTGCATAAACTACTATTTTTTTAAAGTGCTCTAAATGTCAAAGTTTTCAAAAACCGAATGTGGGAATCGATTCTACAGACAATTTTACATAAAAGTCTCCATATTGATCATTGTCCTGAGTCCAATCCCTGTGAAGTTAAAGTGGTTTTCAAAATAAAAATGCTGAAAAAATAGGTTTTTTGGTGGTTTTTGGCAATTTCTATATGATAGACTTGATTGTTCAGTCTCGAAAATATTTTTACCGAAAAGCTCGTCCAATTTCCCATAAGTTTGCCTTTGACAGCATTTCAATTGGAAGTATGAGCTCACAGATATAAGGTTAATCACATTGATCGTACCTGAAAACAGTTTTTTTTTTTCAGTGTGGTTCAGTGGATGGTAGTAATTTGGAAAGTAAATTAGCTTACATCAACGATAAAACGAGTTATATTGAAAAGTGGTCAAAGACAAACTTATAGGAAATTGGACGAGCTTTTCGTTAAAAATATTTTCGAGACTGAAAAATCAAGTCTGTCATATAGAAATTGCCAAAAACCACCAAAAACCTATTTTTTCAACATTTTTATTCTTAAAACCACTGTTACTTCACAAGGATTGGACTTAGGACAATATGGAGACTTTTATGTAAAATTGTATGTAGAATCGATTCCCACATTTGGTTTTTGAAAATTTTGACGTTTAGAGCACTTTTCAAAAAAACAATTTCAGTAAATGATTTTTGTATTTTTTTTAGGTGAGTTGCTCCATCCTGCATTTTTCGTGAGTCTTTTTGTATCTTCACAAAAATTTTGAACGAAAAATAATCGTGGGCTCCCCCTTAAATTTAACCTTAAACTTAAAAATCAGAAAATCTCATAAAAGTGGCGTGTTTTTCATTCAGTGTATTTTTTTCGAAAACCCCGTCAAATTTCCTACAAGTTTGTCTTTGACTACTTTTTGATACGATACAACGGCTTCGAGGTACAGAAATATTTAAATTCCGAATTATAAAAAAAATTAAAACACTTACGCCCTCCTCAAATGTCAATATCGAGTGAAACTGGCTCCATATACACAAAAATGGCTTATATAAGTGTAGGATAACATGTCTACAAAGTTTCATTGAAATCGGAGAGGGTCGACAAAAAAGTACCCAAAAATTTCCTGTTTTGGGGTGGAATTGCTCTATATGTCTTTTCACTTTAAAACATTTCTAATTGTTGAAACAAGAGTCGTTGCAAATATTTTTGAAGTTTATGCTCCTCGACTCTGACCAAAATCGAGGAAGAGGCAAAAAAATCACGACCCGTTTTTTCAACATCAAAACAAGCTTTTCAAGCGAATCAAAACAAGCTAAAATGATTAAAAATGCACAAAATTTAATTTCGATTGTTTTCAGTTGATTAGACTTCTACATCCATAAAAAAATTTAAACAATATGTAAATCTCGTTTTCACCAATTTCTTTAAAAAATAATAAGACTGTCAACAATTTGATTTTTTTCTTGATATTAAATTCAGTTAATTTTCCCTTTTCAAACATGCTGTCCTCTTCAGCGATTCGAAAAAAAACTTTTTTTCCATCACAAAAAGCGGTAAACCACCTTCACAAATTTCCCGCTGCAACTGGGCACTTGCACTCCCTGCCCAAGGGCCATTATTGCATGTCCACCCTGTCCGCGCTGTCCAAAGTCGCCGCAGTCCGAATAAGTTTGCCCATTTTATTTTTATTATCCACGGCGGCAACTTTCGTTTCGCCACACTCATTACTATTTGTTGGAGCAGAGGAGCAACTCGGAAAACTGCATCAACTTTTTATAAGGGTGGAGCAGCAGCAGGGAAAAAAAGCACCAACCCCACTTTAATTACTCACCACTTTCATTTGCACACAGAGCAGGCCAGGAGCAGCAGGATTTGGTTGGTCAGTAGCCTGTCCCATTTTGAGGTCATGTCGAGGAATTTCAGGTGCTCACTTCTTAAATGATAGATTATGATGTTAGGAACAATGTTTTCTTAGACAAGAAAAAATAATAAAATACTTTCTCGCACCCCCTAGTCGATTTACTGAAAAAAGTCACTTTTTTGAACAAATTTTCTAAAATCGCTTGGAATCAATACAAAAACTGTTTCGATCAGGTGTGTATTATCTTCAAACGATAGGTTTTTGTCCATAGATTAAGATGCACTATCAATATTGGACCAAAATTTAAGTTTTTGGACTCTCCCATGCGGATTTGTGTCGAAAAAATCGCATTTTTTCGAAACTTTTTTCAGAAATGTTCATTTAATTTAGGGTAGCCTATTTTTCCCAGTGAAACCAATACATGCAGCTTGTAGGAAATTTCATGGCGAACATTTTTTCCTCTGAGAAAATGCAATTTCGACACTCCAGAGCCGAGATATTTGAGTTTTAGTGAGGAAAAAAGTGACAATTTTCAAAATTTCTCAGAATTCAGAAGCAAGGCCTACTAATTACACGATGTAGCAAGCATATGTCTCAATGGTCAGGGTATGCTTTTTTATAGTAATTTTGGCCGCTGAATCCGAATCTGAAATCAAATTTCGTGTAAACAGTGATGTTTTGGAGCTACACCCTTTTGGAATGTTATTTGCGTGTTTAAGAGGCAGTTTTTGTAAATATTGATCGGTTTGTTTTAGAGGTCGTATCAAGGTGCTCCGATTTGGATGAAACTTTCAGCGTTTGTTTGTCTGTACATGAGATGAACTCATGCCAAATATGAGCCTTTTACGACAAAGGGAAGTGGGATAAAACGGGCATTGAAGTTTGAATTTTCTGAGGATTTCAAATATGACAAAAGTGAGACTAAAAAGTGCCGCTATGGATGCCTACAGGACAATAACTAACGTTGTAAAATGTTTGTTATAGAAAAATCGAAAAACTATGAGAAAAACTGTGATTGGCCAAAAAGTTATTACCGTAGGCTTATAGTCCATGAAATTACCTATCTTTTGAACTAAAAGAGTATGGGTGTTGGAGGCTGTTGCAAAAAGATATTGAGGTTTAAAAAAAACCATTTTAACAGTAATTTGCAAAAGCTATGAGAAAAAGTTAAACCAATCCTGGATGCCTATGGCCCATTTTGAAGTGCTTCAAAAGACCTTTCGAATGCATCTAAGAGAGTGGGAATTGATGAAGTTTTACTAAAATGCGAGCAATTTAATTTTAAGATTTTTTATATTTTTTCCCCACTTCCCTTTGTCGTAGAGGGCTCATATTTGGCATGAGTTCATCTCATGTACAGACAAACAAACGCTGAAAGTTTCATCCAAATCGGAGCACCTTGATACGACCTCTAAAACAAACCGATCAATATTTACAAAAACTGCCTCTTAAACACGCAAATAACATTCCAAAAGGGTGTAGCTCCAAAACATCACTGTTTACACGAAATTTGATTTCAGATTCGGATTCAGCGGCCAAAATTACTATAAAAAAGCATACCCTGACCATTGAGACATATGCTTGCTACATCGTGTAATTAGTAGGCCTTGCTTCTGAATTCTGAGAAATTTTGAAAATTGTCACTTTTTTCCTCACTAAAACTCAAATATCTCGGCTCTGGAGTGTCGAAATTGCATTTTCTCAGAGGAAAAAATGTTCGCCATGAAATTTCCTACAAGCTGCATGTATTGGTTTCACTGGGAAAAATAGGCTACCCTAAATTAAATGAACATTTCTGAAAAAAGTTTCGAAAAAATGCGATTTTTTCGACACAAATCCGCCTGGGAGAGTCCAAAAACTTAAATTTTGGTCCAATATTGATAGTGCATCTTAATCTATGGACAAAAACCTATCGTTTGAAGATAATACACACCTGATCGAAACAGTTTTTGTATTGATTCCAAGCGATTTTAGAAAATTTGTTCAAAAAAGTGACTTTTTTCAGTAAATCGACTAGGGGGTGCGAGAAAGTATTTTATTATTTTTTCTTGTCTAAGAAAACATTGTTCCTAACATCATAATCTATCATTTAAGAAGTGAGCACCTGAAATTCCTCGACATGACCTCAAAATGGGACAGGCTATTGGTCAGTCTCACGCGAGACGCTCCTCGTCCTCGGCCTTGGCCTCCGCGTTCTGGCCACGAGGGTCAGCAGAAAAATTAAGGGGGAAAAAAAAGTCGGCAATCGGTAAAACCGCCACCGAAGCAAATGAGCTGCTGCTGCTTCTGCTGGTTCTTGTTGGGGGAGGATTTAGAATCCATAAAAATATTCGCTCCAGGGCGTACTGAACTGAACGACGACAGGAAGGATGCACTTTGGGAAATTAGTTGGACATAGGGTAATTGAAGCGAAATGGTAGCATTTTCAGTTAATTTGTTAATCCATTGTTGATTCTACTATTATTTTTATTCTTGTTCATTTAAACTATCGACCCAAGAAAACACGGAATTTGATTTAAGATATCTTGAAATAAAGTCTGATTGAATGTTGATCAATAGATAATTTGAATGAATCAATTAAGTTTATTGAAAAACCAACAGCTATCTAGATTTTTTTTGTAAAATCGGTAAAAAATTAAATATTATTTCAGTTTAAAAAAAATCAACGAAACATTAAACATTAAACATTAAACAAATAATTACGGAAACAATTTGAACAAACAGAAATTTTCAAAAACGAGAGTTTTTGAGTTCTTTTCAGCAGTGAACTACACAGAAAAAAAAATCATGGTAATATTGCATCTGGGAAGGGGTACACCTTTTATGTCAGAAAAAAGGTATAATTTTACCTCTGGAAATGTGAAATTTTACCACTTTTCTGGTGTAATGTCACTTTTTCAGTCTAAATTGAGGTAATATTACATCATAAAAGAAGTAATATTCAACCTTCCAAAATTAAAGCTTCCAAATTTACATTATTTTTTTCTGTGTACATCTTTATCCATGTTGGAACAGTTATAGCCTGTAATTAAGTTATTTCAAAAAATAAGAAAAAAAATAGAAAAAGCTTGCTAAAATTGCATTGGAAAGGGAATAGAAAAAGACATACCTTCTAACTAGATTACAGTGCTTTTTTCCTTTGTTGATGTGCTTAATCATCAGCTCCCCGAAGGCCAGAAATGCTCCAAAACCGCGTCTTCATCTTCCCCGCGAGAGCAAAAACTCCGGCAGAGTAAAGAGATCTTAACCGCGTTTTTTTTTTTAAATTCGTTATATTTAAAGTTGATCAGTTAATCAATAAAAAATGTGTTTTTTCGAGAGAACAAACTTTTTGCGGTACTAAACATCAAAATTTCATAAATGTTAAAAAAATATTACGCCTGCCCCTGTTAAATATGATTGTTCCCTCTGATTTTTTCAAGCCGATTTTGAAACAAATGCTTTTAAATTAAAAAAAAACTCATGGTAATACAGTCGACTCTCTGGCTGTCGATCTTCTCGATATCAATAATTCTCCATCTATCGATGAATTCTTCAGTCCCTTCAATCTGCATACTTCAATTATCTTCATTCCTCGATATTTTCCCTTGCTTGAAGGATCTCTTCCTCGACGGTCCGTTGGATTCTGTTTGCTTTAAAAATCTCTTCCGGTTGTCAATAATTTCACTTTCTCATGGCTTGCATAGACATTTTTCTTGGCGAAAAGAAGCTTGGAAGGGTGTTTGCAATAAGTTTGTTTTTGTTTGATGGACGTTGCCATGATTCTCTCCCATAGCTGGATATCAACAAAAAAATATTTTCAATCGAGTCTTCATTTTGCATCGTTCTGTAAACTGATGATTCTCTTCCTCGAAAGTCCCTTGGATATTGACAACCAGAGAGTCTACTGTATTACATCAGGAAATGACGAAAAATTATGTGTCAAAAAATGTGTAATTTCCCATCAAAAACTGGTAAAATTTTCATCAATCTATTAAATTTCACTACACAGCAAAAAAGTAGTAATCCAGCTGCGTGTAAAAGGCCTTGGTGTAAAATAAATTTTGCATTATTTTATGAAATTCTATGTAATATTACACCCTGAAATATGTAGCCCATCAGTATGGGAAACCTACTTGACCGAAATGTCAAGCTCAAATATGCGTTTATCCATTCCATTTTTCATCGGTCTGATGGCCGAGCGGGCTAAGGCGCCAGTCCGTACTGTTGGTGCCTGGTTTGAATTCCGTCGGTTGCAACTTTTTTTATGTTTACAAAAAATGTACATGCAGTGTGTAATATTAAGTGTCTTTTTTGACGAAAGTGATGTGCATGCTTTTGCATGCGATTTTACCATCGGATTTTTAGCTGTGTAGTTGACACATTGTTTTAGGTAAAGTTACTCAAAAAGAAGTTATTTATATTCAACCATCAAAATTTTCAGCCTTCCAAAATTCTCCTTTTTTACTGTATAATAAAGCATATAAATTACTTATAAATGCAAGTTTAAAAAAAAACATCAATCCCATAACATTCTTAAAATTTGAAAAATCTTATTTCTAAGGTAAATCAATTTTCACGACTTCAAGGAATACGTGAAATTCGCGATATATAGAACTGCCTATAATTATCAGTGATTTTTTTTTTGCTTTTCCGGATCCGTAAATTTTTTAAAAATATTTTCTGTTTAATTCTGCAGTATTTTTTTATATTTCAATATTAGGTCTGATTTGCAAAAAATAAACAAATATCAAAAGATAATTTTTTGAAGTTGATTTTTTTGATAATGTTTGCATATATCCAGGTATTTATAAATATTTTTTGTAGTTTTTTCCAGTTTATACTAAGCTTTTAAGATGTCAAGATGTTAATATTGGTGCAATCAGACTATTAAAGAAAATATGAATTACAAAAAACATTTTAATCTATTTACAAGAGTTCGTTTAAGTTTTGTCAATAAAAGCTTTAAGATTTTGATAATGGTAGTTGTTTCTCTCCTAAATCTATAAGGACTATTTTATAGCTCGTTTATCCTTTAAAAAAATTGGATTAAAACTATTTAGAAATAAAATGGTCTTTTGCAAATAAAAAAAACCTTAGTTATTCTATAGAAAATACTCAAATTGCATAACGCACTTTTCTTGTCATTATTAATAATTGCAGTACATCCGAGAACATCAAAAATTGTATCATAAAAATTAAAGCGGCCAGCCCTACTGCGTTCTGTTTACTGCAGAGAGGATTCTGTGAGCGGATCACATTTCACAAAATCTACAGGGGAGGAAGGATGCGTGGACTTACCGTACCAAACGCCGTCAATAATTGCCAAATTAAAGCAGAAGAAAAAAATGGGCTACTTTTTTGCCGCCGAATATTTTTGAAATGATGTTTTTGGATAAAATAGACTGCAGTTTTAACGATAAACCAATTTCAAGACTGTTGAATATATTTAAAAAAAACTTCTTAATTTTAACAAAATTTTGAGTGCAATCAGCTGAAAACAATATAAAATGTGTTCTCCTGCGTTTTTACGCATTTTTGACATGTTTTTAGGGAAAAAAAATAAAAAATTGGATTATTTATTTCTGATTAAATATTCTTAAACCACAAATCATTTGCTTGATCAGAGTTTTGTTTTTTTTTCTAAATTCTTTGTTGAATCAATTAACTGCTTGTTTTTCCTATTTCTTCTTTGTATCTAATTCATTGCACAGAAAATTAGTCAAACCACAAAGCCCCTTTTTAGAATTGAGAATACTTATTTTCAATACTTTATTTCAATTTCATCTCTTAGTCAGCCTGACAGTAAAAAAAAACAATTATTACCTATTTGCAATTTGCAGTACATTGTTGAGGAATTTTAGTAATTTATAATTTAATTATGTTTCTTATCCTCAGTTTAAAATAAAATATAAACTAAAAAAAATTTTTTTTTTCTTAATGACTAAGTTGGGTTGGGAAGCTCAAATTTGGACGAGTCATTAAATAATCACATATTGATCATTAATAACTTTGAAACTATTTTTTTAATTTTTGTTACTGTCTGCTTTACTTTTTCTTTGTAAAAAAAGAAACGTGTTGGCGAAACATATCACTAAACATTTCAGACGTGATTATCCGTATTTTCAAAATTTCAAATTCAAAATGGCGGCCAAAATGTCGATGATAAAGTTTTGAAAAAAGGCATTTGGTAATTCAGTAGGCAATCAACCAATGATGATTAGATTAGCCAAAATCCCATACAAATCTTCCGATAATCGAGTCTTGACTGTACTAAATTTATGCTAGTTCAGTCCAGACTCGATTATCCGAAGCCTCGATTATCAGATGAGAATTTGGATAATCGCATCACGAACAAATATTTTTTTCATATTTATTTTAAATATCAAATTTCGAGTTCTGCGACCCCATTTTACTCAAATCTTGATGTTGATTGCATGTTTAATAATAAAACGCATTTTTCGAAATTTCGTCACCGTTTTTTTGGCCGCCATCTTTGATTTGAAAATTCTAAACCACATAGGGAGCGTTGTTTTATGACGTAACGCAAAAAAAGTGTTTGAGACCTCCTCTCTCCCTCGTAACAAAACTTCCATACATTTTTTTAATATTGTGTGGAGCGTAAAACGGCCTCCTCCCCCCCCCCCCCCCACCTTCCTCTAACTGCGTTACGTAATAAATGAACGCTTCTTTAAGCGTTGTTTAGGAGTCATACTAGACATTTTTTTTTCTTGATACGATTATCCGAAGTGTTTTTTTCCGAGGCTTTCGGATAATCGAGTCTGGACGTACAGTCTAACTTTCTGTTTAAACTAATATTTAGTAAAGTATCTACAGGTTTTACAAATCTGTTTTAAGTACTGTAATTACGATTACCATTGATATATGAAATAAATATTAAAAAGTTTTTGAAAAACTACAAAAGAAAATAAAAACGGAAGAGGGTTTCACTCAGTAATTTTATATATTTTTTTACTAATAAGTCATGATCATTTCCTTAAAACGACATTTGACGTTCAAAATCATATCCCACTGTTTGCTGAACTTCACTAACCACCACCACCAACTACCAACGAACTGCACCACTCTGCATATCCTGCCACAAACTGCCTGCGGGCCTCCTCTCTTTGGCGTGGGTGGCCACTCTGAGGTCGGCCGGGGTCAGCTAATCCTTTTTGGAGGAGCGTGTTGGTCACTCTGACGTAGTCTGGCACGCGCGGGTGGGTGGTGGTTTGAAAGTGATTTTGCTTGCTTTTTTTTCCTGTTCTATTCAGTATTTGCTGACTTTTTTTTTCCACGAGCGTTGAACATGAAGCACGAGGTTGAACTTGGGCGGGTGGTTTTCTATTATTAAAGTTGGGACATGTTTGCTTAAGGGGATGGGGTAAAACGGGAGAGCAAAGGTCTTGTCCTTTTTTCACCCTTCAGGAGGTTCCAGTAATGTGCTAAGTACTCTATTTAGACATTACATACGCTTCAGTGCTATTTGTGGGTGGTGGAAGTTTATTAGCTGATCCTTTTAAGTGGAGAAAAAAAATAGAAATTCCATTAGATTATATACATTGTTTGCATTTATATCATGTTTGAACTCTATTTTTTTAAAGAAATGTATTTCCTTTGCTTAAAGCTAGTTGAGAAACTCGTAAAAAAAATTTAACGTCACACTTTCCACGTGTCAAAAGCAAACATTTTTCAGCTGATGACAAAAAGATTTCAACTTTGTACACAAAATTCGACCCAATTTCAGCAACAATAAACCAACACATCAGAGCACACCAAAACAAAAACATCCCGGAAACGAGACGAAAAACCGTCGTGTTTTTGCGGCGCACACAAACTTTAAGAAAAAGCCAAGCTTTTGAGCGGGGTCCCAAAGTTTACACTCGGCAAACAACCTTCCAGCAGCGGAAAATGTTTGCCTGTTTGCTCACATCCCAAGTCTGCCCAAAGAGAGAGAAAAAAACGAGAAGCAAGGCAAAAAGTGCGAATGAAAGAGTGCGAAAGGAAAAGCCATTTCGTTTTTTTTTTCTCTCTCTCTCTGCCAAAGTAACAACCCTCGACTTGGGAAAAATTGTTTCTTCTGCGTCGTCGTCGTCGTAAAAGTGAACGGCAACGCGATATGAGATGGTTGAGCTGGTGTTGGCCGCCGCTGCCCGGTTGGAGTGTCAGACCCAGCATCCGGAAGGACCAACTATCCGTAAAGCGTGGCGTGGCCAGAGCCAAACCAATGCGACTTTGAAATGGCAAAAACGCAAGATAAGTACACACTAAAAGAGGGATGTTGGGTTGAGTTATTTGGTTTTTTGATATTCTGAAGAAAAAAAATATAGACACAATTCAAATAGCCTTCTTTCTGAAAATTGGTGCGAATTTGAAAATTTGAAAATCCACTAAAAGAGTATTCCAAGTATTAGATATCAGATAGCTGTTTAATTTATATTCAAATCTAAAGATTTTAAAATACAGTCTACTTTTTGGTTGTCAATATCGAAATGGCCATCAAGAAAGAGAACCAATTTGATGAAGGATGCAACATTAAAAATCAATTGAAAATATTTTCTCCTTACCACGCCTTGGTAGAGCATTCATTGCAACGTCTAGCGAAAAAAAATCAAATTCCCTTTTTCAAGACATGAAACAGAAAAAAAAATTCTATACAAGCCAAGAAAAGAATTTATGTTTTGTATACAGTCCAGACTCGATTATCTGAAGGCCTTGGCAAAATTTCACCTCGGATAATCGAATTACAAAAATTTTCGTTGTCTTATTTTTGGTTGTTGAGCTTAACTTAATTGCCCCTAAACTACTCTCAAGTGATTTAAAATTTTTAAATTCAAGATGGCGGCCAAAATGGCGGTGATTAAATGCTGAAAAAATGCATTTTTTAGATTGATATGCAATCAACCATTCAAATTTGACTAAAATGGGGTCGCAGAACTCGAATTTGATGTTAAAAATAAAATAACAAAAAAAACGAAAAAAAATTTTTGGGTTCGTGATTCGATTATTCGAAGTCCCATACAAACCTTCGGATGAACTTTGGATAATCGAAACTTCGGATAATTGAGGCTTTGGATAATCGAGTCTGGACTGTATTTTGATTTGGATGAAACTTTGTATGTACTTTTTATGACTAAAGTAATCATTTTACGTCATTAGATCGTCCATACAAGTTTTCATACAATTTTAGTAGCTGTCCAAACAAAAAGGCTATGAAAATATTAAAAAATCAGAATCATGAGAACAGATTTTCAGATCGAATTGGTGTCCTCGGTAAAGTTGTCAAAATTAATATTTTTGGGATTATTATAAAATTAGGGGTGTTTTGAAAATATTAAATATATATTTATTTGAGATATCGGAGCATTTGACCATACTATAATTTTTTGACATTGAAAAGGCCAAAAACTCAAAGGAAAAGCAGACACATATTTTGATCCAAATTTAAAAAAAATAATCGTTGTCCGAAATCTCCCCAAATTGCTCAAAAGACCTTTTTCTTTAAAAAAAATAATTAAAAGAACAAACGAGGCACGAAGGCACCAAGCTAAAGATGAGGTATTTGGCTGTATAGTGCTTATTCCAAATATTTTTAATAACAGAAATATATTTGAACCATTGTCAAATTAATGCTTAAAACCAGTTAAAAAACAATCAGAAAATATCAGATTCCAGGTTTTAAAAACAAATCCAAAGTTTTCATGGAAAAAGAGTTATTGCAATCACAATTTGTATGAGAAAAACCATAAAATTATTATGATTATTTGAAGAAGAAAAAAAACAGATTTAAAATTTAAAGCCAATTTGGAGCCAAATTTGGCTTAAACTATCACAAAACTTTGTGTATATAATAACAGTTAAGTTGCTGTCACAAATTTCCTAAATATTTAGGCGTTTTCATAGGTGAGCAGTTCTCTCAGATTTCGGTCATTCGATTCTTTTTTTTGTTTTTTTTTATCCAACTGAAACTTTTTTGTTGCCTTCGGAATGCCCAAAGAAGCCATTTTGCATCATTACTTTGTCCATATAACTTTCCATACAAATTTGGCAGCTGTCCATACAAAAATGATGTATGATGTTTCAAAAATCTGTATCTTTTGAAGGATTTTTTTGATTGATTTGGTGTCTTCGGCAAAGTTGTAAATATGGATACGGACTACACTGAAAAAAATGATACCCGGTAAAAACATTTTTGGTGATTATTTATTTCACTTTTTGTCATTAAAAATTGATTTGCAAAAAAACACTATTTTTATTTTTTTTTATTTTTTTATATGTTTTAGAGGACATCAAATGCCAACTTTTCAGAAATTTCCAGGTTGTGCAAAAAATCTTTGACCAAGTTATGATTTTTTGAATCAATGCTGATTTTTTCAAAAAATCGAAATATTGTTCGCGAAAATTTTTCAACTTCATTTTTCGATGTAAAAATAAATTTGCAATCAAAAAGTACTTTAGTGAATTTGATAAAGTGCACCGTTTTCAAGTTAAATCCATTTTTAGGTGACTTTTTTGAAAATAGTCGCAGTTTTTCATTTTTTTAAATTAGTGCACATGTTTGCCCACTTTTGATAAACATATTTTTGAAAAGCTGAGAAAATTCTCTATATTTTGCTTTTTTGAACATTGTTGATACGACCCTTAGTTGCTGATATAATGCTATGCAAAGATTTAAAAACAGGAAAATTGATGTTTTCTAAGTCTCACCCAAACAACCCACCATTTTCTAACGTCGATATCTCAGAAACTAATGGTTCGATTTTCAATGTTAAAATATGAAACATCCGTGAAATTTTCCGATCTTCTCGAATCATATATTTTCAAAATTTTTAATCCAAGACTAACATTTTAAATGGGCGACTAATGATGCAAAATGGCTTCTTTGGGCATACCGAAGGCAACAAAAAAGTTTCAGCCGGATTAAAAAATACAAAAATTAAAATTGAAGAAAAAAGACCCTTTTCGTAGCGAATTGCTCAGATATTTTATTATTGTATTTTATTTATTTTTTACAAAAATATGTTTTTTCCTAAAGTTTTACGTTTTTTTTCACTCGATATTAAGGCCATTGCAAATTTTATTTCAAGTCCCCCTCCCTCCCTCCTCCTTCGAAATTTTCTTAAAAAATCAGGGGTTAGGAAAATTATTGTTAACTGAAATTTAAATTGTCATAGAAAAAAAACAAGTAAAATAGATTGTAAACTATTGAGAATAGATTGTATAATGCTTTATTTAGTCATTTTCATTTAGAAAATGATTTTTTTTAAATATTTTAACAGATTTTGAATTTTGGGACCACAGATCGGTAAAAGACGTGAATGTTTAAAAAATTGATATTGTTAAGTGAGAATTCATTGATCATTTGTAAATTTTTGATTGTAAAATTTTTTTTTTGCTTACCCTTTGATTTTGACCAGAGCTGAGTGACAAAAACTTAAAATAAAAATTTCACCTGCCTAATGGTTTATTCGATGTAAATCGGAATCCTTACCATAAACTATTTCTTTTGCCCCCTGATTTTTTATTAAATTCTGAGGGACACTTAAAATCAAATTTACATTGGCCTGATGGTTATAATATGTTAACAAAAGAATCGAGTTTGGATAATTTTATGGAACAATTTGGTTAAAATATAGTTTTAACCCTTTCAACTAATGCAATTAAAACAAAAAATTTATATTTGCTATAGTTAGATAGTCTAAAATGATAGTCGTTATTGAATTGTTACATTTTAAAAAACTATAAAGGTTAAAAAAATGGTTTGAATTTTATTTGTAAATGCTTGTACTCCACGCATTGTTTCATGACATTTTCAATCTAAAGTTTAATATAAAAAAAAACTATAAAATACAATATAGATAACTGTAATATAAAGTTGTGTACTACTGTCAAGTTAAAACAGCCCGAAAATGTTAAATTCGTTGTAACGATATAGAGAAATGGACTGGAAAACCAATTATATAATACTAAAAAATGGTTTTCATTGGTCGATTTGTTTAAAAAAATCGTGCTTGTTCCAAAATAACATATTTGAAACTAATGTGTAGTCATGTGAGCCTGGAAATCTATTTAAAAATGTGACGTTACAACAAGGACGCGTCATTATCTTGTTTTAAATCACAAATTATTGTCGAATTTACAATCAACATAAAAACTTCTACTTAAATATTGAGAATGACCTCGATCAACCCCATTCAAACCCCTTCCTCCTTTAAACTTGCTTTGGCGACAAAATCCCACCAGCAAAACCAGCAACCAGCCACCGTCCAACCAGCAGCAGAATTCAAAACCCACTCCGGATTGCATACATTCAGGCGTGCTTGGCAGCAGCAAAAAAACGGTTCTCATCGCGTCGTCTCACCAAGCAGCAGCTCCCCAAGAACGGATATTGAGCTTAAATCCGGAAATTGGATTATGCTCCACGGTTCTCCCCCAGCAGTGTGGCCACCGCCGGACCCCAGTGTCGTTGGCCGCCGGGGGTTTCTGTGATTCCGTGTGAGTGTGTGTGTGGGGAGCTTTCTGATTTGGTCAATATTGGCTAAAGGAGTTTATAAGTTTACGAGTGTGGCGTGCGAGAGTGCGACATGGGGTGAAATATTTAGTTTTTTTTTTACATTTTTTTGCTGCTTCTCAAACTGGTGTTGATGACATCGACAGTAAGCTTGAACGAGTGACCAACTGGCCAACAGCAGCAGCAGCAGTTAATGGAATGTGACTTACGGTGGCCGTTGCGAATGTCACACAAAAAATAAAATACAAAAAAAAATGTCGAGGATTGTAAACCCAGTCGAGCCAGCCTCCGTGCAATCATTTATCACCATCCGAAGCACGTTCCGCAGCGATTAAGTCGTGATGAATTATGCCATAGATAAATATCCCATTTCGCGGGTGTCAGGTTTCGGCTGATTGGTATTAAATTTTTAATGAATTATTATCGTCTGTGTCCGTAACAGTGACACACTGTGTCGAGGTGAGGTACTCTGAAAAGTACAGAGAGAGAGAAAAAGATTGCAAAAATTATTAGTTTTTTCAACTGTTGTATTTTGCTAATTGTGAGGTGTAGTGAAAATAAGCAGTAAAAAAATTAGAACACACAGTTTTTTTTTAACTTTGAAGAAAAATGCAGATAATTTATCAGATTTTTATTTTGAATTTTTTTATTATATTATATTATTTTTTATATGTTTTTAGCGAATTTTGAATGTAAAAAAGAGCGTTTCTGATTAAAGTAGAAAAAATAAAACAATGTTAAACTTTGCAAAAAAAATAAATTGTGATAAAAACATATTTCCAGCACGATTTTCAAATCAACTGTGAAGTTGTTTGTTTTTTCTTCCAAAATTTTTGTTTCTTTCGAGAAATGCTTTTAAAACTATACTCTCATTTGTCTCTAAATTTTGTCGGAAAAGGCTGGCCCGATTTGAACATTTTTAATCAAAGTAGGCAGCGAAAAAATACCGTGCTTAAAAAAAGCTCACAGGAGATTCGGTGACTTTTGCAACTAAAACAAATAAAACCTTATCCTTCACAAAAATTGTTACTAAAACAAATGTCCTAATCAAAAAACTTGTTCCAACAAGTGTCGATTGCTTACAAATTGAAACCATTTTATTTCAGTTTTTGTACATTTAAATGTTCCAATAGATTTACACCGAAAAAAATCACGATCACATTTACATTTTTATCTCTAAAAGTTGAATTCCCACAAAACAATTACTTTATTTTCGATAAACAAACTCACACAAAATATTGAATATAACTTGTATAACATTTTTTTAATATAACATTTTGGCTTATAAAAAAAATGGAGGAAATTTTTCGAGCTTTTTGAAAAATACACTGAAAGAAAAATTCACGCCACTTTCATAAGATTTATTTATTTTTATGTTAAAAAGTTAAATTTAAAGATCAAATTTTTTGTGGAAAAGACAAATACGTTTTAAAAAGAATCGTGGCAAATGCAAAACAAAATCATTTAAACTCCTTTTCAAGTGGACTAAAAGTCCACTTTTTTTTGAAGATTTTTTTTTCGATTTTTTAGGATTTTTCTTCAGATAAGTCGATGGAAATCGATAGTTTCATCTTCATATCCATCAAATTTCAAATCAAAAGTTTCCAACCCAAATTTACCATTTCTTGCTTTCTTTGAAATAACCCTAATATCCAAGCTGGAAACCTCAAAATGACCGAATAAAAATCATTTGTTTGTACAATTTGTCATAAAAATTCAGCAACAGATTGCCCGGATACAAATTCGAGCTTGAACCATTGCTAAACTTAGAATATTACATTTAAAAGTTATTTATTAACCAATAGGTTCCCAAATTTATTTATTTTTCAATACTCTGCCATACAACACTTAATTTTTTTTACATTTTCGAATCAATCACATTGTAAAGAACAGTTTTCTGAACAATTTACATAAAAAAGTATCAATTTTCAAACGATGAACACTGCCTACTATGATATTTTTAAGGATGAAAACATTTTGCAGAAATATAAAACTTATACACAATTTTGATGAAATTTATTGAGATTATTTTATTAGAATCATAAAAAAAACTCAGTAGGCGGTGTTCATTGTTTGAACGGTAATTAAATCCAAAAATTTTGAAGAAAGTCACTTTTTATTTTACGAAATTGGGTATATCTCTGCCTCTATTAAAGCAAAATGGATACTTTTTTATGGAAATTGTTCAAAAAACTGTTCTCCACAATGTGATTGATTCGAAAATGTTTTAAAATATGTTAGTGTTGTATGACAGAGTATTGAAAAAAAAAATGTTGGGCACCTTTTGGGTAATAAATAACTTTTAAATAAAATACTCTAAGTTTTGCAATTGTTTAAGCTCGAATTTGTATCCGGGCAATCTGTTGCTGTATTTTCATGACAAATTGTACAAAGAAACGATTTTTATTTGGTCGTTTTGAGGTTTCCTGCTTGGATGTTGGGGTAATTTCAAAGAAAGCTAGAAATCTGGTAAATTTGGGTTTGAAACTTTTGATTCAAGGTCAAATAACGTCATGATTCGAAATCCGGACACTTAGTAGCATATCATTTTTGTTATAGCTGGCAAAATTTCATGTAATAAGTTGGAAATGTAGAAATATGATCAGGATGTAGTATAAACAGTTAGTTTTAAGAAAATGCATGCAAAATATGTGTTTTCAAACAATTTTTCATCAGAATTTCAAAATCAAGATGACTTGTTGTGCTTCGAATCCCGGACACTGATAAAAGCTGATTCGAAATCCGGACACTTTTGCTTCGAATTCCGGACACTCGATTTTACTTATGAATCGCACAAATTTGGACTGAAATGTTAGTGAATGGTATTCTTTAGGTCTCAAATAAGCTGTTAACATCAAAACAATCGATAGTTTATATAAAAATTTGCTAGAATTTAAGGAAATCGTAACCATAAATTTCTGCTTTGCCTTCACTTTGCTTCGAACGCCTATGAAATATTTCAAGTGAAATGTTTCGCATTTTTGGTTAGCTTATAATTTTATTGTATTTAATTGTTTTGGCATTAACTACAGCGATCAAACAAACTTTAAATGAAAGTTGATGTTGGAGTTCATCAAATAACACAGTTTTGGCATTCATAATGCGAACTTATATCCAAATAATTGATAAAACAAGATGAAGTGTCCGGGTTTCGAAGCGTCCGGGAATTCGAATCATGACGTTATGTAATGGAGAGTCTCTTGAGGCACATTCAGCACAAATTTGATGGAACATGAGCCCATCGATTTCTTTCGATTTTTCTGAAAAAAAATCCTATATAATCGAAAAAAATCTTCAAAATGTCGGGAAAAAGCCCTTCTTTCATGGTGCCAAGTATCAGACTTGCCGAATTTGTTATCTTAATGTTCTCATAAAAATACACCCTGCATTTTGTTTCACTAAATATTTTTTGTTTTGAAATATTTTTTAATTGATGAAAATCTCGCTTGGGAACAAACAGCAAAACAGCCTCAGGGTTGTGATTAGGAAAAATTAGATTTGATAAAAAATTATGTTATTAAGATTTATGTCTTGTACAAAAAAATAAATCATTTAAAGAGTTCGATGTACAAGGAATCTACAGGAAAATATTTGATCAATGCTCACTAGTTTGCCCTCCAATATTACTTTGTTTTTATTATTCTTATTTCAGCAAATCTGTTTCTATTTAGACACTTTTGAGGATTATTTTTTAAAGGATTAGTTTTGCTATGCATATTTTTATTTTGTAAGAATCCACAAATATTTTTTTAATATTTTGATTGATCTCTTATAATCAATCATCAATCAATAAAAAAAAGTAAACTTAACTGCTTGTATTCCAAAATTTCAATAATTTTTATAAAATGAGTTGAAATATATTTATTGCTTAATCCTACGGTACTTTTTCATCAGTTCCCCCCTCCCTCTCAGATGGCTGAGTCCTGAGTTTCGATATTTTTATACCACCCCTGATTTTTGCCATTGATACTCAGCAGCCCAAAGATATCCGATTCCCAGCACCACCGCGACCATTTTCATCGGGCACACACGCACTGCACAGTACACATAAACCGGGCCCAATCCGGGTTTATCACATATTAATGGTTCCTGGACCAATTCGTGATACGTGTGTGACCACCGGTCCGGAACATTGGGAATGTTAAAAATAAATGATTCCGAAACATTTTTTGGCCACCATCAGGTTGGTGTTGGTTGGCCGGTGGAGTCAGCCAATTGGACACGGCGAGGGGGGAAAAAAGCAGACGAAGGGGTCCAAACCACGTGGGAAAACCGATTTCTGGGACACTTTGGCCAAGTGATTTTCAATTATCCGCTTTTTGGTGCGACAAAATTTGCGGTCAACGTGTGTGTGTGTGGGTGTGTGTGAAAAAGTGTGTTGGATTAAGGGACGGATACTTGTAAAATGAAAAGATAATCTGGATTTGCTCTGCTGGTAATCGAATCGGAACAAGCCACACTCATCTTTTTTTTCTCACTTTGGAAAGTTTCCATCCTCGATGAAGGGCATGTTTTCCAACGCCCCTTTTTTTTGGATTTAAGGCTGATCAATCATGTTCGTAAGAAGCACTTTTGCTTTCTGACAAATTCTCAATTTTAGCACGTTACTCGGTAGATCAAGTTTGGTTTTCTCCAAATCAATCTTCAATGGTTTGTTTAGCCAGTTTCAGTTTGTTGGTTTTCATTAACATAAAATTGAGAGCAAATACTTGAAAATTGAAAGGAAAAGGTCGGTTCAAGGAGTACTTAAAAGGTGCTGCTCAAGTTCAGTTCAATTTTAGTAATGCTTAGATTCCGTGGAATCGATTTTGACCACACTTCTGAGAAAACAAAAAAAAGGATTTAAACAAGGTGGCATTTCAAATTACAACTAAACTGGTTCATATTTTGCACTCCTCAAAATCAGAACAGGAATTTGTACAAATTTTAAACTAAAGATGTTAAAAAATGCGTTATGCATGTAATGGGAAAATAAGCCTTCATGTGTAAACCTATAATTTTACATAGAAACGCAGAATATGACCAAAAATCGATATTTTGATAATTTTGCTCAATTCTGAGGGCAGATTCAGATTCAGCGGGAAAAAAATTACATGAAAAAACAAAAGTTGAACAATTTTTGAATTTCGTTAGGGTGGTCACATACACTTTTCCCTAGAAAATCAAACATTTTCAAATTAAGATATCTCGAGTTTAAAAATAAACGCTTCTGAGATTTTTTAGAGCTTGTAGTGCGAAATCTCCTCTTTTGATTCCATTGTTGAGATTTTTAAGTTTTAAAATCCAAATTGGGTTTGTCTTTTAGAGCTCTGTCCTGAACATCACTTTTTTCTAAATCTTAACCCTGAATTGCTAAGTTTAAAACCCTTCTTTTTGAAGGTTTGCTCAGATACTTTCTTTCAATTTAGTCGTAGAATTGCGAGATAAAATTTTAGTGCCTTTGACAAATTGCTTAAATTAGGAAGCCCAATGAGCAGTTCTCTCAGATTTCGGACATTCGATTTTTTTTGTATTTTTTAATCCGACTGAAACTTTTTTGGTGCCTTCGGTATGCCCAAAACAGCCATTTTGCATCATTAGTTTGTCCATATAATTTTCCATACAAATTTGGCAGCTGTCCATACAAAAATGATGTATGAAAATTCAAAAATCTGTATCTTTTGAAGGAATTTTTTGATCGATTTGGTGTCTTCGGCAAAGTTGTAGGTTTGGATAAGGACTACACTGAAAAAAAAATGAAACACGGTAAAACAATTTTTGGTTATTTTTTATTGAACTGTTTGTCACTAAAACTTGATTTTCAATAAAAACACTATTTTAATTTTTTTTATTTTTTGATATGTTTTAGAAGACATCAAATGTCAACTTTTCAGAAATTTCCAGGTTGTGCAAAAAATCTTTGACCGAGTTATAAATTTTATAATCAATACTGATTTAAAAAAAAAATCGAAATATTGGTCGCAAAAATTTTTCAAATTCATTTTTTTATGTAAAATTAAACTTGCAATCAAAAAGTACTTTTGTGAAATTTTGATAAAGTGCACCGTTTTCATGTTATAGCCATTTTTAGGTGACTTTTTTGAAAATAGCCACAGTTTTTCATTTTTTTAAATTAGTGCACATGTTTGCCCACCTTCGAAAAAAATATTTTTGAAAAGCTGAGAAAATTCGCTATATTTTGCTTCTTTGAACTTTAATGATACGACCCTTAGTTGCTGAGATATTGCCATGTAAAGGTTTTAAAACAGGAAAATTGATGTTTTCTAAGTCTCACCCAATATCTCGATATCTCAGCAACTAATGCTCCGATTTACAATCTTAAAATATGAAACATTCGTGAAATTTTCCGATCTTTTCAAAAAGAATATTAAAAAAAAATTAAATAAAGACTAACATTTCAAACGGGCCAAACATTCAATATTTTGCCCTTTTTAGTCTTGGTTTAAAAAATTTAAAAATATTTTTTTCGTAAGGATCGGAAAATTTCACGAATGTTTCATATTTTAATATTGAAAATCGGAGCATTAGTTGCTGAGATATCGACATTAGAAAACTGTGGGTTGTTTGGGTGAGACTTGGAAAACATAAATTTTCCTGTTTTTAAACACTTGCATGACAATCTCTCAGCAACTAAGGGTCGTATTGAGAAAGTTCTAAAAAGTAAAATATAGAGAATTTTCTCAGCTATCCAAAGATATTTTTTTCAAAGGTGGGCAATATGTGCACCAATATAAAAAAAATGAAAAACCGCGACTTTTTTCAAAAAAAGTTACCTAAAAATGGCTATAACTTGAAAACGGTGCAATTTATCAAAATTTCACTGAAGCTTTTTTTGATTGCAAATTTAATTTTACATCAAAAAATGAATTTGAAAAATTTTTGCGACCAATAATTCGATTTTTTTTTAAATCAGTATTGATTAAAAAATTTATAACTCGGTCAAAGATTTTTTGCACAACCTGGAAATTTCTGAAAAGTTGACATTTGATGTCTTCTAAAACATATCAAAAAATAAAAAAAAATTAAAATGGTGTTTTTTTTTGCAAATTAAGTTTTAGTGACAAACAGTTAAATAAAAAATAACCAAAAATTGTTTTACCGTGTATCATTTTTTTTTTTCAGTGTAGTCCTTATCCAAACCTCCAACTTTGCCGAAGACGCCCAATCGATCAAAAATTCCTTCAAAAGATACAGATTTTTGAATTTTCATACATCGTTTTTGTATGGACAGCTGCCAAATTTGTATGGAAAATTATATGGACAAACTAATGATGCAAAATGGCTTTTTTGGGCATTCCGAAGGCACCAAAAAAATTTCAGTCGGATTAAAAAATACAGAAATTAAAATTCTAAAAAAAGACCGATTTCGTAGAGAATTGCTCCAATAACTTTCTTCAAGACAAAAATACTCCAAAAAATATCCATGAAAAGTTAGATTTTCAAAATCACCCTAATCATGAAGTTGCCCCTTCCATTTGCAACAACTCTTCTGATTACACCAAAGCTCCAAAACTTCATAATTTTTCGGAGAATTCATTTACCACTTGATTTTCATTTGATCTGGACCACTGTGCAAGACTTGCATCGAAATTTCAAATTTCAAATGTATCACAAAATGCTTTATCGCTATAGTTGTGCTTCTATAAAAATATTGCCAAATATCAATGAATTTATGAAAATATTTTTCTTCTAAATTATTTTCTTCCCGAAATTTTAAAATTGTAAAGATTTAATATCTTTATTTGATTAAATAATAGAATGACAAGAAAAATTGTATATTTTGGAAAATCTTAGGAGATACCCCATGAATCGATTCTTAAAAATTAAATAAGCTGTACCAATTTTGAGCCAAATCGGTTAAGGTTTAAACCTTAACCGATTTAGCACAACATTTTCACAGTTATTTATTTTTGCCTAAGGAATCGAATCAGGGGGTTTCCCAGGGGTGTTTAGTGTCACCCTATTGGATAAGCATTATGCAATGTATTCTGAATACAGCCCAGACTCGAATATCCGAAGTTTCGAATATCCGAAGTTCGATTATCCGGAAGTTTGTATAGGACTTCGGATAATCGAGTCACGATAAAAAAAATCGTTTTTTTTTATTTTCTTTTTTTTACATTCAATTCAAGTTCTGCGACCCCATGTTAGTCAAATCTGAATGGTTTGTTGCTTATTAAATTTAAAAATGCTTATTTAAATATTTAATCACCACCATTTTGCCCGCCATCTTGGATTTGAAAATTCTAAATAACTTTAGAGAAGATTTGGGTTTTGCTTAAGCTCGACAATAAAAAATAGACAACAAAAAATTTTGATGCGATTATCCGAAGTGAAATTTTGCCGAGACCTTCGGATAATTGACTATGGACTGTAGTTTACAATCGATTTTACAAGTTTTTTGAAAGAAAATGCAATTTTCAGTCAATAATTTTCGTTTACTTTTTCAAATGGTCCTTTATGCAAAGGTTGTTTAGAAAAATATTCTTGAATTATTTTTTTTTGCTCCCTGATATTTTAAGGAAACTTTGAAGGGGGGGACAACAACTTAAATAATTTTCATTGAAGGCCAGTTTTTTAAGTAGGTCAATTATCAATTATATTTAAACACTCTTTAAACCTGAGAATTTTTTTTTTCAAAATAACGCAAATTTGCTTGAAAACGCACAAAGTATAGTTCTATTGTAAAATTATATTTTAATATTATCAAAGATTCGTTTTTTAACAAATCTGCTTTATTACGATAACTCAATTTTTAAAGTGACCAACTAGATATTAATCGGCTCTCACAAACTTCCCAGCAGCAGCCCTCACCCCGAAACATCCTTCTTTAAAGCTAAAATTGTACGTTTTTCGCAGGAAAAAGGGAACAAAACCCTCAACTCATCGTAGCTCCCCCGACTTTCCCAACCCCAATCTATCCGTTAACCTTCACCCCCCACTCACAGCTTCCCCTCGTGCAAGCAATGCATCGTCATCCTGCCAACCGACCCGAAAAACCACGATCTCTCTCAACAAATTTCCCATTTTCCCACCCACACAACCACACGCAGAGATGAACGTCAGAAAAGCTTCCAAAACCGACCACCTTCGCTCCTTGAAGCGCTGTCCCGATCTCAAGGATGACTTGATGTCCTGAAGCTCTCGCCAAAATTTGCGCTCGCTCCCAAAACCCGAGAGGCAAATTTCTCGGAACTGCCGAGACTTAATCCAATTGCCGCTGTGGCGGAAAACGGGAAAATCTTTCCACTCGGTTGTGGAAAATTTTTCGTGACACCACGAAAATCGCGGAAGCTCGGAAAACTCGCTCCCGCTCTCCGCTCAGCAGTGATTTCTCGTGAGAGAGCAGCGCCTACTTGGGTGGAAAAGCCACCAGAACCATAATTTTCACCCGAACCTCGGATCAGTTTCGGTGTCGACACTCGGCTGAACGGCAACTCGGTGCGGACTTTGTGCGGCAGGACCAAGCCCCAAGCCCGTGGTGTCTCCGGAAACGTCGGAATCGACGGGAATCGACGGTGACGGTCGCGCTTTTTGGGACAGACACAAAAGGACGGGGATAGTGAGTGCGCGCGGCGCTGTATGTGTGTGTGTCTATTTAGTGGTCGTTTTGGCGAAAAAAGAAGGGAACCGGTGGAACCGGTGGAACCGGTGTCCGGAGTGGAAGAAGTGGCCGCAAGCAGTGGCATGTGCCGGAAAATCGATACTTTTCCGCGCTGAAAGGTGATTAAAAGAAGGTCCGGTTCCTCTTTTTTGTTGCGTCCTTCCTTTTTTGAAGTGTTTTCATTTTAATGTTGCCTTTGGGGGAAGGTTTTCCCCGGTGCGACGTTCCGTCGTCCTTGGCAAAAACATCCGGAGTGACCTTGGATTATGATTTGGTGAAAAATTACCGCTAGAAACGGAACGAAACGAAATCGGAATCGCAGTAGGCTGGTGCAGGTTAAGCCACCCTTCCGGCTGAGGGAGGAAAAAAACAAGAAAGGAAAAAAAGCGTCAAACGAAGGGAAACAACATCGAAGTTGGCGGCGGCGTCGAGGACGTCGACGGAGAGGATTAAATCTCTGCGCTCAGCTGGATGAGAGCTTTTTTTCGTGTTGCTGCTGCTGATGTTGTTGTTGTTGTTGACGGGTTGAGTGAGTGCTGGCTGGCTGACGACTGGCTGGTGCTTGCACAGCAGATTATCCCTTATTGCCGGAACGGAAGTGGGGTTCGAGAGGGTGTGGAGTGTGGAGGAGGGAAATGAAAAACAGTATCATCCAAGCAACCCTCGCTCGTCGAAAGTGTTGTTGAAAAAGTGGTCATGATGAAGCTTTTAAGCTGAGATAGAGAGAGAGGGGTGGAGGTAGGAGGGATCCGTTAAGTACGTTACGCAACTTGGTAGTAGGAATTAAGTGTGGGAGAGTGGAGAATATCAAATTCCAAAAATCCATTTTGCCTTTTTGCAAGGGAAACTTTTATCTGGAATTCCGAGATAAAGTTTATAATGGTTTTAACTTTGATATGTTATTCTTTGAAATATCAGAACAAAACAATCAAAACCTACTATTTTAATCAAGCTTTAACAGGTATTGGTTTAAATTCTGTCTCTTCTTTCTAATTAAATTAGCTAAATGAAGAGCTTCATTTGACAATGATCTCATTTCTGTTACTTAGTCTATACTTTGTAGGGTGGCTTGACGTTTGTATGGCAAATCTTCAAAAAATGTTCAGTTCAATAAAAACAGCTATCTGGCTCCATGCAAAAGATACAGCTTTCTCAAAACTGTTCTTAAACGTGATTTTTACATATTAGACTAATTTTGAGCACCATGATTCTTTCATCTGGAAAGTTGTAGGGGAACAGCATCTAATTAAATCGTGCCTCAAATGTTGTCATATCAGCACTTTGACGTTCAATTACAGCTAATAAAAAGCGTTTTCAACTGAAATCGAGTGATTAATAGCTCAATAGAAGTGAGCAAGCAAGTTTCTATATACAGTTTTGTAAAAGAAGGTTGGTTAAATAGTGAAAATCAGCAAATTGGATGGAATTAGGAGCGAGTGCTTAACCTGCCAAACATACGAGAATTTCCCCTTGTTTCCTTCATTGAACTTTATTGTACCAATTGAATGAAAAAAATAATTAAAATTTCAAAAAAGTTGATTTTTCCATGCAAAATATCTAAACAAAATTTCAATGCTTTTCGGGAAGCCGGGTCTGCTCAGATCGATCCCAAATTTTAGGAAGTTGTTTTGAGGCCTGATTGTGACCAGAAAACGACTGTTTCAAGAGGAGGCTGTGTCCTATCCGCCGCTTGGGCCAGACCAAAATTCAGGATAGAGCTGTCAGACCAAAGAGTGAAAAGTAAACAATCTTGTACACAAATCAAGAAAAGACATTTTGAAATATAATGCAATTATTTTAATTAAATAACTGGTTTTGGGCTGCAAAATCATTTGTATGCCAGAAAATAATTAAATAATTTAGCGTCCTGTAAACAAACAATTTAATAAGCAGTTAAAAGCCGTCCAATTAAATTCCAATTAAATCGCGTTATCGGTGTTCACCTGAACAATCTTGATATTAGTTTTGCGGATTTGTAATTTTCTTGGTTCAGGAAGGAAGGAACTTTTTTTTTTGTAAATCTCGCTGAATATTGTTCCTTTGGTTAATTTTTCATTCTGGGCCAAATATGAGCAAAATCAGTTAACATTTACCCATTGATGCTCAAAGGTGCAGTTTGTATGGAAAAAATAACAATTTTGCTCAAAATTGGCACAGATGCTCAAAATAACCCAAAAAAACTGATTTTCGCTTGTGGAGCAAAAGGTCATTTTTATTCTGGGCACCCTACTTGGGTTGTTCTGCATATTGAGCATAATACTTTTGCCAAATAATTACCTTTGCATAATAATTAGTGAAGCGATTTGGAGATCTTTTCATCTACAGCCGAATCGAACATCATTTGATTTAATTTGATAAGTCAACCAATTCAGATGTCATATCAAATGTTATGCCAAGTTACGGTTCATACAATGGATGCACGTCATGTGTTTGAAATGTTGGTTTAACAAAAAAAATCATTTGTGATTCAAAATTGTATATCTTATAAATTGCAAAAACTCCTGATTTTTATCTCATCTAATCAGAACATTATGATAAAATTGTGTATTTTTTTTTTTTATTTCTTCTAAAACTAATGTTACATAATTGTAAGTTTATCGATATTTGCAAGTCATTTTTTCTTTTCATTGCGCACAAGTGAACATTGAATATGAGCTGTTTAACCCTTTTAGGATGGATTAGTCTTACAAGCCTCAAAAATCCAAATTTTTAGAAGTAACCTTTACTTTTCGTAGAATTCGTTTGATAAGAATCATTTTACCAACACAACAATATATTTAGGCCAGAAAGGATTAAAGTGCGAACAGTTTTTTAATGCTAACATTTTTAGTTAGCCCATAACTAATTACCCTCATCAAATTTTTAATCAGAACTCTAAAGATTGTTGACTAAATTAGCTCACATTTTGAACGAATACTCTTCTAATAAGTACCATAAGGAAGAACGATTTTAAAAAAGGTGTATATCTTGACTTTTTGGATAAGATCCTGAAGACAAATGTAAACATTGAGTGCTAATTAAAACGATCGTCAAAATCAGCAGTTGGTCTTTGGAAGATGCGTATTTAGAATTGTTTTTCCAGCACAGCATTTGTTTTAAATCCTTTTGGAGTCCTTAATATCTCCCCAAATTTTGAGAACGATTGGTTAAGTTCCCTTTCTATAGCAATTTGTACGAGAAAACCCATTTCTTTGGATTTGTTTAAAAAAACGATTCCAGATCGAAAGTGGTTAGCCAATAATAAGACAAGTCACCAAATATCTGGAGATAAGGATAATTTTATCAGAAATAGGGTGGTCGAGAAAATTGTGTTTTTACGTTTTTTTTTTTTTTCAATAAACACATTTGAAGAAAAAACATGTCTCCGGGAAGGCAGAACCAATTTGACCTCGCCAGGTCGCAAAATACAGGTAATATGTTGTGCTCAAATGTAAAATACAAAGATTTTTTTTACATTTTTTTGGTTACAAACTTTTGCTCGGGGGACCCCTTAGATCCCATTTACTGGTGATAATTTTATCATATTCGTGTTCCTGAGTCAATTTCACTTTAGGAATATTCATACAAATGTTTATTTTCATCCATTCTAACCCTTAAATTAAAATTGAAATTAAGTAGCTGCTTTTTTGAGGTGTTATTTAGTATCCTTGGAAACGAACTTGATTGGATTTTTGATGAAAATAAACATTTTTATGAATGTTTCTATTGTGAAATTGACTTAGGAACACGAATATGAAAAAAATATCACCAGAAAATGGGATGTAAGGGGTCCCGTGAGCAAAAATTTATAACCAAAAAATTCAATAAAAAAAAAGTGTCTATTTTATGTGTTTAACTACCTTATCCAAAGCGTTACCAGTATCAGATGGAAATCCCAGAAGTCTCATACAAGCTCAAGGTCGAATCGAGTTGATATCTGGATGGAACACTTTTTCATTTGAGTTTTAAAACAAATTGCGATTCTTCACCCCTCATTCTGTTGCTGTTTTTAAACCCTTTCAGATGCATTTTGAACATGGAAATTTAATTGACTTTTACCTAAGTAATCACAGAATTTTAAGATTTTTTAAGTGTTTGAACCTTCAAACTTTGTGTCTCGATTTGCCCCCACTTTTCGTTGACTTCATATTTGGCCCAGGTGCTAGTTTTATATGTCAAACACACCCTGAAAATTTCAGGCAGATTGGTGAGGTCCAAACGACTTCCCCTCTTAAAAATAAACACCTAGAGGAAAAAAAAATCTCATTTAAGGGTCTCAAAGAGCACACAGCTGAAATATTTTTAATGATTTTAAAAATGTTTTACGCAGCATAATTATCCAAAAACGGTTAACATCAAGTAAAAGGATTTTGAGATTAGATTTAAAAAAATACGGTATATTTATTACGACGCTTGTTCAATATCGTGGCAAACTCAAATTGTTTCAACCGTTCCGGAAATATTTTTTTTTGAAAACTGTGGTTTTTGAAAAAATATAAAAAAACGCCAATTTCTTTTTTCCACCCTATTTCGAATAGAAAACTGTAATCACCAAATAAAAAAAAGTGTCTTATTATTTTGGAGTTTCCATGCCAAATTTGATCCAAATCGGGGCACTTTTAATCTGGATCCTACTGGTGAAACGTAGAATCACTTTATAAGAAATATTAGAATAATTTTTTTAGACATATTCTTGCAAAATCAATTTTTGCATAAGAGTTGAATAACAATTTATGTTATCATAAGAGCAATTCCAGCCCAAAACAGGATTTTTTTAGGGACTTTTTTCTCGACCCTCTCCGATTTCAATGAAACTTTGTAGACATGTTATCCTAGGCATATATAAGCCATTTTTGTGTATATGGAGCCAGTTTCACTCGATAATGAAATTTGGGAAGGGCGTAAGTGTATTTTTGTATTTCTTAATTTAAATATTGCTGTATCTCGAAGTCGTTGCATCGTATCATCGTGGTCAAAGAAAAACTTGTAGGAAATTTGACGGGCTTTCCACAAAAATACACTGAAAGAAAAAAACACTCCACTTTTATGACATTTTTTGATTTTTAAGTTTAAAAGTCAAATTTGAAGGTGAGCCCACGATTTTTTTTCATTCAATTTTTTTTGAAAATAGCTTAAGATGTTCCAAAAAGACTCACGAAAAATGCAGGATGGAGCAACTCACCTAAAAAAATACAAAAATCATTTACTGAAACTGTTTTTTTCTAAAGCGCTCTAAACATCAACATTTTCAAAAACCAAACACGAGAGTCGATTCTCCAGACAATTTTACATAAAAGTCTCTATATTTGCCATTATCCTAAGTCCAATCCTTGTGAAGTTACAGTGGTTTTAAAAATAAAAAAGTTGAAAAAATAGGTTTTTTGATGGTTTTTGACAATTTCTATATGACAGACTTGATTTTTCAGTATCAAAAATATTTTTAACGGAAAGCTCGACCAATTTCCCATAAGTTTGTCTTTGACCACATTTAAATTGGATGTATGGGTATTTCAATATTTGTTATTGGTCTGATATTGGTTGAAAGCCAAAACAACTTTGGAACAACGTTTTTTGTTATGGAAGAATACCGCCAACTGTTATTGGGATGATCGGATTAGTTGTTAAAATAAAAAAAAATAATAAGATTTGTTCGAAGAATAACTAAAAATGTTATTTGTCTGTTATTAAAATAACAATCCAATAACAAAAAAATCATAACGACGAATAACAAAACTTGTTATAAATAACAAAAAATGTTATTGGCCTTGTATTTTCAAATATCAAAAAAAAAAATATTCCCATGTTATTTCTGTCTGCTCGGTTCAAATTAAATATTAATTTTTGAAACCCTAGATCGGATTTATTTCCCATTTTGTTGAAAAATCAGATTAAAAATAGAGTATATCAAATGGGTTGCTGTCTATTTTTCATATCAAAAGTAAGAAGTCTCCTAGAATAGAATTTCTTGGATTTTCAAATTAAGATTTTTTGTAAGCATTTAACTTTATGCATCTCCATGACTCGTCATAAAGCGCACCTGGTACCGCCAGTAAGAGTAACATTGGATATACCCCAGATCATACATTTACATACAATTTTCAGGACCCGGAAACAAGATTTTATTAAGAGTTTGGCGAACCATTTTGATTTTTGTCTATCTTCAACAATGCTAACAGTTAACAATCTCGGGCACTTTATCCCTGAAGGGTCTTTGAGATATCGTGGGGAGTATCTATGTTGAAGTTAAAAATGCTGAACAGTTAAAAATAAAGTGTGTAAAATGAAATGTTGTTGAGATTTACTTCAAAACTATGTCTGGAAGTTGTCCTGCAATGCACTCCACAATTAACATTTTACGTGCTCAGCTCGAAAGAAACCTTCATTACTATTAGCATAACGCTCTTAAGGAATGCCCTGTCCCTCTCTCTCCCTCTCTCTCTCTCTATCTCACTAATGCAAAAACCGCTCATGCTAATTGAGCTTTAATTAAATCATTCCAACAGCACAGGACTAACGAAGAACCAAAGAAGTGAAAAAAAAACCTTCACAATTCAAAGCGCATTCCGCGCTCGTCAGCAAAGGAAACAAACAAACAAAAAAAGTCAGTGTCCAAATGTGTGTGCAACTTGGTGAGATTAGTCCGCGACTAACGCTTCCCACAGCAGTGCAAGCAAGTGTGACTAAGCCAGTGACCTGGCCGCTGCTCGTATAATCAGATTTGAATTTGGCACTCGGCGATGCTAAATTGGGTCGTCCTTTGATTGCGACACACAAAAAAAGAGACAGTTCAGCGCGGGGAGGTCACTCGAGTTCGTTACGAATAACGTCCGAAAAAATGCTACTTTGGATTAAAGCTTTAAGCTAAACGACCCCCTCGACTTCTTTCAAAGGGAGCAGTGAAGGAGCAGTCGAGCACTTTGTTCTAGAGACCGTGGAAGGAAAACAGTCGCGTGACTGAGCGTGAAAATTGTCTGTGTGTAGAAAAAACGGAACGAACTAACGAACAAGAATAGGACCTCGTAACTGCGGGGCTGCAAAATGGAAGAAATGGTGGACGACCCTCGACGTAGAGACAACCCCCGAGGATAAAACAGAAAATTAACGAAGGAAAAAGAAAGATTCACGCGAGTTACACAACCTTTCGCCTTAAGGAGCAAGCTATAAAACTAAGAAGAAGAAGAAGCAAAACTTAAGCAAGAAGAAACAAAAGGAAGCAGCAAAGTTGTCCGGAAATGGAATTCATGCAGCGGAATATCGCCATATCGTTGCTGATCTTGGTCTTTGGACTGGCAAAAGGTGAGTTTTGCCCCCTCTCTCTCTCTACCTCGCTTTGTGATTATGTAATTAGGGTTGAACGCATTTTAGACGCGCGCGCGAGCTCGTTCGATGAAGAGAGCAAAAAAAGGAGTTGTATCAGATAAAAGTGGCCAGAACCAGAGAACCATTCGAGCGTGGGGCGATAATGAGCGATTGTTAACAAGGTCATTACAACAACCGGAATCCGATTAGGTTGTCGGGTTGATTGGGCTCTTCTGGACAAAGAGAGACTTTTGTGTGTGTGCAACCGGTAAAGATAAGAAATCAACACTATTCTTCGCTGGTTTGGGAAATGTGTATAATTTAGTCATCAACGCTGATGGACTTAATCAAACAGTCTTGCGGTGAAATTAGATTCTTCCTTATCGATTAAATACATTGTAGCCGAAAGTCTATATTGGGCGGAATGCCTTACAATTGACTTTTATATCAGCTACTTGAATTCGAATTAGATTTAAATCGTATGAGCAACTCTCTACGAAATCGGCCGATTTCGACCATTTTTATTTTTTGTATTTTTTTATTTGGCTCAAACGTCGCGGTGTTCATCAAACTTTCATAGCATGCTAAGGAAAATTTGATGCTTTTTCAGGGAAAACCGTTGATTCCGGAGACATCGGATTGTTTGCCGATGCGCCAGGTCTAGGGACAACGAATCCATATGCTCTCTTCGGGAAAAGTGTTCCCTAGACCGTTCCCCATAGGCCTGACCATACCAAAAGTTGGCGCGTGATTTTCCCAGACCTGTAGGAGCGTTTGAACAAAAAGTTCCAATTTCCCATAGTAATTCCCATGTAAACTTTAACCCTGATGCGCGCAGCCAGTTTACAACCAAATGAGCTGATATTTGGCATGAAAGTCCCTATGGGCATGCCCTACAAGGGAAACCATACTAAAACTTGATCCGAGAACTTTTTGAAAAACGTACCCACCCTAGTAAGTATTCGAAAATCTGTAACTTTTGAACTGATTTTCTGGCAAAATTGTAAGGTACAATTCTAGATTTTCTAGAAAAAAAAGGTACACGGAAAAAAAATCTCGTTTTTTATTAACTTTTTTTTTCGAGTTCATATCAAATGTTATCAAAACATATCAAAAATGTTTTAGGGGACCAAAATCCGCAACTTTTGAGCCATAGAGAAGTATGGTCAAAAATTCTGCCACCGAGTTATGAATTTTGGAAAATATAAATTATTTTTTGACCAAATTTTTTAATGAAAATTGAATTTTCAATCGAAAAGTACTCTACAGATTTTTTGATACAGGGCCCCGTTTTGAAGATATAGCCACCGAAAGTTGGATTTCAGCGAAATGTTTGCAGTTTTTCGATTTTTATAAATAGTGACCATGAGTAATTCTCGCTGAAAGTGGACCACTATTTACACAAGGTGCTCAAAAATCAAAAGCAATGTACTTTTCCAATAGCCCCCACCAAGTTATGAACGAAACCATGTTTGGTTGGTTAAATTTGTCCTCACCTCGGCGCCACGAAGCTTAAACATTTTTTTCAATTGGTAATTTTTTGACTTAGGCGCACCTACAAAATTGCTCATAACTTTGCAAAACTTCAACGAACCCTTGATGTTTATGGGTGTTTTGGAAAAGAAATGAGCAGAGCTTTCGAATGCACTTGTCAGAAAAATACCGTTCCATACATTTTTTAGCCACAAAACACCAATGTATTTTTAAAAGTCATTTTTGAAGGCCGGCGCCCCGCTTTATCGAAAAACTGACAAATCCATTCGAAAGCTGAGACGATTTCACATAAAGGACCAATAAATCTAAGGTGTATGTTCCTCCTATCTTTTTTAATCTAATTTTGATTCTGCGAGCGCAGCGCTCCGTTCGCATTTTGGGCACCCAAAATGTTGCAATTTGCTTTGTTTTGTCAAAAAATATATGTGCTCACTTTTTAAATGATCATTTATTGTCCAAGGATCAAAATGCACTTTCGATAATTGACCAATATTTATGTTTTTGGGTTCTTCCAGCCAATTTAATGCCGAAAAATTGTTTTTTTACTTTTTTTTTTTGTAAAATGCTTACTTACAATTGGGTGGACTTTTTTTCAGTAGAACTAATGAATTTAGCATGTAGGAAATTTCACCACGAACATTTTTCTCTAAAAGAAAACGTAATTTCGATACTCCAGTGCCAAGATATTTAAGTTTTAGTGAGAAAAAAAAGTGCCAATTTTACAAATTTCTCCGACAACTAGCACGGCCTATTATTTACATGCGGCATATGTTTTGAAGGCCAGAGTATGGTTTCTTATAGTTATTTTGGTCGCTGAATTCGGATCTGGAATTAAATTTGATTAACATTTAGATTTGGAGCCACGCCCAAAAGTTATTTGCGGTAATATGCTGTAATTTTAATCGCTAGTGATTTCGGTCATATTTCATCTTTCGCTCATCTTTAATTGATGTTTTACTCACGGATTTTTTTATGGAGATTGTTTTTTTTTTCAACTTCTGATTGTTTTGAGAGGCCTCGTGACGCGATGGTTAGCGGCTTCGGCTGCCGATCCCTAAGTGGCTATGGGGAATACACGCAAATAATATTTGAGCGTGGCTAAAATATCACTGTTCACTGTTAATCTGAAATTTGATTCCAGATCCGAACTCAGCGACCAAAATAACTATAAGAAACCGTACTCTGGCCTTCAAAACATATGCCGCATGTAAATAATAGGCCGTGCTAGTTGTCGGAGAAATTTGTAAAATTGGCACTTTTTTTTCTCACTAAAACTTAAATATCTTGGCACTGGAGTATCGAAATTACGTTTTCTTTTAGAGAAAAATGTTCGTGGTGAAATTTCCTACATGCTAAATTCATTAGTTCTACTGAAAAAAAGTCCACCCAATTGTAAGTAAGCATTTTACAAAAAAAGGTAAAAAAACAATTTTTCGGCATTAAATTGCCTGGAAGAACCCAAAAACATAAAAATTGGTTAATTATCGAAAGTGCATTTTGATCCTTGGACAATAAATGATCATTTAAAAAGTGAGCACATATATTTTTTGACAAAACAAAGCAAATTGCAACATTTTGGGTGCCCAAAATGCGAACGGAGCGCTGCGCTCGCAGAATCAAAATTAGATTAAAAAAGATAGGAGGAACATACACCTTAGATTTATTGGTCCTTTATGTGAAATCGTCTCAGCTTTCGAATGGATTTGTCAGTTTTTCGATAAAGCGGGGCGCCGGCCTTCAAAAATGACTTTTAAAAATACATTGGTGTTTTGTGGCTAAAAAATGTATGGAACGGTATTTTTCTGACAAGTGCATTCGAAAGCTCTGCTCATTTCCTTTCCAAAACACCCATAAACATCAAGGGTTCGTTGAAGTTTTGCAAAGTTATGAGCAATTTTGTAGGTGCGCCTAAGTCAAAAAATTACCAATTGAAAAAAATGTTTAAGCTTCGTGGCGCCGAGGTGAGGACAAATTTAACCAACCAAACATGGTTTCGTTCATAACTTGGTGGGGGCTATTGGAAAAGTACATTGCTTTTGATTTTTGAGCACCTTGTGTAAATAGTGGTCCACTTTCAGCGAGAATTACTCCCATTTCTGATTTTAGTTCAGAAAATTTGCTATAGAATTTTTAAAGAGTCATTGAAGATTGGACCTCTGGTTGCTGAGATACAGCGGCGTAAAGAAAAAGAAACAGGAAAATTTAAGTTTTCAAAGTCTCACCCAAACACCCCACCATTTTCTAATGGTCCGATATTCAATGTTAATATATGAAACATTCATGAAATTTTGCGATCTTTTCGAAACAATATTTTAAATCACGACTAACATTTCAGAATGGCCAAACATTCAATATTACGCCCTTTTGAAATGTTAAAAAAAATCAGAATATTGTTTTCGAAAAGATCGTAAAATTTCACGAATGTTTCATTTAATTATTTTAACTATCAACACCTTATACTCTGTGACAAAATTTGAATTTTATCACATCCATTTTTATCCTTGATTTATTTTAAAGCATATAGATTTATGTCTACATGATTTCCCAATTTTCATGCAAATTCTGATCATTCTAAGAAACTTTTTATCAATTTGCTGAGTTTGTTCTAGAGGTCGTAAATTTCAGCGTTTGTTTGGCATACATGAGATGTACTCAAATCATGTAGCTTATTTAAGATCCCTCTACAACAAAAAAAAGTGGGGTAAATGACATTGGCATTTTTACTTCAGTTCAACAAAAACACAAGCAAGTTTAAGATTTTTTCAACACCCGTTTCACTCCACGTTCTCTTATCGTAGAGGGTTCATATCTGGCACCTCGATAAGACATGTGGCATATTTAAGGGAAACTCACTCGTAATACATTCTTATAATCGTTGTGTAGCATTAATAGGAATAAACATGTATGTTATCTCAAGTTTAATCAACCAATATTTCCCAAAGAGAGTATGGTACTAACTTGCTTCTGATAAAAGATTTGTTTTTTTGCTCGAAAATCACCTTTTAGGCGAGTTTGTGGGACGCTGCATCTTTTTTTAGGGGCAAACTAGCACCCTATTCTCTATGGGAAAGTTGTAGAGCACCTTTCAGAGCAACCGAATACGAATTCGGTTTAGATGTAGCGTGAAACGTGAATTTTATAAATATCAAAATCATCAAAAATTGGTTTTCCTGGAAAAATTCCCATAGAAAATTGCTTTGCGCAAAGTGAGGACTAAACCAATCGTTTCCAAACTTTGGGGAGTTGTTTAGGACCCCAAAAGGAACTGAAAAATTGCTGTGCTGGAAAATCGATTTTGATATTACACCCTAATGTACAAGCTTCCATGAAAAATAAAAACATAAAAATCAAGATTTTTATTTTTTAAGGTACTCAATAAAAAACTATGAGCATAGTTTTAAAGTATTTTCAAATAGCACTGCAATGCACAACTGATAACCTGTGAAGAAAAAAAAAACCCTTTAATTTGCTCTGAAAGTCACTGTGGTATACAATGTCGATAATATTACTCCTGCTCTTATTATTTTGAGCAATTCCAGCTCAAATCATGAATTTTTCTGATTATTTTGTACCCGACCCTCTCCGATTTCAATGAAACTTTGTATACATGTTATCCTAGGCCTATATAAGCCATTTTTGGGTATATGGAGCAAATAGTACTCGAGAATAACATTTGAGAAGGACGTAAGGTATTTAAATATTTTAGTATTTTGCAATATACAAATTACTGTATCTCGAAGCCGTTGCATCGTATCAAAAAGTGGTCAAAGACAAACTTGTAGGACGGGCTTTCTGATAAAAATACACTGAAACAAAAAAACACGCCACTTTTATGACATTTCTCAATTTTTAAGTTTAAAAGTTAAATTTGAAGGTGATGTCACGATTTTTTTTCGCTCAAAATTTTTGAGGAAATACCCTAAGATGTTACAAAAAGACTGACGAAAAATGCAGGATGGTATGTCTCTCCTAAAAAAAAAACAAAAATCATTTACTTAAACTGTTTTTTTTTTTTAGAAAAGTGGTCTAAACGTCAAATTTTTTAAAAACCGGTAGTGGGAATCGATTCCCCAGACAATTTTACATAAAAATCTCCAAATTGACCATTGTCCTATGTCCAATCCTTGGGAAGATACAGCGGTTCTAAAAATAAAAATGTTGATTATCACTTAGATACATCAGATTAGAATGTATTTGAAACGTTTCTTTAATTTTTAGATTCAATCATAATATTTTACTAAAAATTTGATCGTTTTTACGAAAAAAAAATATTACTTAGATGAAAAAATGAAAATTTTCATAATATCACTATATTTTGCATGGACAATTTTTTTTTAACAATTGCTTATCAATTTGTAAGTACTTTTATGTATTTATTTCCCAATAAAATATGTTGTTGCAGCAATTCGTATTTTTTTCCATACTAAAAATCGATATGGTACACTTGCCCCTCTTGAACAAGATTTTTAAACGCTCTCAACAAAAATAACCAAAAGTTACATCATACTTTATAATAGGTGCAAGTCATTGGTAGGGACACTACTGATCTAGGAAAAATAGCATTTTGATAAAATGAGCCTTAAAACGAACCCTAAGCCTTATTTTGTACTTTCCAAATATTATAAGGAAACAAAGGTTTTGAAAAAAAACTTCATTCAATCTTATGCCCCGTGGCGTTTACGTCGTTTTGGCGGTTATGTGGTAGTAGAATCAGCTAATTGCACAGCTAGCAACAATTCCTCATACTGGAAATAATAAAAATTGTAAAAATTACGGCCGTACGAGCGATTGTTCCTCTTGCCCCATATGGTCGTCTTGCCTCACTTTCCCCTATATCTGGAAGCCTTAACATCCAATTGAAATGCTGTCAAAGACAAACTTATGGGAAATTGGACGAGCTTTCCGGTAAAAATATTTACGATACTGAAAAACCAAGTCTGTCATATAGAAATTGCCAAACACCACCAAAAAACCCATTTTTTCAACATTTTTATTTTTAGAACCGCTGTATCTTCCCAAGGATTGGACATAGGACAATGGTCAATATCGAGACTTTTATGTAAAATTGTCTGGGGAATCGATGCCCACTACCGGTTTTTTAAAAAATTGACGTTTAGGCCACTTTAAAAAAAAAACAGTTTTAGTAAATGATTTTTGTATTTTTTTAGGAGAGACATACCATCCTGCATTTTTCGTCAGTCTTTTGGTAACATCTTAGGGTATTTCCTCAAAAAATTTGAGCGAAAAAAAATCGTGACGTCACCTTAAAAACTTAAAAATTGAGAAATGTCATAAAAGTGGCGTGTTTTTTTGTTTCAATGTATTTTTATCAGAAAGCCCGTCCAATTTCCTACAAGTTTGTCTTTGACCACTTTTTGATACGATGCAACGGCTTCGAGATACAGTAATTTGTATATTGCAAAATACTAAAATATTTAAATACCTAACGCCCTTCTCAAATGTTATTCTCGAGTACTATTTGCTCCATATGCACAAAAATGGCTTATATAGGCCTAGGATAACATGTCTACAAAGTTTCATTGAAATCGGAGAGGGTCGGGTACAAAAGTATCAGAAAAATTCCTGATTTGAGCTGGAATTGCTCTTTTATATAAATTCACTTTCAATTGCAATTTGCAAAAGTCTAGGTTTCATTCTGAACTAAAACAAGTACCTACTAGACCTATTTTTCAAGCCCACAATACCAACGCTTTCAATCTGTTCAACAAGTGTCACTAACATGTCTGCGTCAAAATAACCTGAACCGGAGTAGTAGCTCACGTGCTAGTCTGTTCTTGCAAATAACTCCCACTGCATTCCACGACCTTTGAATTAAGTCGGATGCTGAAAAAAGCTCATCTCAGCACACGTTTCCAACTCATAATTTAAAAAAAATATTTGCAATATTTCCACTTAGCGTTGATTTCCCTCGGAGTCTGATTAGGACTAGTGCCGAACACGATGACACTGTAGGCGTTTTGTGCAGGCAATCTGTAGAGAGGCCTATTTTTTGTTAAACATAACATTGCGTCGTTTCCGAGTCCAAGTAACCATCCTGCACTAAAACAAATCACTGTTCAGCACTTAAAGCGTTTTTACAGCTGCAAGCTAATGCAAAAGAGTTTTTACATCTGCATCAAAAGCGCTTTTGCAGCCGATTTGCTGCTGAGTTTGGACTTAATATTTCTGATTTCCAGCTGGCCCCTACTGTTGTTGTTCCACCGCTGCAAAATGACAACAGAGTTGGGAGAGGCAAAAATATTGCTCTCTCACATTCTCTCTCAGTTCTATTTTTAGTTTGTTTACCAACTCAGCTGTCCGAGCGGAGCAGCCGTTTTTTTGATTGAATTTGCTATGTTGGGGATGTGATGCCAGATCCGAGAAGTGGTCTTCGATGTTATCTGATGGTTCCTGCGCCCGTGTTGTCACGCCTGTTTGGGAAATGTTTAACTAGTGTGATTTCACAGCTTCAAGTGCCGTTATATGCTCTAGCAAAACACTCGAAATCAAACCATTGTAAAAATGTTTGCCCCTCGAATAAAAAAGTACCTGCATATATTTCTTCGAGAAAAAAATCAAAACGCAATTGAATTTAAGCTCAAAGCCATTTTTATTGATCTTATTTAAACTTCACACCTCACATCATACAGTTAAATTATTACAAACTAAAAAACACGGAATTCGCTTTCGTACCTGCAGCTGTGGCACCACAACCACGAAGTGTCCTCCTAATCCGAATCGTCCGAATTCGTGGATCGCTTAGAAGTCGTGGATCGTCCTACCTGCCGAGGTCCGATATTGATTTCAACGGTGTTTTCTCACCGTTGTTGGAATTCCATTGGACGGTTGTTGCTTCCTGAAAAATATGAGTTTATTAATTAATGATGCAAAACTGTTCACTCGTGTTATACTTACGAAAATATTAAAAAAGGCGTCCAGCTTTTCCCAGTTAGGATATTTCCATGTTGATTTTTTTACGAGTGAGCGAGAGCTTTGTATTATTTTGTTTTCCTTCTCGCTCACTCTCTCTCACTCTAACTCAAAATGGCAGACGTGACTTTTAGAAAAAATAAAACAGTGTTGCTAGTGACTTCTGTAAATCAGCTCTATTTCAGCTGTTCTCAGAGCAGTTGATTTAGAGCTGATTTGCAAACACCTTAGCTGTTTTATGACTGATTAGCTGGTGAATGCTGTTTAATAACTAATTTATGATTTATTTTAGTGCTGGATGGTTACTTGGGTATTGCGTCGTTTCCGTAACGTGAGAATCAGGACGGTGAGAATTTGAGGCATTTCTTTACAACCCAACCATGCCTTGTGAACGTAAAATCTAAAAAAATATGCCATTTTGCATCATTGGTTTCTTCATACAAGTCTCCATAAAAATTGAAAGAGAAGGGATTTTCTAATCGATTTTATGTTTTCGGAAAAATGACATAATTGGGTCCTGAAGCCCTATGTAAATTTGTATGTTTAACACGAATAAAAACAAAAAAATACAAAAGTTCAAAATTTTAGTTTGCGAACCATCCATGGTTTCAACATTTGAATGATAAAATTGATTGACGAATTTTTTTTTTAGGTGCTGTATACACTCAAACCCCGATGGTTTGACACCAACTGTTGTCAAACGAACGGGGTCACTTTTTAGTTTGACACCCTTTTTACACGGAGTTCACACACACTACCAAACGTTTGTTTTGATAGTGAGCGTGAGCGCCGTGTAAAAAGTGACAGTTTGTCACTTTTTAGTTTGACTTTGACCAACCAACGGGGTACAAACTAAAAAAGTGTCAAACGAAAAAGTGACCAACCACCGGGGGTTGAGTGTATTGGAATCTAAAAAATCCTTTTTTTTTTTATTCCACCCCAAACATGCTGAATTATATAATTATTAAAACAGAAAAATGCATTTTCCTTTGTTTTCATTTAATTTGAATTCAACTTTCATTAAAATCGCGAAGTTTTTGAAAAAAAAAATTAGCCCCTCAATTCTTCTGACCATTTTTAAGAGGGGGGGGGGGGGTGACATGAACTTTGAAAAACATTTGCAACGGCCTTAAGGATGGTGCAAAACCTAGTGCCAAAACTATATTTTTTTTGAGAAAAAAAGTATTTTTGGTAAAAACAAAATCTTAAATATTGTCAAAAAACATAAAATCAAATAAATCAAATAAATTTTTGAAGCTACATCAAGTTTGGAATCGTTCATTACTTTACACATTTATTGATAAAGTACACCGTTTTGAAGTTAAAGGCAGTAAAATTTCGTAAAAGGTTCTGTTTTTGCGATAAAAAACTTGTTTTTTTCTCATCAGTGTCATTATCCCTCAACTATTGGTTCGATTTTCAATGTTAAAAATGAAACTTTATTGAAACTTTTTGCTCTTATTTATCGTACAACCTTATGTCTAAAAGACTCTTATTCGATTCTCATGAAATTTCTGATAATAATCAACTTTTCGTTACCAAAATCTCATATTTTTCTCTTCCATTCTTCTTCCTTCACCAGACATTTGCTTCTGCCTGCGGCTGACTGAGGTCCGCATCCCGAACCACGTGGCCAAAAACACGACCGTCGTGCTCGAGTGCCACTTTGACCTTAACGGCGAGGCCCTGTACTCGGTCAAATGGTACAAGGACGGCAACGAGTTCTACCGGTACGTCCCGCGGGATAATCCACCGGCTCAGCTCTTCCTGCTGACGGGAGTGTCCGTCGATGTGAGTATCATCATCACTTTCAACTCTCTTCTGGGGCTCCGTGAAAGCTAAACCCCACCGTGTTCTTTCTTCTGTACTTTACACAGCTGCTGAACTCGACGGAGAACCAGATAGTGCTAAACAATGTGACGCTGGCCTCGACCGGAAAGTACCGCTGCGAAGTGTCCGCCGAGGCGCCCTCCTTCCAGACCGTTTCCAGCCACGGCGACATGGTGGTCGTTGGTAAGTCAAAACTCAACCCACTCTGTTTATCTGTATGAACTTGTTGTTTCTGGAAGCGGTCACTGCTGCTTCTGTTTGTCCAAAACAATCCCGTGGCTGGAAATCTTGCCGAAAGAGCGAGAGTTATGGACGACATCAAAAGTGACGAAACGCGATACTCAAAATAACAGGGTTGTAGTCAAGTTTTTTCGTTTAGATTATGATTTTAAATTGAGATTTTTAATCAAAAATTTACTTGACCTGATGGTTCTCAGAGATGAAACATACTAATTCGTAGAGATCCAATAAAACATGTATCAATGCATTTTAAATTTTATTTAGTACAAGGCAACTTTCGAAGTAAAATTTGAATTGCTACAAAATATGATGGAAATTGATTCCAATCAAACAAAACCACACTCCATAACATGTCGCAATAATTAATAAAATTTTGAATTATTAGAATACATAATAAAAGAAATATGAAGTTGAAATTTTGTATGGAGAAAAAAAACAAATAGGGGGAAGGGGTGAAAATTTCAGATCTGAAGAGATAAAAACATCGCAAAACTCGAAATCATTATTTTTTAAATTATTTTCGAGCACCTCTACAAAAAACGGGTTTTTGGGTTATTTCAAGCATCTGTGCAATTTTTAAGCAAAATTATGATTCTTCATTATTGACACATTACCATAATTTTGGCATTCGTGAATTGAGCGAAATTGGTTAAGATTACCTCAATACAAAAATTACATTTACGATATTCCTCAATTTTTTTATATATGGGTCATTCCACCTGAAGTGTGCAAGAAAAAATGTAAATTTGAAAATTACTATCTCTGATTCTGCTCAAATTTGGCAGAGCTGTTGAGACTATCAAAACATGCAAAAATCCCGAATTTCATCCAAATCGGACCAACCCCTCCATTTTGCTGTTCCGCTTCAGATGGAATGACCCATATGTAATATGGGTATAAAACGATGCGAAATTTTGTATGCATTTTCACTTCATTAGAGATTTTTGTTTTGATAAAATTGAAAAAAAAATCACGCATCCTGTATTTTTTGATAGTACCCATATTTTCATAATTTGTAAAAAAGGAATCAAACAAAGCGAAACATTGTTAAAAAAATGCAGTATCGTAAACCGGGGTGAATTTGATAGGACTTCAATTTATTTTTGGAATAATTTCCAACTGGTAATGTTTGTCTTAAGATCATTAATTTTGAAACATGTACTGGGGTAGCCCACACACGGTTCATATACCATTTTCGAAAAAAAAAAGTTTTTTCAATGGCGTTTAAAAAAATAGTTTCGTTAAAAATTCTTAGTTTAAATTCCGGGGTGACTTTGATAGTCATAGTTTTTCTTGTTGAAATCAGATTTAAAGTGTTCAAACTTTATTTTTTACGTCATACAATATGTTTGCTAAATATATACCTAAGGCTACCAACTCTTGCTGAACAAAAATCCGTACATTTTGCCGATATGACACCATGGTATAACAAAAACTGTCAATGAATTATTTAGATAAATTAATTTTAAATAAATTTGAGAATTGAAAATATAAAACTGTGTCGTTTTTACAGCTAACAAATTTCACAAAATGCTATCAGAGTGCTTATTACTTGCACGTTTAAAAGTATTCATAAAATAAACCGTGGTTTGAATCAAATCATTATGTTCTTAATTTTTTTTTTTTTTTTTTGTTAAACGTTTAAAAGTTTACGAAATGTCAAGTTTGCTTTTACGAA
This sequence comes from Culex pipiens pallens, assembly GCF_016801865.2. NCBI lineage: Eukaryota > Metazoa > Arthropoda > Insecta > Diptera > Culicidae > Culex > Culex pipiens. The sequence goes on from NC_068938.1 coordinate 3,033,043, forward strand.
TTATATCGTTCTTAGTGTTTTCACGAACACTTTTCCAGAGTTTTTTTTTTATTGAAAAGGTCCTATAACATGTGAAACACAACAGTTTATAGGACCTTTAAAAAAACTCTAGATTTGTTAATTCAAATGTTCAAATGTTTTCACAAGTTTTAGAAAGCCTTTGGAACTGGATAAATATATTTAGAAAGGAATTTCTAAAAGACAATTCTAGAGTGTTTTTAAAAAGGTCCTATCAACATATGAAAGACAATAGCTCATAAACTCTAGAATTTTTGATAATCAAGTTTGAATTGAGGAAACCCCGGAAAACTCTCTCTTTTTAAAACAAACTCACAGAAAAATAAAAATTTCTAGTTAACAAAAGCTTCGACCAAATCAAAAAAGCAATTCAATTATTAAAAAGTTGTTAAAATTCCGTACAAATCCGTATTATGCGTAAAATTCCCTACAAAAATTCCGGCCAGTTAAAAATCCGCGAAGAGGTTCGAAAATCCGTATGGTAAGGAAAAAATCCGTACAGTTGGTAGCCTTATACATACCATATAGTTTTCAAGGAAAAATATCAATGTTATTTAGCAAACTATGTTTATAATCTTTATAACAAAATACATATACATTTCAGGTAAAATTGTATAAAAATCAGATTTTGGCCTGAAATTCGTTAAAACTAGTTTTGATCATAAAATTATCGTTGCATATTGCATTTAAAACTGAACAAGAAGCACAAAACCAAAAGATTTCACATTTTATATGAAATTTGTTCAACTGAAAATGCCCAAAAATTTGAAGTTTTATTTTTAATTATGCTTCAAAAACACATAATATGTATTATTTACAAAATTATTTTAACTTATCTTAGTGGAAAATTGTCCAAAGAATCCGAAAATGCAATCCGTTTTCCAATTCAAAATCATCGTCGTTGAGAAAATCATGACACTAAATTTTATTATTCATCAGCATTTTCTTAATTATAGTTAACAAACATTTTGAACATTTCAAAATTTCATGGAAAGTTCTTCTTGAGGTACTTTGAACACTTCTCTACCACGGTCAGTATGATTCTATACCATTCCATGTGTATTAAATTTGTACTCTTCAGTTTGCGGAAAAATTTCAAATCTTTCAAAGTCTACCCGTTTTACGGTACTCAAATTTCATATAATACCGCATTTTTTCGAAAATACTCAGATTTTCATGCTTAACAACATGACTATCAAACGAAGCGAAATGTAGCATGTATTTTCACTTAATCATAGTTTGTTTTTTTGAAGAATACTCTAATTTTTACAAATTACAGTATTTTTTCGAAAATACTAGAATTGCATAATTTGCCATATGGCTATCAAACCAAGTGAAATTTTGTAATAATTTTCACTTTACAATGTTTTTGTTTGTAAATAATCATATCCATTAAAAAATACGGTTTTTTTTGAAAATATGGAAATTGCGAAAATTTGAGAAATTTAAAAAAAAACAACTTAAATTATGAAAATTCATGCAACATTTTACTTCGTTTGATACCCATATTGTAAATCATGATAATCTGAGTATTTTCGAAAATACGGTAGTTTGTGAAAATTTTAGTATATTTATAATATATAAAAAATCTAAAATGCAATGAAATTATTGTTTCCTAAGAAATACGATAATTCGTAAAAAAAATATTTTTTTCAAAAACACCTGAATCAATAGAAAATGCATTTTAAATTTCACTTCGCCTGATACCCAGGTTAAAAATAAGGTATATTTGAGTATTTTCGCAAGAATATGGTATTTTAGAAAAATAATCTTTTTAATTAACATATAAAAAAAGTGCATACAAATTTCGCTTTGGTTGAAACCCACATTTTGAATCGTTCAAATTCGAGCATTTGACATTTTTTTGAAAATTTGAGCATTAAAAAAAATGCAAAGTGAAATTGCATACAAAATTTCGTTCCGTTTGATCCCCATATTGCAAATGAGAAAATTGAGAATTGTGAAAATTTAATTATTTTATACAAAAAAAAAGTAAGTAAACGCACACAAAATTTTGCTTCGTTTAGTACCCTTATTGCAAATTATGAAAATTTGTTTGTTTTCACAAAAATACGGTATTTTGTGAAAAAAAAATTGTGTTTCACAAAATAAAAATTGATGAAAACAAAATTATATTTTTTTTGCGTTTTCCAAAAAACGGTATTTTGCAAAAAAAAAATCTATATTTTACAAAAAAAAAAACTCTGAAAAAACTGAAAAAGTTTGATACTCTATTGCAAATAAAGAAAATTTGGGTATTTTCAAAATAAACGGTAATTTGTGATTTTTGTTTAGTTTGGCTTGTACAAATTTTATCAAAAGTTTTCGTACATCAGCTCTGGTCGAGGTCGAGGGGGTGGAGGTCACCAAAATATAATGTTTCAGTTATGCAATGTCCCAAATGTGCAAAAAAGCATTCAAAAATATTATAATAACCTTTGTTTGATTTAAAATGTCTTAACAAACTTTAAACCAAAATTTACAATCAATTTTACAAGGCTTTCCAATAACAAAATCGGTTTTTCAATTTTCAGCGTAAACTTTGTTTACCCTCTAATTTTTTTTGGAGAGGAAGTCAAAACCTGATATAAAATATTCATAGGCCTTATTACTCATATTTCTTTGAAACTTCAACACACTTTGGAACAAAACCAATAAGGTTTAAGAAAAAAAAAACAAATTACCAAATTTTGGACATAGCAGAAAAATATTGCTAAAATTAATTTCGGAAAAATAAATTACAGAGGGAATGAAGAAAACTTATTTAAAATAGTACAGAATCGGTTAACTTACTACAACCCATCCACATCCATCGGAACTTAATCAACCCAACAATGCAAAGAATTTATTGTGATCCCTTCCATTTCTCCCTCTCTCTCTCTCTCTCTCTCTCTCTCTCTCTCTCTCTCTCTCTCTCTCTCTCTCTCTCTCTCTCTCTCTCCCTCCAGCCCTTCCGGAGACGGATCCGAAAATCACGGGCGGCCGGCCCCGCTACCAGATCGGGGACGTCGTCCGGGTCAACTGCACGTCGGGCCGGTCGAAGCCGGCGGCCAGCTTGACGTGGTTCATCAACGGCGAGGTGGCCGACCCGAGCTATCTGCGCCGGTACGAGACTGTGATAACCGGGAGAGAAGGCCTAGAGACTACGATTTTAGGGTTAGAGTTCCGCGTCAAGTACCGGCATTTCAAGCGCGGTGATATGAAGCTGAAAGTGAGTAAAAGACCGAAGAGTGGAAATTCCTCGTTTCATTCCTTCGCTGTTTTGAGGAGATCAGTATCCAAGTAGGCTGATGGAGCACATGAGCGGGGCGAGATTCCATGCCAAAACGACTTAGAAACTAAAAACTAAAAACTAAAAACTAAAAACTAAAAACTAAAAACTAAAAACTAAAAACTAAAAACTAAAAACTAAAAACTAAAAACTAAAAACTAAAAACTAAAAACTAAAAACTAAAAACTAAAAACTAAAAACTAAAAACTAAACATTTTTCCAAGCATCAACTCGTCATGGAAAACCATTCGCTAGTCGTCACATTCCTCTCCAGCAAGCCATGCTTTCGCGAATGATGTGACGACACCGCCTGCTGCGCTCCAACAACAAAGCTCAAGCCCAACATCAACACCGTCGACGCCAACGCCCGACAATGACGACCAAGGGGGGAGCACTCCTCTTCTCTGCACACGGAATGAAGTGCAAATGATGTAATCATGGCATACTATATGATCTCCCCCTCTCTTTTTCTCTTCCAGTGCGTTGCAACGATAGCACACGTGTACTGGAAAAGCAACGAGGAAAGCGTCGAAGGGGACAAACAGCCGAAACCGCCGGCGCTCGAGTCCAAAGAGACGCTCCATCCGAACGGATCCCGGGCGGATCGACAAGGTAGGCGCTGCGCTGTTGCTTGACAACTCCCGGGGATGTTGCTGGGGTGTTGATGCGCGCCCGCTGATGTCGTTCGTTCTGGTTGGTTGAGGGTTAAGGGAGATGCACTCTGTGTGAATATTTTATTCAATGTGTTTGTATATTTTTCGAGGGGTGCAGGATTGGAGGAAAAGCTGGAAACTGCGACAGGTGCAGCCAGCGGGTGATGTTGTAGTTGTTGGTGGAATTTGGGAGCTTTTCGCTTTCCGCGAAGAAATGGAGCCTAACATTTCAAAAGGGCACATAACTTTAGTAAACAATAGTGCATCCCTTTCACTCAAATGACAGTTTACATTAGGTGTGAAAGGGACACACTCTTGTCTAAAAAAGTTATGTGCCCTAATGAAATGGCAAGCACGAAATGTGAAGTGCAACCCTGTCGCGTGATGTTCCGAGAAGCGTTCAAGCGGGTTCAGGGTAAATTTTGTTGAAGTTCATGATCATTGAAGTGAGGAGGATTAGATACAATCATGTTGAATTGAAATTGATGCAATATTTGAGGATAAAAAGATACAGTTGGCTCCATATTTGCCCTTAACGATTGAGAGTATTTCACGAGTTAGCTTTCAAAATGTCCTTCGGTTCTCGATCAATTTACGATTTATAAAATTCAAAAATGCTTTGAATTGTTCAGCTGCACATCCTTTGAGTTTTGTTTCAGAGACAAAACTAAGTGTTGGAGCTGGCTGGCTACATATGACTGTCAAGTATTTCTGGTCCAAGTTTCAGAAGGTTTGCCGATGTAGTTGCAATATAAGCCATTTAAAGATGCTATTCCCGACTTTTTCACACCGATTATATAGGTTTTCTTAGAAAAATTCGGAATGATATTTGATCTTGAAAACTAAATCAGCAAACATTCTGAAACTTTACCCAAAGCTTTTTGACATTCATATAAAGCAAAATCCATCATTATCTCGTAATGCAAATTTTTTGAAATGCTGATTTTTTTTATTTCCTCTTGAATATCGGATGTAACAACTCAAAAGGGCGGTTTCCCGAAAACTAAATCATCGAATGTATTTATTTTTTGCTGAAAAGTGGGTCATGGTGTAAAAAATCAATAGACTCCAAAATCCAATGAGAAGTTATCTGACAACTTTGTAAAAGGTGAAAGGTACTCTGAAAAAAAGGGTAAGACCATTTTGAAATTCGTTAGGGCTGTCTCATACACTTTCATCTTTTAAATAAAGATATCTAGGATTCAAAAATAATATTCCTGAAATTTTTGAACGATTCTAATGCTAGATCCCCTCTTAATAAAAATTTAAAAATTTCATCTGAAAACGATGCAATTTATAAATTACAGTGGACTCTCTCGTTATCGATATTGAAGGGACCGTCAAGAACGGGAGTTTTCAAATTATAGAATGAAAAATTAAAGCAATCTGTTTGAAGAGACTGCAAAATTTATGGACAGCTGGAGCAATATTGATATCGAGAAGTTCAGCAGCCAGAGAGACAATTATACTAACTTTTTTTCTGAAGCAAAAATGAAGGTTTTTTAAGCTTAATAAATGCTCTGAACATTTCTTTTTTCTAAAGCTGAACCCTGAAATTTAAACTGATTCTTAGAGTTTTTGATAAAATTTATTCTTAAAAATTGTAGATTGCTAGATGAAATATTGGTGTCTTATATTTTTTTTATTCTCATTTTTCCAGTTTGGTGCTCGAGAATAAGTTCTCGCATGTTTTAAGTCCAAACATTGGAAACAATTTTGTATACAACAAGAATTAAAATCATTGTATTTAACATTGATTTTTTTATTCGTGTTAACCACATTTCAGGGTAGAAATATTGCTTTAAACAAGAAAAATAATAAGGTGAAAATAAAACCTCCAAAACAATTTTTAAAGAAAAAAAATGCTTAAAAAATCAAGAAGCACGAAAAATAGGGTTTTTATACAAAATAAATTAAAAATAATGTATTAAATTAATTTAAAAAAAGAACTTTAAAAATAATTTAAAAAAAACTCGAGAATCTGAAAATTAAATGCTATTCAAATTATATTTGGATTGTTTGTTGCACTGAATTAGAAAACATTTTAAAATAAAAAAAAGTGTTTTTTTTTTTTGTTAAACAATGTTTGAAATGCAAACCAAGTTCTTGCTTTGAAATTAAAGATTGAAAAACAACTGCTCATGTCATATTGAATCTGAATTTTTATTTAAAAAAAAGTTAGATATTCATTATAAAGCACTGTTGAAATGTTAGAGTTGAGTCCTGATATTTTTTTTCGAAGAGATCGAAAAATTTCACAAATTTTCCATGTTTAAAACTGAAAATAGACCATTCGTTACTGAGACGTTGGTATTTAAAAAACTTAAATTATCTTGTTCTTTTTTGTATTATTCGCTTGAATTCATCACCCAGAGGACCAATCTTCAATGTCTCTTAGGCAAATTTGTTTGGAATTTTATCAGCTCATAAAAATATATTTTCTGGAAAAACTGTAATGTTTCAGTAAAAATTAACTAGAGGTGGGCAAAACCGCTCATTTTCGTTCGCTCACTAAAAAGAACCGCTCTTTTGAACGGCTCTTTTTAAAAAAAATGATAATAAGGTTTTTTTTAAGAATTGTGTGATTTTGCGAACTCTTTTCTAAATTCTGATTTAATCGGTGAAGTCTATTAACACTGAAGTTAAATCAGGCAAGAAAATTATTTTTTTTTCCATAATCTCTCAGCAATTTAGTAGAATTTTGGTAATATTTTACAAGCTAAGCAATTTTAAATGCTCAAATTTGTATTCGGATAATACTTTAATGTACGATCAGTTATATTAAGAAAAGAAATTTCATTTTGTTTAGAAAATCATTTACTTTTGGATTTCAAAGAAAAGTAGGAAACTGAAAATAAGTTTGAAAACTTTAAAGTGGTGTTTGGCAGCAATGCTATTTTGGGATTAACTTTTATGAGCAATTATTTTTCAATTGAGAATTGCATTTTCAACTCTAAAAACAAATTTTGTGATGCAATTTGTTCGAAATTCGATAAATTATATTTATAACAAGTTTTAAAACCATTCTATCTAGGAACGGTTCTTTCAAAGACTGGAGTTTAAGAAAGAACCGCGGTTCTTTTTTTGTGAGCCATGGTTCGTTCGCTCTTTTTAGTAAACCGGCTCTTTGAAAGCTCGCTCTTTTTTTTGCCCACCTCTAAAATTAACCTTAAAGTGGCTATTTCTTTTATAGCATTAGCATTAGCATTAACAATAAAGGTCGCACAATTCCGGAGGGCTGCACAACGCTTATCTTGCTGTTTAACTGTAATTAAACGTATGATAGCACTAGACTCTCATCCGGTTACAATATTCCAACACGGGAGATATCATGTTTTCATCTTTAGATGAGCGTGTAATACTATCCAGTAAGATAAGGGTCTCCTGGCCAGTACCTTGCTAACCTCGGAGATTGGAAGGTATGTTAGTAAACATCTATCTAGAATGCGCAGAGTGGTATAGATGTTTCTAGGAAGGTTTTGGACTCAATGTTAGTTAAACGAAATGTTTGTTTTCCATCTCCCCGGCACTGCTGCTCACACGACACTCAGTGGCTATATCTTTTTTACATAAAAAATTAAAGTCAATAATATTTTTTTCATTTTTTGTCCATACTTTTAGCTCAAATGTTGCGATTTTATGATACGTTAAATATATATAAAAAAATAATCAAAAATTAAATTAAGACACACTTAGATTTCTTACCAAAATCAGTAAAGTTTACCGATTTTTCAACTGCTGAACAGTTCGGTTAACTGAAATCATCCGAAATTGATTAAATCTTATCAAAATTCGGTAATAAAGTTCATTAATTGTCATCTTACTACCCATTTTTGGTAAAATTTTGTTCATTTTGACATTTGTTTACCGATCTTAACGTTACCGATTTTTCAACTACCGAATTCGGTAATGAAACCTAAGTTTGTACACACCTATTTTTTACCGAATTCGGTAGTTGAAAAATCGTTAAAGTTTAGTTCGGTAAACTATCTGTCAAAATTTAAAAAATACCGAATTTCGGTTGTACGATTAATAATAAAGAACTTCATTACTGAATTTCGGTAAGTTTTAACCGAATTCGGTAAAAAAATGTAAGTTTGTATGAATTTTGGGTAATTCACTAAAAACAAAAAAAAAATTAAAAATCGGCAAAATATTTTTCCCATGTACCATTTTTTTCTGAATAGGGTAGAGTAGTCATCAATGAGACACGGGGAACAATGATAAAATAGCTCTCACAAGACGTAGTTTCAACCAATCAGGCTCATATTTGGGGGAAAGGTGTGTCTACTAGATACATGTCTACCATAAAAGTGGCTTTGGTTATGGACGCTCCCTTGCAAAGTTATTCATACATGTTTGATTCTGGGGTGTAAAAGTAAATTTTGACTAAAAATTACATTTTCGCTCATAGGCTGCCATCAACACAAAAACTAATATTTCTTCAAATTTCTTTCGTCATTTCACAGGGCATTAGTTGGGCTACACTGTCCTTTTATTAGATTTGACCAATATTTAGAATGTAACCAGAATCCAGGGCTGTCTCATCGTTCCCCACTCCTTTCAGCCCATGGGTAACAATGAGACACTTTGATTTTTCTTCATTAAACTTTTCAAAATCTATGGAAATCTTTCAAAACATGAATTGGAAGTGAATTTTGGCATATTTAGTGAGTTTGAACTTCATTTAACCAAAAATATAAAGTTATTGGGATAAATAAATGGATTTTACAAAATTTAAATATTTTTAGTATAACTTTTGTTAATTGAAGTTTCATGTTGACAAAATTGCTTGCAAATGTTCAAAGTAAGTCACCTGCAATGGAGCAATATAAAAACATGATGTTTTACTAGAAAAGTATTGATTTTTGTAGAATGTCTCATTGTTCCCCAGCTGTCTCATTGTTCCTGCCAAGTGCGTCTACAATGAGACAGTAGAATAACTCTGGCTGTAGACGTCAGATCGATCTCATATTTTGGTCAATGTTAGAACACGTTAAAAGAAAGAAAATGCAACAAAAAGCTCATTAAAACATGATGATGTAAAAAATACAAAAATCGTTAAAAGTTAAAAACCAAAAGTGTCTCATTGATGACTACCCTTCCCTACTCCCTATTAAACCTAAAACTTTTCCCAAGACATCAAATCGATTAGAAAATTCCTCCCAAAAATACAGATTTTCGAATATTTACGTACCATTTTTGAATGGACAGCTGTCAAAATTGTATGAAGCCTTGTATGGGTGAACCAATGACACAAAATAGTTTCTTTAGTCACAGGGAAGGCCCCCAAAAAGTTTTTAGCCAATTCAAAACATATAATATAAAATCCATTTCCGATTTCGGTGGAGAATTGCTCAGTTTGTTCTTGGTTCCCAATGTCATGAACGTTTGTTCACGATCTTGAGAACTTTTTTTTTTTGTATTCGTGAAGAAAACAATTTACAAGTTCTGTTGATCTGTGATTGTTCGAACTGAAATCAACACAACATATATAAAAAGGTACACAAATATAGCTAAATCAGCTGTCCTGAATCACCCCAAATAACAGCAATTTCATTACAAAAAAAAATCCTTTGAAACTATCAGCGTCACATCTCACAACGTGATAGCCCAACACCTAATGAACGTGTAATCCATCCAAAACCAACCAGAACCGGCGGCAATCACTATCACACCGCCGCACAACCGCAAACTTATTACCACTTTCAGAGTTGACCTTTTCCTTCTAAGGGGGTGACTTACTTAAGTTCAGTGTCCTCTATCTATTTCCGCAGTAACAATAAATAAGGATTCTTTTTCTGTCTTTTCTTTTTTTCGCCAAATCCCCTTCTTCGTTTTTCACAGAAAGCAACTCCAGCTCCAGCAACCACCGGCGGAGATTTATGGCCGGCGTTCCGGACGTGCTCGCCCTGGCTTTGGTGCTGGCGACGATGCTCAACTCGTTATCCTGGTCACCGACGTCGAGGACCTTGATCAAGCGATAACTTCCTTCGGGTTAAAAGTAAAAAAAAACTATCAGCATCGTCTCTCTCCAAGGAAGCGAAAGAGAGGGCGAAATCACGTATCTTAGTGGCTTTTATATTACGTTTTAGACTTTAATGAAGAACTAACACTTCCCTACCTTCCCTGTTCCCCGGAAAGTCCCCTACTAACCTCCAAACTTTGATCTGACGACAAGCATTCGAGACTTTTTCGAACCAACGAAGAAAGCAAAAAAAGAAAAAACTAGCACTTTTAAGATTAAATTGAATGCCAAAGATATAAAAAAAACACACACACACTCGAAAGAAGCTGTAAATTTTGTGAGATTACCAGAGAGAGATAAAAAGTAAAAAAAATGTTAGTAACTTTAGGTGCCAGAAATGATTAATTAAATTTAAATTTAAAAATGTGTCGCATGAATGCATCGAGAGTGAGTGTAATGTTTCAAAAATGTTTGTATGATATCTGCGATTCTGTAAATATAAAAAAAGAAAAAGTTTTATCCTAAGTTGCTACCTTAGAGTAAACAAAAAAAAACTAGTCAAAATAAAGCAAACAAAAACAAGGTTGACAACATCGATATTATTCAAACAAGCGCGGTCTCGCAATTAATGCATGTCAATTTAAGAAAAAAAACAAGCAGAAAATAAAAAAACCCAAAAACAGTGAACCAGTGTGTTTCTAACCTTAAAAAGAAGAAAGCAAAACAAAAGCAGTATTACTTATCGTTGAAAAAAAAACTAAGCTAAACATTCAGCAGATAAACAAACACACTCAAAACACTGACTAACTAAACTAAAAAAAACGGCGTCATATCAGGAAGGAATACGCTAAAAGATCACACAAAGCATAAGTAAGACGACGAAGAAGAAGTAAAAACTTTTTAAAACTACTTATTTATGTGACGGAAATTTCACTCTTAACAAAAAACAAACAAAAAAAAACTTTAAAACATATTTATGGTGAAAACAAGCAAAAAACATACGAAAAAACAAGTTGTCTACTCAAATTCAATGTGATTTTTTAAAGAAGCCGCATCAAAACCGAAAAAAAGCGAATTATCCACAAAAACTCAGTTTGTTCAGAAAAAAAAGAGAAAACAATAACCTCAATTACCCTCAGAGCCGAGACACGAACCAGTATTACGGTCATCCAATCTATTTGTTTTTTTTTATATTTTTTAGCACAGTGAATCGCCATATCAAAATGTCACACCTTTCGAGCGAAATTTTGTGGAATTGAATGTGATTTAAAACGAACAAAAAATAACCAAACATTTCATTTGTGTTCCAAAATCCCTCCCCTAACCCCACTGTGAAAAAAATCGCCTAAAATTAATGGTGAAATCGTTATGCGAGAATTAAAAAGAAAGCCCAGTTTATTGTTATCCCCGAAGAGGCTGAAAAACCAGATTTGTATTTGAAGGAGAAGGTATGAAAAAAAGGACGTGTTTTTATTTTCTAATTTTCGGTTTTGGCAACACGCTCGCCAGCAACACTCCAAAGCCAGACGAGAGGGTGTTGGTGAAGGTTATGATTATTGTAAATAATTTTCATATGAACCAGATACGATTTAGTCTATTTTAATAAATGTATAAATTCATGAATCTTTTATTGGGTGTTGAACGCAGATTTGATGTCCGAAACTTCCAGAATAAATCATATTTGGAAAAACAGTACTCTTTAAAGCATCACATAAATTAGAGCGTAAATTTTTGCATTAGAGCAATACACTACGAAATCGGTCTTTTTTCTATTTTATTTTTGTATTTTTTACTCCGGCTGAAACTTTTTTGGTGCTTTCGGTACGCCCAAAGACCATATAAATTTCCATACAAATTTGGCAGCTGTCAATACAAAAATGATATATGAAAATCTGTATCTTTTGAAGGATTTTTTTGATCGATTTAGTGTCTTCGGCAAAGCTGTAGGTATGGATAAGGACTACACTGAAAAAAATGATACACGGTATTTTTTTTTTTGTGATCTTTAATTTAACATTTTGTCACTAAAACTTGATTTGCAAAAAAAAAACTTTTTTTTATGTATTTTAGGGGACATCAAATGCCAACTTTTCAGAAATTTCCAGAACAGGCCAAAAATCTTTGACCGAGTTATAAATTTTTAAATTAATACTGATTTTTCAAAAAATAGAAATTTTGGTCACAAAAATTTTTAAACTTCATTTTTCGATGTAAAATCAAATTTGCAATCAAAAAGTACTTAAGTGTATATTGATAAAGTGCACAGTTTCAAGTTTATTTTTTGGTAACATTTTTGAAAATAGTCGCAGTTATTCATTTTTTTAAATTAGTGCCCATTTTTGCCCACTGCTGAGAAAATTCTTTATATTTTGCTTTTTTGGTTTGAAAACAGGAAAATTGATGTTTTCTAAGTCTAACCCAAACAACCCACAATTTTTTAATGTCGATATCTAAGCAACTAATGGTCCGATTTTCAAAGTTGAAACATGAAACATTCGTTAACTTTTCCGATCTTTCTAAAAACAATATTTTATTATTTTTTTAAATCAAGAAATCATTTCAAAAGGACGTAGTATTAAATATTTGAAGAAAATGAAAAAATATATTTTTTTTTGTTTGTGCCTTGATTATCCGAAGTCCCATACAAACCTTCGGACAATCGGGACTTCGGATAATCGAGTCTGGAGTGTACTCATTTTTCTATAATTTGCAATATGTGCATCAAAAAACTTAATATTTAAAAAAAAATCAGCAGATTAGAGATCCCGTATCAAACGATGAAATTTTTTCCCAAAACCAAAGTTTCAGAAAGTACACTATTTAATGAATACTCCTATTTTTATAATTGGATAAGATTCAAACGACGATCCAAATTTTTAATAAAGTTTTTTTTTTAAATACAACAAATTGGGAATGTTTAAAAAACAAATTTCTCTTCGTGAAACCCATTTTGCAAATTTTGAAAATTTGAGTATTTTTGCAAAAAAATACGGTATTTTGTAAAATATCATAACAATTGAAAAATTAAAAAAAAAAATCAAAAAACTTCCAAATTTTAACGAAATTTTTAGTTTAATCAGCTATTAATGACGAAAAGTTCATTCCCCTTCGTTTATAATAATTTTTAACATGTTTGAGTTGATTCATATATTTTTGTTTTGAATTTTCATTGTTTAGTTCCGCAAAAAGATGAAATTCTGGCTTGTTATTTAACTACTTATTATTGATATATTTTTGAAACTCAAAACTATTTTTCTCTGAAAGCCTAACTAATCACCTTATATTTGTATCTAACAAAGCTTAATTCGGATAAATGGCGCGGAGTTATGAATTTTTTGAAAATTTGGATTTTTGCGTAATACATTGAAAATTACCATTTTTTACAACTCCTACATGGCGTTGGTCAAAAAAGGCAAAGGCAAAAAAAAAAATACGGATTTAATTATTTTTGCCAAAAAAACCATAATCCAATTTTGGGCCCGATCTGAAACATTGTTTTTAATCGTGCTTTTTCGTGGGGAATTCCCAGTTAACTCAATCCGAATTCTGAAACGGAATTTAATTAGAATCGTATACAAATTCCGTTTCAAACGCAACAACCGGTTCCGTGTACGAACCGGTTGTTGCGTTTGAAACGGAATTTGTGTACGATTCTAATTAGATTCCGTTTCAGAATTCGGAGTGATTTGACTGGGTTGCTGCATTGCAAATATTTTTTTTTTCTATTTTCATGAAAATACGGAATTAATTTGTCAAACACCATTCCTTCAGAGGAATATGCAAAAATCGGTTTATTTGTTTGGGAAACGTTTTGGTTTGTGTCTTGTCTAATTTATAAACAAAGTTTTTCGCGTAGAGCACTAAATTGATGATATAGAGGCTATCCACAAACACCATAAATCCTTTTTTTATATCTCAATGCTTCTAACGCTTCTTTGTATCATAAAAGTGAAATGTATTATGTTGGTGGGTGTCCCTACTAAGCGCCTAAAAGTATGCAAAATCTACAACTTCCACAAACCAATACGTGCTTATTGAACACAGGTGGATACATCCTTAGGTATAAAACAGATCGAGAGGATATGAAAGAAGCATACTTACAGGTTCTAAAGGGATCTCGCGATGACTGACAAGTAATAAACGCTTCTTGTACGGATGTAGAAATACAGATATTTGGCTTTAAGCTTGGCTTTTTGATTGTCATTCTACTAACATGATTAAAGCCAGCAATCCAAAGGGGTTCATTGAACACCTTTGGACTTTGGATCTTTTCGGCATTAACTTTATTGAGCACCGCTCGTTTCGACTCGACTGCAATTTTCTGATATACATTCAGATATTGCTGTGTGTGGCTGGTGGTCATAATCATCACTAAAAGCCTTCTAATTTGTACACGATGGAAGGTATGTGTTCAGGGGTGTGAGTTCAGGGTGTGCATGAAAGCTTTTGGACAGCCGCCACAAAAGCGCGCGAGCAGGGTGAGAACAACATAATTATTTTCTCTGCAACCGTCACCTCCTGCATTGAATGGAGCAGGCACTGTTTGTCATGTTTGATTATTATATTATGCTGTTGCATTGAGTTATTCAATGAACGATTGAGAGTAGAAATGTTGCGCAGTAACAAGCCTACTGCGATCATCCAGTTTGTTTCGATTTCTGAATTTTCTCATTCGAACTCAATCACAAACACTGATCTTTTCCTTTATTTGCAAAAACGGGTATATATATACACAAACACCGATATTGAGAAGCACTGCTTTTGCAACTTCAAACTATCTTTATATAATTTTATCCGATTGGTTCTTACCCAAAATTGAGTAGCGAGAAGCTTGCAATGATTACTTGACCATTATCCAAAATGGAAGCTTTTTCAGTGCTGCCATCTATATTTCAATTTGCAAAGCATCAATCTGAAGTCATTCCAAGTTCTTATTGGATTGTTCCATGTTCTCCAGGAAAAAAAAGGATTTTCGAAGCATTCAACAAACGACCCGCTACTCTCAATGTCTATTTTATTTGTAGTTCTCAATAGCTCCTGCGGAACAGCGCTTACTCACGTGTCACTTTCTGTCTATGGTTATAGTTATGCAATAAATTTACAGAAAAATTAATAATGTATAAATGTCTCACTATGTACAAAAAGGAGCTTTGTATCATCAACCTACCCAATAGATCCAAATTGCGCTACACTCTAAAAGGAAAGAGGAAAAGAAACAGACGAATCTCTGCGTTCTTGTTTTTGTCATTGATCCTAAACTTTTGTTAGGTTAAGGTTAAATGTTCACTTTGAAGTAGAGACGTATGTTTAATATATTATTCATGATGAAAAAACGCATATAAAATCGCTAGACGGAACTTGTGTTTTCCTTGGAATTAGAGGAATAGTAGCTATTTCATCGACTTTTTCTTTTCTAGAAGACTAATAAAAAACGCCTAACTAAGATCCTTGCGTTTTGTCGGACTTTTCTATAAATATTACTTTGTTTTTTTTTTCGCTACAAATATGGATTATTACAACTTAAGATGATCCAAAGTAAACAGTCACAGATACGCACAAAAATAATCGTACTTTTAAGCAAACTATACTTCGGATACGTTTATACTAAAGAGATAATTCGCGGAATTGTGGAAAATCGAAATAATTCGGATGGAACTGGTGTCAAATCAAAATCGAACCTGCTTCTTCTACTTTCTGCTTGAACTGACTAGCGCCTGACTCTTTTCGTCTATTGTTGTATTCATGTCCGTATTTTTTTCTTTTGCTGTAAAAACCAAAATATCTAAACCATTTTTCTTCCGCAAAAAAAGAAAGAAAGCATTTCGGTCCAACTTTGTCCCCAACCCTCCCCACCTAAATGTTTTTTTTTATTGCATCTTGGACACCTCGAACTTGGTGTTGACGATTTCCTCGTCCGAGTCGAGCACCGGCAGGGCCGCGTCCGCAATCGCCGCCGGGATGTTGTCCTCGACCCACTTCAGGTCGTCCTCCTCCGTGGTGGGACTCTTGGCCGAGTTTGGCTTGGGGGAGGCGCTGCGAGCCCCGCGCATCTTGACGCCGTACGCGTCCGACACAAACTGTTCCTCCTCGTCTGGAAGAAGGGACAAAAATATTAACAGCACAAAATATGTTAGAACATTTATTTGTAATTCGCCAATCTGAAGATTATTCTTAGGCTAAGTGATTTTTCACGATTAAAATCCCCACTTAAAATATTTCGTCAAAAATTGGACCAAGGAGCTAAAAATAACTATTATTCAAATCATAAAACTTCTATTGATAAAAGTCAAATCAACGCTTTAAAACTAATTTTATTACGTTTTGCAATGTGTATTTTCTTTGACAATAAAATTGTGACAGTACTTGACTTTTTGTATAACATTAAAAAATGGCACATACTAGAAAAAATGCAGAATATATTCATAAATTTATAATTAATATGTTGTTGTATTTTCGCAGAAACATAATGGTATTTTAAGCATGTTATGAACTCTATTCATCAGTATTTAGCAAATCAGGCTTACAATAAGATTTTTTTCAAGTTTTTGACCCCCTTCCTTCTTTAAAAATGCGCCAAAAACCCAGAAGGCAAAGATCATTGCATTGAATCATTGCCGAAAATTAAACTTTTTATTGAATGACTTGTACAATTGATTGTAAACTATTTAAAAATTATTCTAACGACTTTATGCAAGTTTCGATTTAATTTTCGTAGCACAGATCGGAAAAAGACATAAAACCTAAGAAAAAAAATCTTTTTTCACAAATTCATGGATATTTTGCAAATTAAGGTAAGAGCAAAACTGTAATAACACAAACAGGACAGGTATTAACGTATCAACCATTTTGTGATACTTTTTGCTTAAAAAATTTTAAGGTTGGGTTTAAAATTAAAAAAAAAATAAACAATTTTCCACCAAAACCACAAATTTGATTTTTATTTTCTTTTATTGATTTAATTCAAACTTGATGACTTCCTATGACCAAATATGCCATTGATACAAAAAACCGAAACTTTTGAGCCATAAAGAAGAATGGACAAAAATTTGGCCGCTGATTTGAAAAAAAAAGTGAGTCTGAATAATTTTTTGCTTTCACTTTTTGAAGTGTTTTAAAAATTTGCAATCGAAAAGTTTTTTAAGATTTTTGATAAAATG
The DNA here is from genome assembly GCF_016801865.2 of Culex pipiens pallens. Classification (NCBI taxonomy): domain Eukaryota; kingdom Metazoa; phylum Arthropoda; class Insecta; order Diptera; family Culicidae; genus Culex; species Culex pipiens. The sequence goes on from NC_068938.1 coordinate 3,050,110, forward strand.
CACCGTTTTTAAGATATAACCACTTAAAGTTAAATTTCAACTGAAAATTCCAGTTTTTCGTTTTTTTCTTCTTCAAATAGTGTCTAAGATTGCGAAATAGTGTCCATGATTTATTTTGAATCAAAGAATGATTAAATCATGATTACTGATATACAAATCTTTCAAAGAATATAGAACAAAATCTAGGAATTCACCTAAAAAAAAATTACCAGATTTCATTTAAATGTTGTAAAACTTGATGTTGAGTGTTCTAATCAATGTTGATTTGTCTAATAAAAATAATTATATGAAAACAAAATGTTGATTTGTCTTGTTGTCAGATTCTTTTTTTCTTTCATTAAAGAAATAGTTTCATGAGGCTTTCTAGTCAGAAATTTACCAACACATTCAAAGTATGTTTACATTACAGCTGGAGGTTTGTTTGCATCAGGTTTCCTATCTCTTTCTAGCAATTTTTTTCAGTCAGGTGACTTCTAGCTGGTTTTTTGACTGACCGCCCGATATGTCAGCCAACATACTTCGCAGGGCTGTGACAGTTCGAGCTCGGTCTTTGTTTGCATCAGAACACTGTGACGAGAAGTTCGTCATTTTTGGGTAAAATTATATTTTTTTCACTGGGCCTAGAAAGTCTTATCAGATTTTATGTTTTCCCCTTTATTTTATGCGAAATTTTTGAAAAGCCAAATTCTTTAAACATATTTGCAATAACTTAAATAACAATTTCTTGGATGGTTTTTTTTTAATTTCATTTTTTTTCATGTTTTTAAAACACAAAAAAAGTTTTTCAATTTTTGTTCATTCCAGACGAACAACGATTGGATTTTTTTATTTACGTTATTTAAGTTAAGTTCAATAACTTTTCCGATAAACCTATATTAACAAAAAAGTTCAAGGGGAAGATTTGGGAAAAAAAATCGTTGAAATGACCTAATATAATTTGTTAAACAAAAAAATATTTACGCCGAAAAAAACATGAATAAACTCAAGTTAGAATCTTTTATCAAGTATTCAATCAATGCAATGTGCCAAATGAAACAAAATAATAAAATTAGGCTCTTTTTTACATTAGTTTTTCATTACCTTTATGTTGATTTAAGGTGAAGCCGTTGATCATTTTCGAAGAAAACTGATCATCACTATAAAATATTCTGTATTAAATTCAATTTAACGAATTTCAGCACCAAAAGGAATCAGCATGTGCCGGTTGTGCCTTCTTGAAGGAATTTTTAATCTAAATCAATTGTGCTTCAAAATTTATGTAATTTTGTGGCACAGTCATTGACGTCCTAGTTGGCAATCATTGATTAATGACGATTTCCATAACTTAACAAGGAATGGGATAATCATTACCAAAAGGAATCATGTCTAGGGCACTATGCTAAACAACTTGTTGAAGGAATTTTGTCAAAATAATGAAAGCGACGCAAAATTTATATCTCCGAAGGAAAATTCATGACAATGATGGAAGTCTTCACGTTTAGTTAGATGTAACCTCTTGTTTGCTAAACAAAAATTAATAAAAAGAAATTAGAAAATATAATGAAAATCTGTGTTATTTATTAGGATTTTGAATGTCTTAAATAGCTTTTTCATTCACAAATAGATTGAAATTGCTAAATAAAAAAAAAACTAAATTACTTAATAGTTTAAAAACTATTTTCAAACAAGTATGCTTGGGACCAGGCCTGCAAAAAGTTTCCAACCCAGCGTAAACATGAAGCAAACCAAAATGTCAGTTCACTGCTAGCATGTGACTGCAAGCCTACTGTGTCTATTCAACCACTGCCGCCTGACTTGTGCCGGTCGGCTGCTGGAGAATGAGAGACGTGAAAAAATTAACAGCACTCACTCAATTCGTGTCATATGACTGACTCGTAAAATCCATTTTAAACACTATTTTGACTATTTTCAAATAGTTGAATTGTTGTAGACTGTCCAAAACACTTAAAACAACCATAACTTATATTCAAAATTACATTTCCACGCATAAATACGAACATTTTGTGTAAAAACTTGTTTCTTTATGTGTGTGCGTGCAACGTCGAATGAGCGTTGGTCGACTACTGCCTCGCATTGCAGCTGCTCAATGAGCTAGGGCACTCACGACTGCGCCGGGTTTGTTTATGTCATGGTTTTGCGGTTCAGTGAATGGATCTCAAAAATTCGTGTCAGCGTCGCCGATTTTCGAGTCATGACCCCTGACATTTTCAGCTTTGCTTGGGACTCCCGACTTTTCCCGTCTTTTTGACAAAAAAATCACAAATTTCCGACTTTTTCCCGATTGTTGGTGGATTTTGGACGAATTCCCGACTTTCCCCCGATTTCACAACATGAGTGGCCACCCTGACGTGTTTCTGGGGAACCTAAACTGCATGCTACCCCTCGAGTTGAGCCTGCGCAGAAATTTTGTTGGTCACACCGACACAGTAATTACACCAATTTCTGTTTACAGTCATTTTGTTTTTTTTTACATTTGCATATAAAAGTTTACGGAATTCTTAAGGATTTGTAATGACTATTGGATTTAAGTGCTCAAGACGACTGTGCATTTGACGCAAAAAATTTACAAAATTATTCAAGAGCTAGAAACTTTTTGCGGCTTTTGACAAAAAAAAATCACTTATTCCAATCTATTATTATTATGTGGATTTTGGCGAATGGAGCACCGGCTTCGAATGGTACAAATGCCAGTTTTTCCAAAGGAATATATTGTAGAAAAAAGCAAAAACTGCACGAAAGGAAGTGCTTCATTCCCGACTTTTTGCCTATTTTTCGATCTGAGTCGCCGTCGTTTCCTTCTTTACAGTGTACAACTTTGATGAAACGCATTCACATTAGTTGCTGGTATGGCTACCTCCACAGCTGGCACATTTGATGCGCAACTTGGTTGGCTCTCTCAAATTTGTAAACACACCACGAAAGGTATGTTTAAACGCATATTTGAAGTGCTGATTTCGAAGTACAACAGGTATAGGGTGTGCGTAGCTGTTTACTCATACTCACCATCATCCTCGTCCTCCGGGTTATCCAGCAGCGGAGTGAACGCATACCGCTGGTTGTTGTTCGTCGGGCGCCACAGAATCATAATCACCTGAATAAGCATAGGTTAGACATCAGATTTCCTTTAAATTTGACCTTTCCTCACCAGCAGCAGCGTCGAGAACAGCACGTGCCAGAAGGCGTCGTCCACCCACAGTTCCTTCCAGTCGGTCAGGCAGTCCGCGAAGCGGTGCGTCTTGATCGAGTACAGCATAAACACGACCGACGCCAGCACGGCAAAGATGAGCGTGTTGGTAAAGTGTCGGTAGAGCGAGAGTTTGACCATGTTCCGCCGCAACCGGAGCGTGCGCGTGGTCTGGACGAGCGAGGTGAAGATCCACCAGCAGATGGCGGAGTCGAGGACTGCGAGCGGGATGCTGGCCACCAGGAGTTGGTCGTTTTTGGTGTGCATTATCCGGAGGAAGCTCTCGACGCAGGCGAGGACCAGATAGAGGACGCCGGTGCCGACGACGCGGTGCAGCATCGGGCCGAGGCGGGGCCTTTGGGGGGAGGGGGTTTGTTAGAGATGGATTGATGGTTGGGTTTTTTGATGCTTACTTGACGATTCCAAAGCCCAGCGACACGATAATGACCAACATCCGGGCGAGGGTTCGCTTGCCGCAGGAGACCCACTCCGCGAACAGGACCATCCCCTTGACGGGGATTCCCGTCGAGTTGACGCTCTGGTACTCGCCGTAGAAAACGGCCTTCTCGAGCATCCCGAGCAGGATAACGCCACCGATCCAGAACTGAATCCGGAGCAGGTCGCGCCACTGAAGGAACGAAACCGTCAGCCAGATGATGCCGAGGATGACGTAAACTCCGCACATGGCGCCGTAGAACGGCAGCAGCGGCCAATCGACGGCCGACAGGAACCCGTTGGGGCCCTTCATCTCAACGTGCACGTTCGCCTGGTAGTCCTCCTTGGACTCGATCCGCAGGATGAAGATGTACAGCCCGTCCTTGGGGATGGTGAAGATCGAGTGCGGTTCCGACTGGCCCACCTCGCGGCGCGTTTTGGCCTGGAACGGGGCTTTCTCCTCCGGAACCACCACGGCCTCCTTGAGCTTCAGCTCGGGCAGGCTGATGTGGCCACCGGAGGTGCACGATTCCGTGATCGGATCCGACGTCACCTTGGAGTGATTCGGCGTCGAGAAGAACTCATCGTACTGCGGGTTGCCGGACTGAAAATGAGACAATTAGCTAGTGAAATGGTCAGAAAATTTGAAAATCTTACGTTCCGGACGTATTCTTCCCAACATTTTAGTTCCAGCAACATCCAGGAGATTTGCAACGGAACTGTTGGCTTCTGAGAATCTAACGGAGAGCAGCTTACTAAAAAGGAATTCAAATATTAATATTTATTGCATCTCATTTCCCATCCCACCTCCTTACTCTGCGTGTAAATCCGAAACCCGGCGTAGACCGACTTTGGAATCGGCATGTATCGACCATCCTGCAAGCAAAAACAAACAAAACCTCATTAAAAAGTTAAGCCGGCGCGCGTCGTCGCTGAATCACAACACCAAAACACTCACACAGCAAGCCGTGATTACTCAGCCGGCCCGCTGCTAGGCAGCGGCAGCCAACTAGTTCTACAATGTTTTTTCCCTTCGCAAAAACCGAAAGAAAAACTTGCAGACGTAGCCGCCGCCGTCCCAGAAAGAGACAAGAACAAGAAAAAAAAATCTCGCACTCACCGTCGACAGCGTAAAGTCCCACTTGCCCTGCTCGGGGAAGGCCACCAGCAGGCCGACCAGGGACGCCCAACAACCGGCCAGCAGCAGCAGCTTCATGGTTACCTCGAATCAAAAATTACCGATTTGTGGCCGTCGTCCGAAAATCGTCCCACATCTGCCGAGCCTCGGTCCCTTTTCTCGTTTTGAAACACCACCACTTTTTTCTTCTTCGCGTTTTGACAGCTGGCCAAACATTCGGGTTGTGTCACTGAAGAAAGGGGTGGTGGGTTGATTGGTTTGGCAACGCGGCCGGTGGGTGCGATTGGGTGGCGGCGTAGGGTGGTTTTGCTTCTGATTAGTTTGTTTTAACGTTTGAAAAATATTTAAAAAAATTCAACATTTCTAGCATTGAGGTTTTACAGCGCGACTGTGTTTCAAATGTAGGTGGCGCCAAAATGAGGTTACTTGCCAAAAATCGTATTCCTTTCTACTGGATTGAAGAACAAAATCGTATATTTCTCATGATTACTTGCATCAATCTTAAAGAAACTGGTTGCAAAAGACGAGAATTTTGTTTTGCTTTAAAATAATGAAATTTTTTGGGCGCGCAAATTTTTTTGACCTTTTTCTTTAAAAATCATGTTTTGGAACACGAAAAAATGAGTTTCCCCGTACATATCAATGAAATAAACAGTTATATAGTTGATAACAGATGTGTTAACGTATATTCAACAATTTTTATTAATTTTTGACAGACTTTCTTGCCAAATAGTCCAAATTACTATCTTTTTCTAAATTTACAGTTTTCTCATTGAGGTTTTGCAGCGCGCCTGTGTTTCAAATGTAGGTGGCGCCAAAATGAAGTTACTTGCCAAAAATCGTATTCCTTTCTGCTGAATTGAAGAACAAAATCGCTTATTTCTCATGATTCCCTGCATCAATCTTAATGAAACTGGTTGCAAAAGACGAGAAAAAATTTTTGCTTTAAAATAATGAACATCAATTTTTGAGCGCGCAAAAATTTGTGAACTTTTTCTTTAAAAAACATGTTTTGGAACACGACAAAATGAGTTTCCCGATATATATCAATGAAATAAATAGTTATGTAGTTGATAACAAGTGTGTTAACGTATATTCAACCATTATTGTTTATTTTTGACAGACTTTCTTGCCAAATAGTTCAAATTACTATCTTTTACTAAATTTACAATTTTCTCATAGTAAAATCAAACAAATATTGGAAAGTTATACACCAAACTGTTGGAAATAATTTTTCTCATCCGAATCCGGCATAAGTTTTGTAAAAATGTTGAATCTGAAGGAAAAAACACATTTTTTTTCAAAAAATCATATGTTTACGCTATTTGTTCATAGGTGGCGACATGTGTCTTTTAGCTTTGCTGCACAAAATTGAAGAATTCGACGACATTTTTTCCGCTAGGTTCGCTGTTGTTCCAGCGGTGTTCGGAATGACAGCCCCCATACATTTTGAGCAGTTTTAAGGAAAAAAATGCGTTTATAATGAAAAATCAAACATTTTCAGAAAAGTGGGTTATGGCACAGTGGGGCAATTTCGCTAACGATCATAATGCGTGGTGAATTGTAGCGATTAATTTTGAGTGGTATTTTATTTAGACGATTCTTCTAAAAAGATGATCGATATTTTGGATAACTTAAGTTATATGTTGCAAAAGTTGAAAGTAATTATCAAATGTAATGTAAAAGTGTTAAAACATTACTTTTCTTCCTGTTTGACCAAAATATTGATCTTAAAAAAGCTTTTTGGTGATTTTTTGGATTTTTTTGGAAAAATTCGAATAACTGGTCATTTGTAATTATTGTAATTATGCTGTAATATGACTCTAATAGTTTGTTCTATCAATAATACACACATAAGGAGCATTATCAATCAATTAAATCTTATTTAAATCAATTTTTCAAAAGAGCTTTTTGGTAAATTCGAGGAAAAAAGCATAAAAAATTAACTCAGCCCCTATGATTTATACATCATTCGATTCGTTTTTGCAATTGCCACACTTTACAATAATTTTCATCGATGTTAAAAAATATTTGAATGAAATAAAAATCAAAAACTGCAAAAAAAATTAATATTTCCAAGCACGCTGTCATTCCGAACATCGTCGCGTAGTGCTTCTACTCGCCACCAGGATGCGTGCACGTTTCTGTCGAATCACTCAATTTCTATCAATAACCAAGGAACCGCCCTAACTTTTTAAAAAAGTTCTGTGGGTACAAAGGTTTATGTCCAAGCTAAACAGAAATGCCCAGTCAGCCATGCCAGATATACAGATAAATCTGTATTATACAGATTTTTTGATCCCAAAAATCACAAAAATCTGTATATACAGATTTTTTAAAAATGATTTATTTTCAAAATTTCAACAATTTAGTAATTGAATAATGCTTTAATATGATTAAAAAGCTTAAATCTGTTGTGAAAAAGTCTAAAAAAATCTTCTATGGCTTCAAATTTGACATGATACAGATTAAATACAGATTTATGTTCAAGAAAATACAGATCTCCCATAAAATAATCTGGCAACGTTGCTGCCCAGTCACGAAAAATGCTGGCAGAGCTGGATCTGCCAAAATCCTGCTAGAATGGTTTTAACCTGTGAGCAATTCTCTCAGATTTCGGTCATTCGTTTTTTTTTTGTATTTTTTAATCTGGCTTAAACATTTTTGGTGCCTTCGGTATGCCCAAAGAAGCCATTTTGCATCATGAGTTGGTCCATAAAATTTTCCATACAAATTTGGCAGCTGTCCATACAAAAATGATGTATGCACATTCAAAAATCTGTATCTTTTGAAGGAACTTTTTGATTGATTTGGTGTCTTCGGCAAATTTGTAGGTATGGTTAAGGACTGGACTGAAAAAAATGATACACGGTAAAAAATTGATGATATTTAATTCAACTTTTTGGCACTAAAACTTGATTTGCAAAAAACATTATTTTTATTTTTTTTATTTATTGATTTTTTTTTAATCAAAATTTCACCAAAGTACTTTTTGATTGCAAATTAGATTTTACATCGAAAATGAAGTTGAAAAATTTTTGCGACCAATATTTCGATTTTTTGAAAAAATCTGTACTGATTCAAAAAATCATAACTCGGTCAAAGATTTTTTGCCCATTCTGGAAATTTTTGAAAAGTTGGCATTTGATGTCCTCTAAAACATATCAGAAAATAAAAAAAAATTAAAAAAGTGTTTTTTTGCAAATCAAGTTTTAGTGACAAAAAGTGAAATAAAAAATCATCAATTTTTTAAGCGTGTGTCATTTTTTTCAGTGTAGTCCATATCCATACCTACAACATTGCCGAAGACACCAAATCTATCGAAAAATTCCTTCAAAAGATACAGATTTTTTAATTTTCACATATCATTTTTGTATGGACAGCTGCCAAATTTGTATGGAAATTTATATGAACGAACTAATGATGCAAAATGGCATCTTTGGGCATACCGAAGGCACCAAAAATTTTCAGCCGGATTAAAAATACAAAAAATAAAATTAAAGAAAAAGGACCGATTCCGTAGAGAACTGCTCAAATATCAAAATGTTAGCTGTCCCAATTCGCTCCATGTGTCCCGAATTGCCTCAGATGACGGTACCTATTTCTTTCAAAAGGCTAGTATGCAGATCGGAAGGAAAGGGGTCAAGAAACAGCTTCACGAACAGCAGAACAAAGGAGAGGGAGCGATTTCTTGGGACTTTTCTTCACCCTCTCTGACTTGCTTGCGCTGCCGCTGCTGCCCATTTGATTTTTTTCTTGACCGGTTCCTTCCGAAGTGCGTATACCGCTAAACTAACAACTTTGCCAAAGATACCAACAGAATTGTATACATTTTCATTCCCATTTTGTATGACCAAACTCCAAAACTGTATGGAGACTTGCATGGAAAAACTAATGCTGCCGAAAATGCCTTCATAGGGAATACAAGGATGAAGTTTCAGTGAAATGGAAGGAAGAAATAAAACTTAACATTTGTTAGTGCAGTGAAGATGTCAATGATTTTATGTATTTTCTGTTTATTGATTTCTGATTTTACATTGCTTTTCTGTTAGTAATGTAGGGATCGAGGCTGGTAAAAATTAATACGTGAAAAAAATATACGTTGACAAAACAAGGGATAGGAAACAGGACCGAGAGATAAAGACAAAGACCAAGAGATAGAGAGAGAAAGAAAGAGATACTATGAAGAGAACGCTGGAAAAAAATCAGTCTTGTTGAGAAGCTGCTGAAGGAAAGTCAAATTTCTGACTTGATCCGAAAGTTGTCGGGAGATCCCGGAGATCACGACAAGTACATCGTTCGCTCCACATATGCATCCTCAAAATAATAAAAAATATCACCATTGTCCTTGTCCTTTGATTGCTCTAGACCTAATCTATCAGTCTGCGAACGACGACCTATAGATTTCAAAACCGGATTGGCTCAGCTGTTACAGATACCGATAATAGCATTTTATACAATGTATAAGGGATGGCCAAACCAAAAACTTCTACCACGAAGACCAGTTCTTTGTCGGTCGTCGCGTGAGCAACCTCTGCTTAAAAACGAGTACCTTATTAGAAAGCAAAACGTACCGACTTTGTGGTGTATACCCCACAGGATAAGAGGTGACCATGATCTACTTTTTCAAAATAAATCAATTTGGTATTGAAGAAGAATTGCATTCAGCAAAAAATATCAACAATTTTACAGTTATTTAGCTGGTGCTCTCAAATTCAATTAGCTTGATCCAGCAATATCTTGCAGTAACAAATATAGTTTGAGACTGTTGTTTTGCCTTTAATGTACTATTAAAGCCTTATGCATTTATGACTACTGAAATCATTTTAGGTGGTGGTGAAAATCCTGAATTCTATGTTTATTTTTACTAAGAACATGGATCTGTTTGTCAGTGTAATAATATATTTCTTGCATAACATTTTAGGTACTTGAATCTCACATCCCTAGTAGAGATGAAGTCTAAAAAAAACAATTTTCGGTTCGGTAAGCTAGCCAATAAGCTCTTTGACGTTCAATTACAGCTCATAAAAGGCGTTTTCAACTGAAATCGAGTGACAAATAGCTCAATATGAAGTGAGCAAGCAAGTTTATATCAACAGTTTTATAAAATAGGTTGTTTAATAGTGTAAAATCTTTTAATTTCTGATTATTTTTAGAAGAACAAATTTCATAATGACATATTATTTTTATCAATTTATCATTGAAGATAATAACGTCATGATTCGAGATCCGGACACTTAGTAGCATATCATTTTTGTTATAGCTGGCAAAAAATCATGTAATAAGTTGGAAATGTAGAAATATCATCAGGACGTAGTATAAACAGTCAGTTTCAAGAAAATGCATGCAAATTTTGTCTTTTCTAACAATTTTTCATCAGAATTTGAAAATTAAAATGACTTGTTGTGCTTCGAATCCCGGACACTGATAAAAGCTGATTCGAAATCCGGACACTTTTGCTTCGAATTCCGGACACTCGATTTTACTTATGAATCGCACAAATTTGAACTGAAATGTTGGTGAATGGCATTCTTTAGGTCTCAAATAAGCTGTTAACATTAAAACAATCGATAGTTTATATAAAAAATTGCTAGAATTTAAGGAAATCGAAACCATAAATTTCTGCTTTGCTTTCCCGGTGCTTCGAACGCATATGAAATATTTCAAGTGAAATGTTTCGCATTTTTAGTAAACTTATAATTTTATTGTATTTAATTGTTTTGGCATTAACTACAGCGTTCAAACAAACTTTAAATGAAAGTTAATGTTGGAATTTATCAAATAACACAGTTTTGACATTCATAATGCGAACTTACATCCAAATAATTGATAAAACAAGATGAAGTGTCCGGGTTTCGAAGCGTCCGGGAATTCGAATCATGACGTTATATATGTTAATAATATAATATAATAATATATTATGTTAAACAATATTTTTTAATGGATTTGAGAGCGTTGCGTGTATTGTAATCCTGACTTACGGCTCTCATGTTATATCAGGGAGTGGTGATATTATCTCAAACGAACTGACACAAGTGTTCCCATATTTTTGGTATTTTATTTGACCTTTCTAATAGCACAGAGCATTTCATTTTACAGCTGATTTTTTTTTTCTTTATCTTGTGTTGTGTGTGTGTGTGTTTACTTTTTTCTGTAATGTACGTTTTATACCATAGTAAGTTTTAAAAAAATCTTGCGTTTATCTGTTTTTCTTATCGTTTTCTTACTTTCATCATCTTTTGATTGATTTTTTGTTTTCTTTATTTGCATGTTTATTTCTTCGTCTACCTCACCGTTCAACAATAAGCCCTTAAATGTATAGAAAAAACAGAAATTATTCGTTGCGAATAATTTAACGTAATACGGTTTATTTTTTTTTCTTCCTCGAATGATTTCACCCCACCTACACTGGTTTACAAGTTAGCTGTAATTTTATTTGTTTTATTATATGATTTTTGTTTTGTTATGTATAATATAGATACAATACGTTTGTGTGTGTGTGTTTTGTTGTTGTTGATAAATAGCGATTGTTATTCATTTGATCTGTTACCTGTTAGCGTGTTTGCTTTAAAAAAACGTAAATTAAAATAAATAAATCAACTCGAACAAGAGTTGCGTTTCTACTGTTCTCCAACTTTTGGTTCACATTTAAATGCGGAAGAGAAATACATAAAAGTGTGTGTGTTTGTGATTTGTGTCAGTGTTTATTCTGTTTGAAATTGTGCTCAACACGATTGCAATCTTTGTACAAAAAAAAGCTTTAGCTTTTAAAAAAATGATTCTACTTAAATCTGCATTTTATTTCTTTTCAGTGTGTGTGTTTGTGTATAAAATAAGTTTGTTTTATTCCCGAGATGGTTTATTTATGCTGTTTTTTTATGCGCTAACGATCACTATCACTTGTTTGTGTGTGTGTTTTTTGTGTGTTTTATGTTACAACTTTCACTAATACTCCATTAAACAATTGGCTTGGAAGAAATTAACCCGGAAAAATACTAAGTACTTTCACGATGCGTGTTTGTTGTGATTTTATTTTCTTGCAAAAACACGAAACTAATACTTTATTCACATGTTTTTAAATATGTTTTATTTTATTTTAGTACAAGTGTGTTGGTGTGATTACAGTACGGTCGCGATTTACGTGTGTGTGTTTGTTTCGTGTGTTCGAATAAAGTTTAACTTTTACAGACGAGATTGATCCATTCAATAAATACAGAAAATTTATTTTTACAAAACTCAAAAGTTTACGTAAGGAAACGAAAGGTTGAAAAAACATTTGTGCTAAGTTAGTTATACTAAAAATAAGTTTTGTTTTTCTTTCGTCCTGCTCACTTGCCCTAAATATTCATCTACTTAACATCGATTGACCACAAATAATTTTTACAAGTTTTTTTTTGCTTTGTTTCATTTTGTTGCACGGAAAAAATATCGTCAGCATTTTCGCGAGAAAATGTGCCAACAAAATTTTTCTCCGTGTTCGGATATTTTCTCGTTCTGATAAATAATGAGAGCAATTGTAGAGTTTAGAGTGCGCGTTCTGGGTTTTGAGATCTTGTTCTATTCTATTTGTTTTGAAATTGCGTGTTTCTTTCCGTCTGTGTTTATTTTGACGTTTGCAGTTTTGATTCGTTTCGAATGTGTGTGTTTTCATTTCAGTGTTTGTGGTTTAATTGTAAAACGTACACGCTAATTCTGTCTTTCTACGTTTACACTTTTTTTTTTCAATTTTCTATCTTTTTTTGCAATACACGTTCAATCAAAGTTCAATAAATACATGTTTTTCTTCTATCATTAAAATCTTAGTCTCAGTTCGAAGATGTTATTTTTTTTCTCCACCCGATTTGAGCGAATCAAACAAGTGCTTCTCCCTCTCTCTTTCTCTTCAAATGGTTTTGTTGCACGTGAGCCAATTTGCCTAGTTGCTGCGCTGCATTTTGCTATCAAGTTTCCGAGCTGTTTTTTTTTTCCTTCAGTGTAATTGCACGGTACCTAGTGCCAGTATAGAGCTTCCGCCACAGCAACAACGGCAAAGTGTCCAATTCAACGCCACCATCGTCATCGTCGTCATAGCCTCCTTAGTCGAGAGGAGCAGCAGCAGAAGAAGAATTGCAATCGATGAAAAGATTAGCCATAATTGCTGGAACTAAGTGGCACTGCTGTACAGGACCGAGTTTTTGTAGTAATTGGAACGGTCCTGGAGTGGGCCCTTGACTTCGCCCTCGGCCGCCTGTTGTCGCACTTTGCGCTCGAGCTCCAGCTCTTGAGCCAAGGATTCTGTGGATTGAAGAGTTGAGAGATACAACATTAAAACTCGAAACAAAAAAAAAAAAATCTCAAAAGGGAAATTTTTCACCCGAGGATATGTTTTGCGAATGACACCTGGCAGAAGAGGCAAAAGAGACCAAAGCAGTTATAAAAATCAAATTTTCTCCTGCGAGCGCCGAAAGCGCTCTCCTGATGGTAATCTGATTTAAATATTCATTCTTATCTGAAACAAACTGAGAGGAGAGGGCGAAAGAAAGAATCTTGGCGTGTCAATTTGGTGGCGTGTGGATTTCATCAAACGGACGCGAGGCTGGGGACTGATTTGTGAAGGATGATTATTTTGTGTGTTTTTTCTTCGATCATAAAATTCTGTGTAGGTGCACTGCGGGGAATGTAAAAGTGTGTTGACTCAATTACTTTTTTTGTTTGTTTTTTTTTTATGGTTTGAATAGAAGGGAGAAAAGTACAAAACGATTAAGAAAATTGAGAAATTTGAATTTTACTTCTGGCAAAATATAAACTCATGATTCTTGATGGAAAAATAATTTAGCTTGATTTGCTTTTAGTTATAAGAAAGAAGGTTGAAAATATCAAGTTAGTTCAAATATCTATTTTCTGTTTTAAATTATTAAAAGATAAAAGTTTTTCTGTAAAATACTCAAATTTTCATAAGTTGCTATATGGGTTCAAACGAAGCAATATTTGGATACAAATAAAACAAATTATGTAAATTATGTACGATGTATTTCATTCTAAAACTCCCAAAACAGTTAAAATACATACAAAATTTCACTTCGTTTGGTACCCATATAGGAAATTATGAAAATTTTATTATTTTCAAAAATTTGAAAATTTGAGTATTTTGTTCAAAAAACTCTTAAATATAAAAAAATGCGTACAAAATTTCGAACCGTTAAACTTGTTATGAAAATTTTAATACTTAAAAAAAAGCCGGTATTTTGTGACAATTTGAGTATTTAATTCCAAAACTCTAAACCAATGTAAATGCATCAGAAATTTCAAATCGTTTGCAAATTATGAAAGTTTGGGTACTTTTTAAAAAAAGGTAATTTTGAAAATTTTAGTATTAAATTCAAAAAAACCTATAAAGCAAATTATGAAAAAAATGTATTGAAAAAAAAACAATATTTCCATATTGCAAATTATGATTTATGAAAACAGTATTTTATAAAATTTTTAGCGCTTTACAAAAAAAAAGTTAAAATGCAAGCAAAATTTCGCTTTGTTTGATACCCATATTACGAATTAAAAAATATGGCGTATTTTCGAATAAGATACGGAGCATTGGCATAAATAAACATGTGAAAGGACATGTGAGCAATTCTCTACCAAAACCGGAAATGGATTTTATTTGTATTTTTTTATTTGGCTCAAACTTTGTGGGGGCCTTTCCTGTGACCAAATAAGCTATTTTGTGTCATTGGTTCACCCATACAAGTCTCCATACAATTTTGGCTGCTGTCCATACAAAAATGGTATGTAAATATTCAAACAGCTGTAACTTTTGAGTGAATTTTCTGATCAATTTGGTGTCTTCGGCAAAGTTGTAGGTATTGTTGAGGACAATTGAGAAAAAAATAGGTACACGGAAAAAAAATTGCAGATTTTTTTATCAACTTTTTTTTCACTAAAACTCAATTTCCCAAAATACGTATTTTTTGATTTTCGAAATTTTTTGATATGTTTTAGGGGACTAAAATCCGCAACTATTGAGCTATAGAGAAACATGGTCAAAAAATCTGCCGCCAAGTTATGAATTTTTGAAAAATAGTGATTTTTGGAAAAAAATCCAAATTTCATGCAAAAACAAATTTGAAGTTATTTTTTAATGCAAAATTGAATTTGCAATCGAAAACTACTTTACAATTTTTTTGATAAAGGGCTTCGTTTTCAAGATATAGGCACCAAAAGTTTGATTTTAGCAAAATATTTGCAGTTTTTCGATTTTTAAAAATAGTGACCATGAGCGACCATTTCAAAAAATATTTTTTTTGAAAAGTTCAGAAAATTTGCTATAAAATTGTCTAAGAGACATTGAAGATTGGACCTCGGGTTGCTGAGATACAGCCGCTTTAAGAAAAAGAAACACGAAAATTGAAGTTTTCTAAGTCTCACCAAAACAACCCACCATTTTCTAATGTCGATATCTCAGCAACTAATGGTCCGATTTTCAATGTTAACACATGAAACATTCGTGAAATTTTCCGATCTTTTCGAAAAAAATATTTTGAAAAAAATTAAATCAAGACTAACATTTAAAATGGGCGTAATATTCAATGTTTGGCCCTTTTAAAATGTTAGTCTTGATTTAATTTTTTTCAAAATATTTTTTTCGAAAAGATCGGAAAATTTCACGAATGTTTTATGTATTAACATTGAAAATCGGACTATTAGTTGCTGAGATATCGACATTAGAAAATGGTGGGTTGTTTTGGTGAGATTTAGAAAACTTCAATTTTCGTGTTTCTTTTTCTTAAAGCGGCTGTATCTCAGCAACCCGAGGTCCAATCTTCAATGTCTCTTAGACAATTTTATAGCAAATTTTCTGAACTTTTCAAAAAAAATATTTTTAGAAATGGTCGCTCATGGTCACTATTTTTAAAAATCGAAAAACTGCAAATATTTTGCTAAAATCAAACTTTTGGTGCCTATATCTTGAAAACGAAGCCCTTTATCAAAAAAATTGTAAAGTAGTTTTCGATTGCAAATTCAATTTTGCATTAAAAAATAACTTCAAATTTGTTTTTGCATGAAATTTGGATTTTTTTCCAAAAATCACTATTTTTCAAAAATTCATAACTTGGCGGCAGATTTTTTGACCATGTTTCTCTATAGCTCAAAAGTTGCGGATTTTAGTCCCCTAAAACATATCAAAAAATCTCGAAAATCAAAAAATACGTATTTTGGGAAATTGAGTTTTAGTGAAAAAAAAGTTGATAAAAAAATCTGCAATTTTTTTTCCGTGTACCTATTTTTTTCTCAATTGTCCTCAACAATACCTACAACTTTGCCGAAGACACCAAATTGATCAGAAAATTCACTCAAAAGTTACAGCTGTTTGAATATTTACATACCATTTTTGTATGGACAGCAGCCAAAATTGTATGGAGACTTGTATGGGTGAACCAATGACACAAAATAGCTTATTTGGTCATAGGAAAGGCCCCCACAAAGTTTGAGTCAAATCAAAAAATACAAAAAATAAAAATGGTCGAAATCGGCCGATTTCGTAGAGAGTTGCTCATGTTTAAAACTCTTTTTCGGCTAAACATTTTTAAACGAAGAATTATCTCTAAAATTATCAATCTTAGAAAAATTGCGAATTGTTTCTAAAAACAAAATATTTTTTAATATATACAGGAACCAATAAACACAGTTTTATTAAACTGAAAAAAACAGCCCGATAGTTAAATTTTATATTATTACTAGAAATTGTTGAGAGCTTTCATTTTCAAGGTGATTTGAGGGTGCCAATCCAGTAGGGAATTTAATATACTGGGGAAAATCAACTAAGATTGTACTTGAGTCTTATCGATACGAATTTTAGGAATTTCTGATGAAATATTGAAATAAACAAATATATTGTCATATTTTATCGATATGACTTAAAGCGTTAGTAAACTGCCCATCAAAACCAGTTCGAAACTCTATTTAAATTACGAGCTAATCCCTCGCTTCAAACAAAGCACCAGAACTCACCACCGAAAAACGGCCTCGTTTACGCAACAAGCATAATTCTTCTATAATTTTATTAGTTCCGGTCGGCGGCGGCGGCAGGGTAATTTCATCGATATCAAAAAGACATTTCCACGCCACATTACACGGCCGGCGCGACCTGAATTTCTTCATCGTTGTCGTCGTCGTTTTGTGAAATAATATGCAAATTTTGTCGCGCCAGCATTTTCTTTTTTCGTCGAGCAAATCGCGTTATCAGTGCGCTATTGAAAAGCGCTGAACCTTGCTATTGCCTTTGCTGGCTTTGCACTCAATATTGTTAAGAGGAATGCAGCAGCACCCTCCTTGGAAAATCGCAAACATCACCAGCAGGACATTTCTAGGGGGAAAACAAGGCACTTACTTTCTCTCTCGAGAAATGTCACTGAGAGGGAGAGGAGGACGACTAAAAACAAATGATGACAATAATGATGTCAATCGTAACATAACAAAGTTAGATCCATTTTCATAATCATTTTGCCATTTTTACATCAATCCAGTTTTATTTCCCTTTTGCCCTTTGGAGGGTAATTTCGCTGGGCCGCGCGATGTCGCGCACAATTCAACTCTCATCCAAGTTGGCTTTGGCTGTTTAGCGCGGGCCCGGGGAAAAGTTGTCGGAAAAGCCTACTGCCGTGAAGAGTTTTTCGCTACATTTGGAACGCTCGGCACGCTTGGATGTACTGCGAGCGATGAGCAATTTGGGCTTGCCAAATTTAAATATATATTAAAAGTGAGCAATGGAAACTTTCTTTTCTCCGCAGTTTGCCCTGTGGACAAAGACTTCACCCCACCACCCTCTCTACCCTTCGTCATCAAAGAAACCCCCGAAATGAAAAAGTACTTATGCGAAAAGAACTTTCCATTCGACTTGTTCCCATATTTGTATTAAATGTTTTTTCATAAACATAATCCAATTTATTCATTTTGATGCAGGTCTCCCCCAGCTTAAAAAAAATCGCAGCAACCTGGGAGGGACGAAAAAAAAAGAACTCTTCGTCCTCTGATCCTTGATGGTTCATCATTCAAGTGACTGAGCTTCTGTTGTCTGCTATTATTATTACCGCACACGACGACGTCACAATGCTGCGGCGGTTCATTTCTTCCCCCCGGAGGGGAGGATCGTCACAGTCGGGAAGAAATTCACGGTGAAAAGCCGCGCGATTCTTTCTTTTTTGCATATTATTGTACCGCGAAGAAAACGCGCCGAAAAATCACATTGCAATGAGCCGCGGGCCCCCCAGCAAGAAACGTTAAAGCAAACAGAGATATTATGTGCCCCCCTCCCAACTTTACCTCAAACGAGTCAATCCAAGTAGCTGCTCCGCAGTAGGCATAGGAAAATTGTTGCGCGTTTCTTACATTTCCCGCGTGGATTGCTGCGATATGTTTGGCGCGGCTGGGGGAGTGAAAAAAGGTATGCCAAAAATGTTTGGCTACATTGTATCGAGCCAGGTGGGAATGTGAGTGAAGGGCGAGAAGGGGAGCAGGTCTGGGTAGGCCATGATATAGACTGCAGTGCCAAGTGAGACATCATAATGGTACGTGTTTGAATGGGAAAAGTTGATTCAATTTCACGGCAGTTTGTTGAAAATGTTTATTGGGTATTGTATAGTTATATTTTAAGCTCAAGCTTCAATTTTTTAAGCAAATTTACACAAAAAAAAAGCTAAAAGTATAACAAATGCTTATTATCAGCAACATATTTAAAAAAAATTAACACGTCATGAAAAAAACTTCTCTATACAGCAATTTCCCACGAATTATTGACCAAAAGTTTAAGATTTAATTAATTTTTGTATTCTTGATAATCCAAACGTGTTATCGATTTATGAATGTTTTTCATATTATTTTTTAAATTTAATTTGAGTTCATCGACCCCAAATTAATCAAATTTGAGTGGTAGATTGCCTGTCACAATACCGAATGAATGTTCTCAATATTCCATCAACGCCATATTCGTCGCCATCGGTTTTCCATAATGATATGATACATTTTTCGGGCAAATTTAACAAAAATTTTTGGGCTTGTTTAACATGCAAAACTGGATAAAAAAACGCTTTTAAAAGGATTTTTTTTAATAAATTAAAACTGACTAAAAGCGATGTTCTCCCTCCCCCCTTTCAAAATTTCTCAAAACATATATTAACTAAAAATGGATAGATAGAAAATAAAAAAATTGATAGAAAAAACTTATAAAAAATTAAACAAACATTGAATTTTGGGACCACAGATCGTTAACTTTATCATTTGGATAAAAAATTCAAAAATATATTTCATGTAAAACACTTGAGGCGCCAAATATAACTGTTTGACACCCAGACTCAAGAATTGTCCAACTAAATGTTTTTATGTTACTAGTCCGCTTAAAAATAGAATTGAGCCTGGGTAAATAGTAATTTGCTTGAAACACTAGGTTTTTGTTTAGTTTTACCAGAATGAATAATAGTTAAAAATTAGCACATAAAATTTAAAAATTTTACATGGATTCCAGGTTTTGAGCAGTTCTAGTGTTATTTCGACAAATTAAAACATTTTCCATACCAAAGCTGTGTACAGGTTTCTCAAATATTTTTTTTAATTTAAGATTTAGCAATAATAAAAAGAAAGTTGACAAACAAAAGTTTGAAAATATTTATGATTAAAAGGTTTGGTTTAAAAACTATGAATTTTCAAGAATTTTATAATACAAATAAAAAATAAATATTTAAATTAACAAAATTCAAGAGAAATACTAATTGATTGCAAATTTTAATTGAAAAAAAAAACATTGAAAGTTGTTTCAACTAGTTCTGTTCGAGTAATTTAAAATGAATTTTAATTTAATAATTTCATATTTCTCATCCAATTATTAATTTGAGATACTCTTATTATTAACATTTTTAATAGTTTCATAGGTGTAATAAAAAAAAAAGTTTCATAGGTGCCTCTGCATGTTGAAGAATGTTACTTAAGTCTGTTGTTTTTAATCCTCTATTAAGCGGGCTTCGATTTAAAAAATCACAAAAAAACTGTTCTTTGTTCTTGAAAATGTATTGGAGAAAAGAACTATTTAAATTTTACAAAATTAAAGGGTTGGAAGTTTGACTTGTTCTATGCAAATTTGCCAATGTTTTTAAAAATGTCATTTTTACTGGGGTCAATTTTGACTATGTTTTAAACTAACATTTACTATATTTTTGTAAAAATAAGTATGCAGTAATTTTGGTTATGTCCCAGACTATGCCTCTACACATTTTCAACAATTTAAATGACAATAATATCGTTCTACAGTAGAACATGTGAAAATCAAGCAAAAATTTAAAAGTGACTGTAAAAACATGAAAAAGTTAGAAAGGCAAAAAGATAAGAGGTGGAGCAGAAGGTGATAGGAGGTGGTAGAATAAGCCTATTAACTACTTCTACTAAAACAGTGAAGTTTTAAAAAATACCCCGATTCTGAAAATGCTTCAATTTTAGGAGTTTTTGGAGCCTACAATGATTCAAGGAAAAAAAATAATGCAACAAATGATGGCAATTGACTTTAACAGATGCCCTGATATGACTTTTAACAGTATAGAGCCGTTGGGCACTCTTTAGAGCCATCGACATAGGTTTTAAGTTATTAATTTATTTAGACCGAATCACTCAAGATGATAACCCAAATTGCATTTTTCTCTAAAATGACTAATTCTATCAAAATTTATGAACTTTTCCGATTGGGCGTATTTAAGAGGGACTTCTGACGATGCTTTTGGCACAGGGTTGGATATTTTAAACTGTTCCGTTTTTAAGATATAAGGTATGAAATTAAGGTAAATTTTGTACCAAAAATACATCCATTATTGTAGCCCACCAATACCCAATTTTGGCGAACTGCAAAAAACTGTCATGAAAATATCTTCAAAACATACTAAACTAACACCATGATACATAACAAAATCAGTTTGTTAAATACATTTTAGAATGGAACAATTTTTCTGTGAAAAAATGCACATGTCGCATTTTTTTATGGGCCATACTGTAAACCTAAACAAGATAAAAGCAATATAAAAAAAACTAAAAATGAAACAAGAAACGTAAAGTTTTTAGCAGAACTAAAGTTGCTCAATATTACCTCCTGAACACGGGAAAAACAGATATTAAAAAAATATTGGGCATTAGAGGGTTAATTTGAAGTAGAATTGTTTTATTATTATCTCTAACTTCACTGAATTGAAATCCATCGCCAAATCTGAAAATCGAATAAAGCCTGATCTACATCGGGAAACTGCTGCGATCCTACGCTGCGCTGCGATGACAGATGTGAAAAATTTTCGTTCTAAATACGCAGACTTTCCTGCGAGTATCTACAATGGGCTGCGTTGGTTGCTGTGATTTCCCATTTGGAACTGTCAACGCAGAAATCCTGCGAAAATTTTCATTTATTTCAAAATTTAGAACATGCGACCTGCGTTCTGCGATTTTAGTACAGAATCGCAGCACCGCATCATTGTCATTGTAGAAGATCAGATTGATTTGCAAGAGTTTAAAACTTGCGCTTGCATCTGCGATTCTGCGAGTTTCCTATTGTAGACCAGGCTTAATTCACGAATCCAGGCAAGTTCTTGGCCTTGGGTCAGATAAAATTCGGCAGGCTTTAAACTTAAAACATTTGTTGACGAGTTTAAGATTTTTTTTTTCATAATTAGGCATAAGCATTGGCCATTCAATTCTGTGGATGAATCTTATAAAAAAAATATTTTTTTTATAATTTACAAGCCTCGTTCTGCCTTTTTTTCGTTTGTTGACGTTTTTTTTTTATTTTTTGCTTTTTCAGCCTCCTGTGATCAAAATATGATTTTACGTAACTTTCTCCATACAATTTGCCGATGCTCCGGAATCGGTATCTGAATGGGCAAAGTGTCAAGAACCTTCATTGGGCTTATACGAACCCAACGCAACAAAAAGCACCTCGATCCGACGCTCCGTATTCAACTGATTCGCGTTCGAACAAAACCTTCGATTTTTTTTTTATATAGGGGAAATATGCCCATTTTAATCACTCTAAGCCGTTCGACCAATTCTCATCACTTTTGCCGTTTCCGCTATGAAATCAACATTTTCAGATGTATCAACAATTGAGAGTTGCTTGCTCACTTTTGTTTGAGCTATTTATAACTTTGAAACAGTCAAAAACACTTTATGAAAGCTGTAATTCATGATCAAAGTGCTGATAGGCCGATAATAGAAATAGGCTGAGAAAGGGTATAGTTCCCCTATATACAAGCTCTTCCCGGCAAACTTCGTCCTGCCCTTTTTTGGTTTCCTGACGTTTCTTGCTTGTTTGCTAATTCAGCCTCCTGTGATCAAAATTTCAGTAACAACTTTTCAAAAGGGCGAATCCCTCAGATGTAAACAAACTGAGTTTTTGTCAGAATCATATAAAGCGAACAAAACTGATTCTAAAACACCCTCCATCATCTCAAAATTCCGAAAATACGTAGTTTTACAAGCAAAAAACAAAAGGGCTAATCAACGACATTAATCAAAACAAACCAAATTGAGTTTTCGCCCTTGTGTTTTCACCCAATCACGAGGGGCGAATGTAGTGTTTTCTGCAAGTTCCGACGTATATTTAGAAACACTAGATTTTCATTATAATTTAGTGAATTTTAAACTGACAATCCTCAAAATGGATCAAAATGTATGTTTCTGATGTCTCTGAACACAATTCCACAACAAACACAGATTTGTATGATCCTAAATACATAACTTATTAATAAATGTGGCTTTTTTCGACTGTGTTTATTAATTTGAGATGGATTTTCGGCTTGCAGTCGTTGAAAGTAGCTCAAACACTTATTTGTGTACTTTATCCAACGTTTCGATTTTTATTAAATCATCTTCAGGGAAACTAAAAATTTGGTTTTTGGTTTTTCCGTTAATTTTTGTGTGTTTTGTGTGTTTGTATGTGTACTTACTCGTACGTAGGTGTTCGGTTGTCTTGGTTCAGTTTTGTAAAATTTGTAAAATGTCGGTTTTGTGGCGTCGAGAAAACTATAAAAATTGAATGTTTGTTCATTGGTCGATATTTTTGATCGGGAGTGTATGGATTTGTGTTGTGGAGACTTACTGCATTGGTTTGGTAATGCTTTTGGGGATTCTCTTTTTCGCCTAGATGTCGTTTCTAACTGTTTTTTGGTCGTTGTTGTTCGGAGCTCTATCGTGTGCACTTTTATCTTGTTCACTTTGGTTGTGTGTTTGTGTGTTTTGGGGAATTGGAAAGGGACTCGTCTAATTTTCTGTTGGGTTACAATCGACAGTGACATTGTTGTCATGTCTGTGTTTGTTATGACATTTTAGGTTGTTTATAATGCCAGCATAAATGGGATTTAACTGTTCGGTATCTGTACGTTTGTTAACTGTGTTTGGTGTAATAGAAATGTGAAGCATTTCGAGGATGGGCAAGGCTGATTCTATGTTGTGTCGGTCTAGAATTTTTGTGTTTTCAAAAGAAAATGTGTGGTTTAGTTGGATGCAATGGTTCAGCAATGCTGTGCGTTCGCTAAGTGTTGTTAGTTGGGGATCATCTTGGGGGATACCTGTTTGTCGTAGTCGTTCCAGTGTGTTGAGTGTTGATTTGTGGCCTGATATCCTGGTTCGGAGTTTGTTTGTTGTCATTCCTATGTATTGTTGGTTGCAGTCGGTGCAGGGTATGCTGTAGATGACATTTTTGTGGTCCTCCTTGTGGGTGGTGTCCTTCATTTGTGTGAACATTGTTTTGGTTGTTTTGATGTTCCTTGTGGCCAGTTTTATGTGTGGGTAGTCCTTTTTCAGCTGCTTTTTGACTTGTTCAGTCAGTGTTGGGATGTATGCTATGCTACGGTAGGTATGTTGCAGATGTTGTGTGGGTGTAGTCTGGTCATTCTGGACTGGATCAACAGGGGGGTTGATACGGCGAGTGTTTCTGTGGTTGATAAGCCGGTTGCGGAGAGCTCTGGGGTAATTGTTGATTTTCAGCTGGTTGTCCATTATTTTCACCTTCTGCTGGTCGGACAAGTTTGTAGAGAAGGTGTTGATCCGGTTGATTAGATTGGTAGCAGTGTTGAGTTTTTGGTTCAAGGGGTGGAACGAGTGAAAGTCGAGGAAACGACCACTCGCGATGGGCTTTTGGTACCATTCTGTCCTGATGGTTTGGGTCTCTGTGCGAACTAGCAGCATGTCGAGATATGGTAGTCGGTAGTTGTTTTCTAGTTCATAGGTGAATTGAAGATGTTCGTTGTACGAATTGAACACTTCCATCACGTGGTCCAGCTTGTCTGGGGGAATGGCCGTAACGATGTCATCTACGTATTTTTTGAGGAAAGGTAGTTGGAAGTCCAGTTTATGGACGACAGATACTAGGAGGTTTTCCATCACTAGGTCTGCTACCGTGGAGGACAGTGGGTTCCCCATGGCCGTGCCGAAGATCTGCTGGTAGTGCTGCTCATTGAACTTGAAATAGCTCGCGTCGATGCAGAACTCGATCATCTCTAAGAAGAGGTCGAGATTGATGTTGTTGGCATGCTTCTTGATCTCCTCCCACCCATATATGACGTCATGGACGACTAGTAGCTTAGGTACACATGTGAAGAGTGAGACTACATCAAGTGAGATCAACACGTGTCCAGGTGGTAGTGTGACAGTGTTGATAAACTCACAGAATTCGAAAGAATCCTTGACGTTGTACTGGCTGTTGATCGATTTACGGATCATCTGTCCAATGTACTTAGACAGGTTGTAAGATGGCGCTGTTATGTTGGGAACCACTGGTCTTAAGGGCAATCCCTGTTTGTGCGCCTTTGGTTGACCGTAAATCCTCGGGCATAACGCGCTGTTGGTTTTCAATTTGTACGTAGTTCTCAAGTCGATCAGCTTCAGTGTGTGTAGACGTTGAACGAGATTGTTGTTTAGTTTCTGGAAACGCGAGGTGGGGTCACGTGTTATGGGATGGTATGTTTGGTCGTCCTTCAGGAGATCTAGCATTTTTTGTTTGTACTCCTCGCTGTTCATGATGACAGTTTTGTTGCCTTTGTCCGATTGTAAGACTGCTAGGTTAGGGTTTTGTTTCAGGAAAATTTTGGTTTTCTTTTCCGCAACGTCGCAAAACCGGAGGAGTGCATCTTTGCACTGTGGGCTGTTGAAGGTTCTGTGTAGGTGGTTTTGGATGATGTTTGTGATTGCGCAACGGTTTGTGTCTTGGCTGTTGTTGTCCGGGTTTGTTTTTAAAATGTTTTCTACATCCGAGATGAAGTGGAAGTAGACGGTCTTTGGATAGTTGGTGGTGGGTAGCGCAAATTTGGGTCCCAGACTAAGCAATGTTTCTGTCTCAGGTGGTAGACTAATGTTGGTTCCGTTGTGGATCGCTTTTTCATTCTTCTTGGGTATGGTTTTAGTTTGAAAACACAAAAATTCTAGACCGACACAACATAGAATCAGCCTTGCCCATCCTCGAAATGCTTCATATTTCTATTACACCAAACACAGTTAACAAACGTACAGATACCGAACAGTTAAATCCCATTTATGCTGGCATTATAAACAACCTAAAATGTCATAACAAACACAGACATGACAACAATGTCACTGTCGATTGTAACCCAACAGAAAATTAGACGAGTCCCTTTCCAATTCCCCAAAACACACAAACACACAACCAAAGTGAACAAGATAAAAGTGCACACGATAGAGCTCCGAACAACAACGACCAAAAAAACAGTTAGAAACGACATCTAGGCGAAAAAGAGAATCCCCAAAAGCATTACCAAACCAATGCAGTAAGTCTCCACAACACAAATCCATACACTCCCGATCAAAAATATCGACCAATGAACAAACATTCAATTTTTATAGTTTTCTCGACGCCACAAAACCGACATTTTACAAATTTTACAAAACTGAACCAAGACAACCGAACACCTACGTACGAGTAAGTACACATACAAACACACAAAACACACAAAAATTAACGGAAAAACCAAAAACCAAATTTTTAGTTTCCCTGAAGATGATTTAATAAAAATCGAAACGTTGGATAAAGTACACAAATAAGTGTTTGAGCTACTTTCAACGACTGCAAGCCGAAAATCCATCTCAAATTAACTTATTAATTTCAATTATTGTAGTATCGGATCTGGTCTGATTTCACAATCTAGATATGAAGGTCCATAATTTACCGGTTCTTGGAACATCCGGGGATTCTGGGTCGAGCAGTTGCAGAACAAAAAGTTAGTTTAGGAGGAATGCCGTACAAAATCATCGCCTCCGTAACCATTGAAGCTATGCAAAGATTGAGAAGGCAGGATGGTGTCGCGGGGTGGCCTAGTCGTCAGGTGCCATGTCCCCACTTCCGGCGGTGACACCCCAAGGAACGTCACTTCAATATAGACCACATCGTCAAACCAACTTGCTACTTACGGTGTATCCTGGCTCAACGAGTCTTGGCCTGAATCGGACTGCTTATGAAGGCTTTCTAGACCAATTTTTTATCACTGAGGTTGCAAATATCACTGTATTATCACTGACTTTAATGTTTCACAATGATAAAATAGTTGTTTCAACACTTTTTTCTTTAAAAACCCGAAAAATGAACAAAAAACAAAAGGGCGAATCTGTTGTTTACTTCTGCTTTGTGGCGTAACCTGACGGGCTAATCCGTTGTTTTGGTTGAGTGGGTGGCGAATACGGTGGGGCGAAAATGTAGGCACGCTCTTCAAAAAGGCGTAATTTCTTTTTCTCAATTTTTAATAGCAAAAATACCTTAATTAATTTCAAACTGCTCTCTATGATGAAATTATTGTTATTTTCTAATACGTTTTGACAAAATTGATGGTTTTCATGCTTTTTTGTGGAAATAGGAATTGATCGAAATTGCAAAATTTTGAATGTTGATTTTCCCGAAACGGCAGGATCGTAGGTTTCGCCCTTTTGAAATGTTGTTACTGATTTGATTTTACGCAGCTTTTCCCGTACAATCTGCAGATTTTCCGGAATCGTTTCCAGAGTGGCTAAAGTTGTCACTTTTTGGCGTAAGAACCTTTTTTTTTTTTTTTTTCATAAAATTATTTTTATTAGGTCCTTTTCGGTACTGGGACCTGGTTAGGACCGAGTCGGCTTTTGTAATTACATTTGGCTTAATAATTACAGAGGATCTTGTGTGTAAATGTTAGTGGGAGGGGAGCCGATTACCCGCGGCCTACTCGGGGTTAGTAGGGAAGGGATTGATGTTAAAGACGAGGCGTGGGAAGGGAAGGGGGATTGTGTAGGGGTCTTGGTTGGCTCTGCTGGCCTTTGCGTTTTGTCCTCAGCCGCAACTCGGTGTCCAGCTGCTGGGGCGTTCTTGCTTTGCTTCCGGTGCAACCAGAAACGACGGCTTTGTACGAAGGCGAGTTATACTAACAGAAGGAAAACTAACTGAAGAAAAACAAACTGGAAGAAAACTAAATGGATATTTTGGAATCTGAGAGGAACTGATAGATCGGATAGAGAACATCAAGGTCAAGTTGAGATAGCGCGTATCGCATCGGGATTTCTGGTGGTCTTCCTCGGGCCCTGAGGGTATCTTTCAACTTAATTCTGTGAGCCTGGTGATCTGGACACGCCCATACGAGATGGTCGATGTCCTGATAACCCTGCCCACAGTCGCAAAGGTTCGTATCACTCATGTTGATACGGTACAGATGAGCCTTGGACGAGTAATGGTTCGACATAAGGCGGGACATCGTTCTGATGAATCCACGCGTCAAGTCCATTCCCTTGAACCAGGCTTTTCTTTGCACCTTAGGTCGTATGGAATACATCCAACGTCCTTTGGTGTCGCCGTCCCATTGTGTTTGCCAATCCAGGAGCGCACGCTGCCTCGGAAAACCGTAGCATTCTTGTAGGCTAATTGGCCTTTCAAAAATGTCTCCACTCTCAGCACCCTTCTTGGCGAGCAAGTCCGCTTTCTCATTACCCGGAATCGAGCAATGAGCGCGGACCCATACCACCGTGATGCTGAATGACTGAGCCGCCAGGTTGTTTAAAGTCTTACGTATTTCCGTGAGGAAAAACGTAGACTCCCTGGTCGGCTTCAGAGACCGGATAGCCTCAACAGAGCTAAAGCTATCGGTGAAGATGAAGTAGTGGTCAGGTGGCATGGTCTCGATGATTCGCAGTGCGCAGTAAACCGCGGCTAACTCTGCGACGTAAACCGAACTCGGGTCCTTCAGCTTAAAGAACAGCTGATGAGATTCATGATGAACACCGAAGCCCGTACAGCCGTCGAGCTTGGAGCCATCGGTGAAGAATCTGTTGTTTGGAGGAACATGGTTGTACTTAGATGCGAAGATCGACGGTACAACTCCCCGCAGAAGATGGTTTGGGATACCGCGAGTATCGGCTTTCATGGACGTGTCGAAGCCAATCAGGGTGCTGCTGGTTAACGGAGGCGTGCGCTGTACCGTTGTGCTCGGGCTCCACTCCCACGATGACATAAAGTCATAATATAGAAGCATGCGCCGAGACTCAACGTGAAGGTTCAGCAACGTTTCAAAATTGTCAATTACCAGTTTATTCCTGTAATCACACCGGATCAGGAACCGGTAAGACAGTTCGTAGTAACGAGTTCGCAGAGGCAACACTCCCGCCAAGACCTCGAGGGTCATGTTGTGAGTTGAGTGCATGCATCCCAAGACAATGCGAAGGCATCGGTACTGTATCCGCTGGAGAACCAACAAGCGTGATTTCGCAGCTGACTGGAAGCAGAAACTGCCATATTCCAGCACCGAGAGTATCGTTGTCTTGTACAGTCGAAGCAGGTCAGAAGGATGAGCACCCCACCGGTTGCCAGAGACGCTGCGCAGAAAATTAGTTCTTTGCAGGCACTTTTGCTTCAGGTAGTTAATGTGCTTCCCCCATGTTCCCTTTTGATCGAAGATGGTACCCATGTACATGAAGTGGTCCGACTGCTCGATAGTCTTTCCCGAGAGAGAAAGATTGAGCTGCGGCGGTTCATGCTTCCCCGTAAAAACGACCAGTTCCGTCTTCTCCGGAGAGAATTCAATACCCTTTCCAACTGCCCAATGGGCCAAGTTGTTCAGGGTATCTTGCAAGGGTTCTAGCAGATCGACTTCCTTCTTGGCAGCGATTGAAACCACTGCGTCATCTGCGTACTGTATAAGGGTGCAGTCTCCGGTCAAGCAATCATCGATGTCGCTGACGTAGAAGTTATACATGGATGGGCTAAGGCGTGAGCCTTGTGCCAAACCCATGTAACTTATCCGGGTGATTGCCAGATCACCTTGCACAAAGTGCATGTGTTTTTCTGACAACAGGTTGATGAGGAAGTTGCACATCGTCGGATTGAGACCGCTCCGCCGCAGCTTTACTCCCAACACATCGATGGAGACTGAATCGAATGCACCCTTGATGTCTAGAAAGACAGAAGCCATTTGCTGTTTCTTACCACGGGCTATGTCGATCCCTGTGGCCAGCAAGGCTAGACAGTCGCTTGTTCCCTTGCCTCTCCGGAAGCCATACTGCGTGTCTGACAGCAAGTGCTCTCGTTCCATCCATGGTTCGAGGCGGTCGAGGATCATCTTCTCCAGCAACTTGCGTAGACACGACAGCAAGCTGATTGGACGATACGAGTTGTGGTCGGACGCCGGCTTACCGGGCTTTTGAATGGCAACCACCCGGACCTGTCGCCATTCGTGTGGAATTATGTTCTGCTCCACGAACGTGTTGAACAGATTCAACAGACGCTGCTTGGCGACGTCCGGAAGATTTTTCAGCAAGCTGAACTTGATCTTGTCCGGACCAGGAGCAGTGTTGTTGCCCGTCAATAGTGCTATGGAGAGCTCTACCATCGAGAAGGGAGGATTAGAATCGCTCCCATCAACAACGTCGAATGATGGTTGTGTCGGCACCGAGTCCGGGCACACCTTCTTGGCGAAATCCAATATCCACTTGTCCGATTTTTCCACACTCTCGTTCGGAACGGAACCTCTACGCATGGCCCTCGCAACGCGCCACAGAGTGCTCATGGACGTATCTGCTGGTAGTCCTTCAACGAACTCCCGCCAGTACATTCGCTTCTTCCGCTTCAGAGTATTACTGTACCTGCGATCAAGAGCTCTGTACTTTTGGAAGTTCGCTCGGATTCCACACTTGCAGAAGTCCACATAAGCTTCTGACCTGGCCGCCGAGAGATCCGTACACTCCTTGTCCCACCAGGGAAGTGGAGGGCGCGTTCGGATGTACGGTCCCGGGACGGGTTTCGTCTGAGCTTGTAACGCACTGTCATAGATCAAATTAGCCAGATACGCATATTCTTCAAGCGGTGCCAACCCATCTCGCAACTCAACTCCAATGGAGACTGCCTCCGCGTACTGTTTCCAGTCGATATTTCGCGTCAGATCGTAAGGCATCTCCACCGTTGTCGATTGCTGTGGGCCATGGCTAACCAGAATAGCGATCGGCAAATGATCACTGCCACGAGGATCTTGGAGCACGTTCCAGTCACAGAGAACTGCCAAACTGTTGGAACAGAGCGACAAGTCGATGGCACTCGCCTTCGTACCGGACGAAGTTGGCGTTGGTGGTGTTGCAATCCGCGTAACTTGCTTGTCCCTGTTTAGGAGGGTCATCTGGAAGTCGTCGCACAGTTCATGAATCAGATATGCTTGAGGGTCTGTCTTGTGGCTTCCCCACTCGGTGCTGTGAAGATTAAAGTCACCCAGAACCAGTCGCGGTGCCTGCAACAGCTCAAGCATACCCCACAACTTTTGTCGAGTTAACGACACCTGTGGGGGAACATAGACGGACACAATGCAAATGTCCAGTCCTCTGATCCTGGCCTGTACTGCGACTGCTTCGATTCCTCCTAGCTTCGGGAGCGTGACCTTTCTAAAAGTGTGGCATTTCCTGACCCCAATCAGTACGCCTCCACCTCTATTTGGCCCTGCTCTGCTCTCTGTGATGATGTTGTACCCCCGGAAAGCTGGCGTCTCATCTCCGATAAGAAACGTTTCGCTCAGCGCAAACACATCACAGTCTCGTTCGAATGCGAATTGTTGAAAATCGTTTAACTTGGGGGTTAAACTTCTACAATTCCATTGTAGAAAGGAGATGCCGTTTTTCGTTTTTGGTGTATTACCCATCAAAGGAAATGAACGACAAGAGGGGCATCGTGCTAGCAAGCTGTTTCCCGATGTGTCTAGCGAGAGGCTCAAACCGCTTTATGATTAAACGCGTCGGTTCACTCACGAAAGAGCACAGCCATTCCACGATTGTGGAAAAAGGAAGGACTCCTTTGAAGGCATCGGTGATCGGATTCGGTTGAGGAACCGGTTTTAGGGGGATCTTTGGCAGCTTGGGAACGGGCTTCAGCGGCTTGAGAGGAATCGGTGCCGGCTTCGGTGCCGGCTTCGGAGCGGGCTTACCCGACGGACCGAAAGGAAAATCCTCCTCGAAGTTCAACGAGTCACTTTCCTTACCCTTGCCGCCAGCGGCTTTCCTGGACTTGGAAGCCTTGTTGCGCTTCGGGTTTGGCCCGGAAGAGTCACTTTCCTCGTCTCTCTGGAAGAGGACCTCCACATCGGAATCTTCGTCCCCTGAATCTTCGTCCGCCAAAGGAGCGAAGCGATTGGGGTGGGTCACCTGACTAAGGATTTCCGCGAAGGACTTCTTGGAGCGTTCCCTCAAGGATCGCTTCATCTTGTCCTCGCGCTCCTTGTACTTTGGGCACTGTCGAGTTTTGTGCGGTTCCCCGCCACAAAGCAGGCATTTTTCAGCCTGCTTTTGGCAATCCACGTCCTTGTGGGGGCCGGCGCACTTTGAGCACTTGCTCTTGTTGCTGCAGTAGGTCTTGGTGTGTCCCAACTGCTGGCAGTTTTCGCAGCTCATCACTCGCGGAACGTACAATCGAACTGGAAGCCGAAGCTTGTACAGCTCAATGTAGTCCGGCAGAGCTGACCCTGCAAAAGTCACCCGGAACGAGGCAGAAGGAATGAACTTCTTCTGGCCACCCTCGGAGGTGACGTTGCCCAGTTGCCGGCACTCGAGTACCTCCACAGCTGGAAGTTTAGGATTCTTGAAGCGTCCCACCGCCCTTGAGAGGTCGACAAGCGACAGACTGTCATCGGTCACCACGCCGTCGATCTCGACTTTGTGGGCCGGAATCCAAACACGGTACTCAATGCTGAACCGCAGATCAGTTACGATCTGATTAGCTTGCACCGCGGAGTTCACGATCACGCGGAGCTTGCTCTTGTTCAGCTTGGTACATTCGACCACCCCAGGATAGTGCTTCTGCAAATCCTTGGTGATCTGTACAAAGTTTAACGGCTTCTGTTTGGGCCGGAAGAAGACCACCCATTCCGTTTGCGATCCCTCTTGATACTGACGAGGACGAGGAATCGGTTTTTGGGAATGAGGATTCAGGAGCGGTGGGGGATTTGGATCCGGATTCGGCACCGGTGTTTTAGGAGGAATTGGATCTGGATTGGGAGAAGGAATTGGGTTTGGAGTCAAGGGGGGAATCGGGTCTGGAGTCAAGGGAGGAATCGGTGGTTGAGGGGGAACCGGATTCGGATCTGATTTAGGACGCTTTCGCTTCTTCCTCTTAGACCCGTCCGTGGATCCCCCTTTACCGTCAGCATCCTTATCCTTCAGGAAGTGGTCCCTGTTGGTGGTGTTTGAAGGAACTCCCGAGACAGAGTCCTTCATTTCCACGTCCTCGTCACCATCAATGGATGAATCGAAATCAGATTCCTCGTGTTCCGACTCGATCGGATCCATGATTGAGGAAAAAACGGAAGAAAACTAATCAAACCAAAAATAAGACTAAAATAACGCAGAAGAAATGAGAAAAAAAAATCTAACAGGAAAAAAAAAACTATGAGAAAAAAAAAAAAAAAACTAAAAGCAAACAAAAAACTCGCCTTTCGCACTCACCGCCGAACTGGCCGCACTGGCTGCCGCCCGCAGCGGGATGCGCGGGAAGCTCGTTTGCGCGCGCTTGTTGTTGTTGTTGTGCTGCCTGCTGCCAGCCACGTAAACAACGGGGTTGTCTCCGACCTGGCCTGGCCGAAAACTGGTCCGCCGACCGCAGTCGACTCTCCGGGGCCGATTCCACCGACCAACGACCGTCTCTCGCCTCAGCTGCCTCCGCGGCCGCTGCTGCTCACTCCTCCTGCTGCTGCTGCTCGGATGCAGGAACTCGTTCCTCTTCCGCTGCTGCACCGCCGCCGTGTCCACGACGACCAGATTGTGGCCTCTCTGACCACCGGAACGGGCTTGTCCGCTCGCACACGCCTCGGAATCGCCGTGAAAAACGCGCCAAACACACCGCGAAAAAACACGACTAACCGCTGAGACTTCTGCCGGAGCAATGGCGTAAGAACCTTCCTTGGACTTTTACGAACCCATCGCAACAAAAAGCACCTCGATACGACGCTCCGTATTGAACTGATTCGCGTTCGAACAAAACCGTCAAATTTTTTTTATATATATATATATATATATATATATATATATATATATATATTATATATATATATATATATATATATATATATATATATATATATATATATATATATATATATATATATATATATATATATATATATATATATATATATATATATATATATATATATATATATATATATATATATATATATATATATATATAGATAAGAAGAAGAAGATCACAATAGACAGTAAACTTCATTCCTACAATAAATTTTCCTTTCAACCAATCTGTACCAATAGCAGATCTTTTAATCATTTGATTTGTTTAATATTGTATATTTTTTTATTTCTTTTCTATTTAGTCAAAAATCATGAATAAGATTAAACTGAAACAAGAAAATTGTGTCAAGGTTATCAACCTTCAATTGCAATTATTGAACTAGAATTCAATCGGAAATTGTTAAAATTAACGTCAATTTATCAATATGTTGAAATATTTAGGAGGAGCGCCAAATTGATGCTTCATCAAGGGCGCCGTGGAAACCAAGGTATGGTTCTGGTCACCGCCTACTCCAATACCTGTGTCATTCGCAACAAATCCTTAAAAAAGTTAAAACATTCTAAAAACTCACCCGAATAGTTCTGCCAGAACGCCCCGGTCGCCATAATGTCCAACCCGGGATAGTTCCAGCCCTTGCCACCCTCCGGAATGTGGTGCGGCTGGGGTGGGCTCACCTCCTGGCTGGCCCCCCGCGACGACGAGTGCACCGGACTGCCCTCCTTCGAGAACCGTTCCGCCGACGATCCGCGCTCTCCCCGGTCCCGATGCTCGCGCGATTCTCCACCACCGTGTTCCGCCGTGCGACTCCGGTCCGGCGTCGTCCGCATTCGGTCCGAGTCCGAGTTGTTCCGGTCTTCCCGGCCCAACTTTCCCTCCCGATGCTTTTCCCGCTCGCGCTCCTTTTCCCTCTCTTTCTCCCGCTCGGCCTCGCGTTCTCGCTCCTTCTCACGCTGCTGGTCGACGCTGATGTTTTCTGGGGGTTGGACAAAAAAACGACGCAAATTTAGCATTTTTGGAGGAAACTCCGGAAAATCTCCGTCTTAGTACCTGCGATAATCCGTAACGCTTCGGTTGGCGTCCCCGAGGCTTTGATAATCTCCTCCAGCTGGGTGCGACGCTTCCGTTCGCTGTCCAATCGGTCCTTGAGCTGAACTCGCAATCGGCGCTCCTTTTTGAACCGCTTCTGGAACAACCCTGCGAAAATTACGTTTCGTCAGAAAAAGAAGTCGAAATCAAACGTTATCGTGATTTATGACGCTAAATCGTTTGACGAATTTCATCAATCATTTGGGTGAATTATCTTGGACACACAAAGAAAGAAAAAAAGCGCAAAATTATCTTCATTTCTGGTTGCGAAGCTGCTTTCTTCAAGGTATAATTTGCTAATCCAATTTAAAATATATGTGTGCATTCAACTCCGGAAAAAAACGAGAGCAAAAGTGGCCGATCCGAAATGTATCGGATCGCACGAGGAGGGGACAGAGGTGGGAAAAAAAGTGGATCGAAATAAAAATAATAATAAAGCATAAAAAAAAAACAACACAGAAAAGCCCTTACCTCGGAGTCGTTTTTCGTCGGCCAACTGGCGTTCCAGGGAATCTTTGACTTCGCGCTCTCGGATTACGTCCATCTTTAGCTCGGCTGAAAAGTGGGAGGAAAAAGAGCAATGGAGATGGGGGGAAGATGAAATAATCGCCAAGTTAAACAGCCAGACAAAACAGTATTGGAAAATGCGGACAGGTTTGATTAAAATTAATGGAAAGAGGAGACTGATTGGATCGGTTGAAAATGGTAATGATAAGAAATTTTACAATTTTTAGATATTTAAGAGATTGGATACAATGATTTTCTTTAAATATTTGCAACAGCCACAATTTAAAAAAAAACTGTTCAGGTTGACTTTTTTTCAAATTATGGCTGTTGCAAATATTTTTTCAATGTTTATGTTAACACAAAAATTTAAGTGAAATGAAAATTTCAATATCTAGTCAGTATAGTCTACTCGCTTCACCTTTTTGAGAGATTTCTGTGAGAATTAAAATTAAATATATTCAGTCAAGATTCCATTTTTTGTTATACGTAGTTTAAATAAACGAAGGTTTTGAATGAACTTCAGATAAGGCCATTGCTAATTTTAGTTGTTTTACCCAAGAAATCAGGAAGCAAAAAAAATATTGCTGAAATGTGAATTTTTTATAAAAAACACTATTCTGAAGTTTAAAAAAAATTTTTTTTTTGCTTTTTGGGTGTTTTTGAAAACACCTGGCTGAAGGCGGTTTCAACAACACTCAAAAAGCAAAAAAAAGATATAAATATATAGTGTGCTTAAAATACTCTAGAATTGATTGTCACCTATTTATTTAAAATATTATATTATTTTTATTCAGAAAAGACACTTAAAGACATTTTTTTTACTTTTAGCAAATTTTGAATTTTGGGACCACAGATCGAAAAAAGAAACTTAAGTAAAAAGATATATTTTCACAAATTCATTGATATTTTGCCAATTTTTGTTTACAAACTGCATAACTGTAAGCATTTTGCGATATTTTTTACTTGAAGGTTTTGTAAATTGGCCTTAAAATATGAAAATTTGGCATTGACTAGAGTCGAGGGAAAAATACAAAATAAAATGTTTTTGAGTCTGATCGAATAAGGAAATAAGGAATGAAAATGTTACTGTTCTTGTTTTTAACTTCAAATTCGAGTTAAACGACATCATCCTATTTTTAACAATTTCTCATCAAAATTTTAAAATAAAAATGTATTGCTGTGTTTCGAATGCCGGACACGTTTGCTTCTAATTCCGGACACTCCTTTTTGCTTATGAATCGCACAAATTTGGACTGACATTTCAGTTAATAGCATTTTTTGGGTCTCAGAAAAGCTGTTAACATCAAAACAATCGAAATTTTGAATCAAATTTTTCTAGAATTTAAGGAAATCGGAAAATTAATTTTCTGCTTTGCCTTCCTGGTGCTTCGGATGCCTATGAAACATTTCACTGAAATGTTTCAGATTTTTGGTAAACTTATAGTTTTATTTTATTAAAAAAATATTTGTTTGAACAAAATTAATAAAATTGATGTTAGTATTCATCAAATAACGACAAATTGACAATTATTATGCGAACAAATAATTGGTAAAATAAGATTAGATGTCCGGGTTTCGAAATGTCCGGGAATTCGAAACATGACGTTATTCGAATCAATTTTTCCGAGAATTTCGGATAATCGAGTCTGGACTGTATCTTAAAAACAGATCCGCTAATCGATTTGGTTGTCAATAGGTTCGCCAATTTTCGAAAAAAAACCTGTCCACGTTTTATGGATGACCCCTTGTTTTGGCCTATGAAATGATTAATTCTGCCCCAATTTTGTAAAAAATAAAAAAAAATCAGAAGGGCCTTTTTTATCCTCAAATATGCCTACTTGAAAGTAAAGTTATAATTAAAAATTATGAAAAAATTATCTCGAGGAAATCGATGTTATATGCAATCATTAAAATTTTCAGATTTTTTGATCGATTTGCCGCCTTTACCTACATGCTTAGAAATTGTCAGAAGAAAACAATTGCGCTCTAAGAAAAAGCATTATTTTAATTCGACTTTTCACTCAAAAAAGTATTGCGCAATGATAATTATAAATATTAATTTTTGTTTTTGTTTTAGATGACAAAAAAATTCCATCTTTTGAGCTTTGGAAAAAAATGATCAAAATTGGTTTGGCAGTGTTGCCAACTTTTGAAAAGGGCCCAAAAAAACTTATTTTCGACCATATCAAATTTTAGAGTGGATTTGAAAATTTTGAAAATATTTGGATTCGAAAGAACGAAAAATCTCACAATTATTTATTTTATATTAGGTAATTCATAATTTTTATTTTTAATAATTGAAAATGCAGTTGAGGATAGAAGTGAAAATGCATTTTATCACGAATATACGACTTTTCACTGAGTTTCAAATTTTATTTATAAAATTGAGTAATAAATTGTAAGATCAATTTTGTAGAGTTAAATTGAATATTTATAGATTTTTTGTTAGCAAAATAAAAAATTGTAAAAATTAGGTTGCCCGCTGAAATATTAAAAAAAAATATTATCAAAACATTCAGCAAAATGTCAATCAAATCATCTAAATTTAATGCTATTTTTCAAGTAAACCAGTTAACCCTGCCTAACTTCAATCCAAAAGGTGTCACTGGGGCGATAAACGATCCAATTACAGCCCTTCCCAGACTAAACTGAAGCAGTGGGCAATCGTTTAGCAGGAATCCACCCAGGCAAAACAGACGACGAACCCAATCTGACGAGAAATGAAATGAACAAGAGAGAAAAAAAAACCCTGATCGATTCCAACAAATTGATCGATCGCGTATCGATCGATCGACCGATCATCATCATCATCCGCACTGCGGTGTTCGGGGTCGGCCAATCGATCCCCCGAAATCAAAGCGAAAATATAATCGAAAAATGGCTAAATGATAGGTTAATCGAACTAAACATTGCTTTTACAGATGCGAATAGAAGTCTGTTCTTAAAGTTAAGCGCATAATTGCTAGCCGAGGCGCATTCTCCGTATTTGGGGTCCCCCCTCGGGACTCGAACCCCGAGACACATTCCATTGCCCACACATTGGTTGCTGGAATAATTCGGGCGCGCGAATTGAAATTCGAGAAATGAGGGCCGCAAAAAAAAGCGAAGGACGCAAGCGACGAACCTCCCTTGTTCAGTCCATCAGTCAGCAGAGTTTGAAGTCACTCGCTCTTGTTTCAGCTGAGCCAAGTTCGAAATGCACCGTGCAAGAGGAAGGAAAGCGAAAGCGAACGCGAAGACGACCACAAAAACTGCACAAAAATCGATAAAAATTATCTTTAATTATGGACCTATAAAGTGAAAACGTTTATCTACGTTTATATTAATTCATTTTTTTCAGTCTTGCTTCTCCTTTTTTGAGGCTCGATTTGTGGTTTTTTTTTATCTCTCTTGTACTTGTACCCTGACTCGAACTTGGATCTCGTCCTTCTCGAGGGGGGGCTGACGGATTGCATTCGCTCAATTTTTCTGCTTAGTTTTTATTAAATAATATTGGACTCCCCTCCTCAACCCCCTTTTCCCGGGATGATGACGATGGAAAGGGAAGAGAAAAAAATCCGAAATGAAAATGTAGCCTCTCAATTTAACACGCTCCGAGCAATGCAGATCGAATTTTTCCTACCCCCAAATGGTACACATTTTATTTTATTCTTTTCTGTTTTGGTGTTGTTGTTTTTTGAAGAAACCGTTTACATTTCAGCCCAGATCGGTGGCGAGAAAGAAAAACTATAGATCACCTCTCGCCACATCATGCGTCTGGGGCAGCTTTTTATTCGTCAATTCGCCCCGGGTTGATTAGAAGAAGCGGAGTTGATTGGTTGTGGCGAAGGTGAATTGTGGTGATCAATTTCCAGACAAAAATCGTTTCTTTCGGGGGGCTTTGTTTGATACATTTTTCCGAGCAGCGAGGATTTGGGCAGTCAAATTGTGCGTTTAATCGCGTTTAAAGCGCGCTATCAAAAGGCGCAGATCAATGATGGCCATTATCGGGCGTCTGTTTCTTGAAGGCAAAGATTAGAAGTGGATAAAAATGGTGATTTTTTGGAATGTCTTGTAGCCTTCGGGATATGACGGAGTTGGTCATGTTTAACTGGAAACGAAATTATTAGCATTTTCAAATTCATCTTGATCAATTTCGGTTATTTATGGCTTGAACAAATTGAAATATGAAATATGTTTTATACTTTATTTAAAAATTATGTTAGCATAAAAAAAGACAATTTTGTTTAATAGTCATTGATGTTATTGTTCTTTAGCTAAGGGTTTACTGTAATTTATGTAATTTTTTACTTTTTTTACAGAAAAAAATAGATTGTCTTTCAGTATGAAAAAAAAAACAAATTTAAATCAATCAACAATGAGTTAAGTTTTCCATTATAAGAAACTATTCGTAGTTGCGATTTCATTGATTACAAAATAATAAAAAAACGGAATCGACGTAACACCTTAAAACGTGTACCTCTTAAACCTTGAGGTTTCGTCAACGGATCCACAGGCATGTATCGTTCTTTTTGCGACAAGACTCCGCCTCCCGGGTCTCCTAAGTGTGAAGGTATAGCACGGGGAGAGGGCACCGAATACCTATATCTACACTTAGAATTTTTTGCGTCCGCCTCGGGATTCGAACCGGCGACCTCTGGATTGTGAGTCCTGTGCGCGGTCCGATTGATCCACACAAGCAGACAAAATAATAAGAAGATATCAAATTTAACATTTTTTATAACTTTTCATCACAAACAAACTTGTATTTTTTTTTATTTTTTAGCAGACAAAAAGAACCAACTTTTGAGCTTACAGGATATAATTTACAGAAAAAATAATGGTTTTTGGAAAGTATCAAAAATGCACATAACATTATAACACACAAATAAAAAAAAAAGATTTGAAATTATTTTTGAGTTACAGCCATTTTTATGTTTATCATTCAACAAAATTGTCCTTTTAAATTGTTAATAACAGTGTCCATCCTTGATCGTTTAAAAAAATATGTATTCGAAAATCTGAGTAAAAAAATTCTCTACAATTTGCTATTTTGAACTTTGTAGATCCGACCTTTGGTTGCTGATATAGGCTTTGCAAAGAATGAAGATTACCAAAAAATAGTTTTTGTAAGTTTTACCCAATTAAACCTCAATTTTCAATCGGCTCGGAAAATGGCTCAAAAACTCAAAAAAATGTGCACTTTATCATGATTTTACAGAAATATTTTTCGATTTGTAATTCAATTTTACATCTTTAACAGATTTTTTTAATTTGCTTGTGTTCATTCTCGACACATTAAAAAGAAAAATATTTCAGAAAACATTTTTCAAAACAAACTGAACTTGGCCAAATACCAGACTCGAATATTCGAAGATTTGTATGGGACTTTAGATAACCGAATTACTAACAACAACAAAATTTTTTTTTCTATTCTCTTACCTTTGATATTAAATCAAGTTCTGTGACCCGATTTCAGCCAAATTTGAACGGTTGATTGCCTAAAAAATCACCAAATGAATATTCTAAATATTTCATCACCACCATTTTGGCCAACATCTTGGATCTAAAAATTCTAAATCACTTTAGAGTAGTTAAGGGGTCATACGCAAGCTCGACAATGAAGAAAAATCGTAATTCTAATATCTGAAGTGAAATTTTCCAATGTCTTCGGATAAGCGAGTCTGGACAGCAACTCAAAGTAAGCTATTTTTGTTCACTAATCAAATGATTTTGAAAAAAATATAAAATATATAATTAAATATACGAAATTGTTCAAAACCTTTTTTACAATGTTCACTTCTTGTTTCCAGCAGAGTTGACCATAAGAATCATGACACAATCCTAGAGGAAACATAAAATTTAAGGTTCATCTGAACATGAACATGTTGTCACAATTTTGAGCTGCTCAATTTAGAGTAATTGATAATACTTCAAGAGCCAGTAACTTTACATTTTGAATGTTTCATAGTTATTCATTATATTCTAGACAGATATGCAGAGAAATACGATTTTATCAAAATACATATTAATTTATTCATATAAAATTATCATGAACAATTTTTTTAATGCGATAGAATATAAGTTCAGCTATCGCACACATTAAAACAACTTTTAAATCGTTAGTTAGATTTAAAGCAAATTTTAGATTAAAAAAAAACTTAAATTAAGAAGAATGCATTATAGATAAATTTATAAGCATTATAATAAATTTTCATTTAGGAAATTTATGGAAAGATTTAAAATTGGCAGTTTATTTGCTTAATTTGTGGAAATTCTTAAAATATATAATAAGCATTATAATAAATTTATATTTAATGGATTACTGGAAAGAATAAAAAATGGCAATTTATTCGTAAATTTGTGGAAATTATTAAAAGATATATTTTTTAAAAAGCGGAAAAATTACGTATTGGATTAAATATTTGACTTTCAATTAGTTTCAAATAATGTTTCGAGTAAAGAATGCCAAGGTAGAGCGTACAATTTGATTTTTTGAATGTTTCAAAATATTAAAATTTTCTTACGATGCTGTCAATCTCATCAGGCGATGATTATTTCCAATCGATCCATCCATTCAATCTCTAAATCTCCCTCAAAACCCCAAAAACACCCCCATCACCGCCTACTTGTACTCACCCTTCTCGTAGCTCGTCTGCCGCTCCTGCTGCCGCGCGTTATCCGCCGCGACCTTCAGCAGGCCCTGAATGTTGCGCAGCAGCGTCTCCGTCGACGAGTGCACCTGGCTGGGATCCTGCGCCGACGGAACACCTCCGCCGACGGCCACCGCAGCCGCCGCCGACGCCGCCGCCAAGCTAGTGTAGTTGAGCGCCGCCTGCTGCTGCTGCTGTTGCTGGTCGCGGTTGCCGTGCATCTCCTGCGAAACCGGAACCGTCGCCGGAACCGGGGACGAAATGTCCCGCTCGCAGTCGCTAATGTCTGACGGGGGAGAGAGGGAGAATGGGTCACGTGATGTAATGACACACATTTTGACATGTGTTCTGGTCGTTTTTTTTGTTTTTCTTTCGACGACGAGATCGCGATCGCGACGACAGGATGATCATTGACCTTTCGTGTTTCGAGTCTCCTTCGTACCTTCTTCCTTCTCGTTGTGGCCGCCGTCCTCGGTGTCCGATATGTTGGCTTCGCTGATGTTTTCGTCCTCTTCGTGCACCGACGGTTCGGGCGAGTTTTGGTTGCTCCGTTCGCTGGGCGCTCCGCCGCTGGCCTGGTCGCCGCCGGATTTGGACAGGTTCAGCACCGGGCTGGCACCGTTCGGCGAGTCGGGCGGGGGTGCTGCGGAGAATCGAAGCGGGGATGAAACGAGATTAGTGCGGGATTAGTAGGGACCAGATCTTGACAGAGGGGGAGAGAGCGATGTTCCGGCGTAAAACACGTACCGCTCAGGGAGCTCAGATCACGTGGTTTCTGGTCGAGACTTGCCAGCCGTTCCTCACCTCGTTCTTCACGCAGCCGCTCCAGGTGTTTGACGATGTCCTCGTAGGCAGCCCTGTGAGCGAAAAATCCCAAATTTTCAATATTGATTTTCATGAAATTCCACAACTTTTCAGAATAACTCACCTCGCGATCGCCTCGCCAATGTTCTGCCCCTTAATGATCGATCCGTCAGGTCGCGGGATGCCGTGCGGGTTCACCCCTGGGCTCATCAACGGGTGACCACCGCCCGGATGAGGGTTCATCTGCATGAACGGGATGTGGTTCAGGTGCGTCGGAGGGGCGTTGTATCCGTTCGCTAACAACGGCGACTTGTCCAACCCTCGAAGATCTGAACAAGTAGAAGCACAAAGATTGCAAGTTAGTAATTGCATGCAAGTTGCGCGCAAGATTTTGCTTGCGCGCGCCCAAAAAAAGTCAAAGGTAACTTGGATCAATGCAGGCATATTTTGATACGATGATTGCTTGAATTTTCTTCTAAATAACCTCTCAATTGTAAAAGCCCGATTCGATTCGCCTTTTTTGCGGCCTTTTATTCCCCTTCACAAGCTCTTTTTATGGTCACCCGATGATTGCGTTCGATTTTTTCCCTCGTTTCGTGCAATATGAAGAAAAACGTTAGCCCTCGTCCAGACTGTAAAATTACCCCCGTCTTTGAGTATAGCTAATGAACCACAAAGTCCAAAAAACGAACGAACAATGTTTAGACAGCCAAAATAGTGCCTCGATAAGGCACATCACGTGAGCCATGATTTGTTGCGGGCACCCCCATCTCGAATCCCGCAAAGCCTGCCTAGATCTGTCAGAACCCCCCAAAAAACATTTATGCGTGGCATACTTATAATTTGCATAATCGCAAATATTTCGGCGATCAAGGCTATTTATGCTAATCGCGTCAAATCAATGGCCTCAGCCCTCAAATCAACCCAAAGAAGGTGCATTCCATCCAAAATTCATATTGATCAAAAATGCAGGAAGAGAGCGAGAATGCTTTTTTTCTGCAGACTCGCTTCAGAATGGAAATTAGGTCCTTGCAGCCGAAATCGAAGGAATTTTTACGATATGTCCAGCCCAGACAGACGTTGGCCACAGTTGGAGTAAAAGATGCAGCTTGAACCAGGCAAAACAAAAACAAAAACAACAAGAAGAAAACATAATAAATAACAGCTGAAATCGTTTAAAATGATTATATGGAGTGGAAAACGTGGCGGGCATTAAGGTTTTTCGGGAAAGATAAGATTCGAGAAAGGTACACACATTTGCACGTAACCGGAGAGCATCACACATGTGTATTGTGTGTGTGTGTGTGTGGATTTACCTTTGAAATAAAAAAAAGGAAAAGTGGAATTGTATGTTTGCGCAAAACCGCTCGCGCCGCGTTTTGTTGCCCTTTTGATAATGCTGGAGTGTCCCATGGGAGGGTAGGGGTACTAATCGGTTTGCAACATTGTTGAGGTGACACTGAGAGAAATTATGGTTTTAAAAAAAATCAATTTAAGAATTCATAAACTTTTGTCACACATTTTTTTATGTTTATATAATTTTTGACGCGTTTCAAAAAGTACCGCATGATCCAACCATTTAATCTTTTAATGATAAAATTTATGATATGATAAAAATAGCTGTTTACTGATTTTAAAACTTTTTAACAGTAATTTTTAATAATATAAATTGCCGACTTCTTGGTTCTTCAAACATCAAGAGAACTTATTTTCGCCGAATTTCGGCGAATTCAGCACTGGAAAATGTGCTTGAAAATGTATTTTTAAATGAATTATGCATTAAGTGTTTTTAAATCAAATATATTTTTCCAGGTTTATTTTTTTCTATAAAATAAAATAAAGATTGCAAAACCCATTCAATTCAGTTTACAAGTGTTCACTCCAGTTTTCTTAATTTTTTTTTTTTATAAAATTTTATGCTGGTTATTTTTTGGTTATTAATTCTATTTTAACAAAGATTTTGAAGGAGTAAAAGAAAACTGGGTAACAAATTAAATGTCTCAAGAATAAAATAAATCTTATTTATGATATCGAGTAAAACTTAAGTTATCTATTTATCTATTTTATATGTTTTGATTTGACAAGTGTGATAATTCTAAACAAATACAAAATATTTACGAATGAGGTTTATTGTTATATAAATCTTTTTAATTTATTTATGATATACTTTTTTAATTTAATTCAACAAAAACTTGGACAAGAAATTCAGTCTTACAAACTTCACT
The DNA here is from genome assembly GCF_016801865.2 of Culex pipiens pallens. NCBI lineage: Eukaryota > Metazoa > Arthropoda > Insecta > Diptera > Culicidae > Culex > Culex pipiens. Next base: position 3,094,640 of record NC_068938.1, read on the forward strand.
CTGAATATTTTCTTGAAGAACTTATTATTTAAAACCATCAATTTTACAATCTAACGTGGCTTGAAAAAGCATAGCATAGTGAATTTTCTAGGAGATTGGCTATTGGTATCACGGTCAAAATTGGTGAGAATAAGATAAAATAAGAATAAGATGGCTCAATGAATAATATAAAATAATGTTTAGAAAATATTAACGTGAAGACTTCCATCATTGTCATGATTTTTCGTTCAAAGATATAAATTTTGCGTCGCCTTCAATATTTTGACAATATTCCTTCTACAAGTTGTTTAGAATAGTGCCCTACACATGCTGATTCCTTTTGATAACGATTAACCCATTCCTTTTGAAGTTATGGAAATCGTCATTCATCAATGATTGCCAATTAGGACGTCAATGACTGTGCAACAAAATTTTATAAATTTTGAAGCACAATTGATTTAGATCAAAAATTCTTTCAGTGGCTTCAAGAAGGCAACAACCGGCACACGCTGATTCCTTTTGGTGCTGAAATTCGTTTAATTGAATTTAATACAGAATATTTTATAGTGATGATCAATTTTCTTCGAAAATGATCAACGGCTTCACCTTAATTTTTCTTGATTTCTATACCACTTTTTACGTTCCGTGAAATTTTCGTGAAAAAAAAAAGATCTCATTAAAATTAAATGCTCAATAATTCTGTACAAAGTAATCACAAACCGCAGTCAAATTTGGCACGGTATTTATGTTTAGAATTACACTCAGTTGGTATGTTTTTAAAATTTTAAACCAAAAATTAATATGAGCTAAACATAGTCCACACATTATAAAACAAAACAACATAAGCAATCATAATTCTGATTTTTTTGTAATTTATTTTCCCTGTTATTGCAGGCGAAATGCCAAAATTTTTAAAAAAAAATTTAATTATTGTTATTTTGTAAGCGAAAAAAAACGAAGCTGACTTTATAGCTGTCGGCCACCATTGCTAGTACCAACCACTAGTGTCTTCCTTTTTAACTACAAGGACTTCGCCGCCCTGGGCTCCTAAGTGTTTGAAAGTATGGCACGGAGCGACGGCGCCGAATACCCATATTTACACAAAGAATTTTAGAGCGCCCGCCGCGGGACTCGAACCAGCGATCTCCGGATTGTGAGTCCAGTGCGCGGTCCGATTGATCCACACGGGCGGGACAACATTTTGTAAGCACAAATGAATAAACTACTTGAACCGTATTTTCTTTTTTTTTCAGATGGAATACCATAAAACTGATTGTTATTTTCTAAAAGTTAATTCCATTAAAAACCTCAAATTAAACTCGAATGGTTTTTGTTTCCACTATATTTCACAATAATATTTTTTGATTATTTATCGGTATTCCGGTGATAGAAATGCAAGGACAAAGCTCTCCATCCGCCTAAAAAAGGATAAATATCAAACCATCAAAATTATAATATTCTCGGAACCCTAATTTTAAACAACATTAACTTACTTTATGAATTTGTATTGTTCTTGTTTCAATAAACTTCCTTCAGCAGCAATCCTCATAAATTCAAATTGACATCACTTTTTAAGGTATGGTAAATTAGTAAATTATTCATCATAAAAGTATGGTTTATGCAATTATGAGAAATGCTTTGAAGAATCAAAATATTCTTTAACTTGATGTTATTTTGAATAATAAAGTATAATGAAAGCCGTTTGATTTTTAAATTAATTTAAATTTATAAATTCAATTTTTTTAATTAAGTTTAAAGACAATAAAAATGATTACCTAATTGAAAGACTATTTGAAAATCAAGGTTTACGCAACAACTTCATTCCACGATAATTTTTTTTCACAAAATGTTAAATTTAAGTGAAACTAATTACAGTTTTTGGTTAATTTGAAGATTTTTTTTATTTTATTCTGCTTTACTTCCTTTGAAAACATGACTGCCTCACCTCATTTTTCATACATGAGAGCAAAATTTATTTGAGTTTATCAGCAAATTTTTCAAAGCTATTTAAAAAGGTAAATTCAAATTTCGAAGGCTAGTTTCTAATGTTGGTATGAGCTATTATCTGTTAATTAATAATAAGTAATAAATATACATTTTTAATAAGTTATAAATTTTGTGACATTATTTCCAAATCTAACTAAGATGTAACAATTTGAAGATAACAGTTCCAAAAAACGGGTGCCACGGTAACAAACCTTGCTTTGACCATAACGGCTTTTATTTGGGGTGAAGCTTCCTCACCATTGTTAAGAATAATTGAACCTTTCAGAAATGAATGATTCGCACATTGAGACGATTATTTTTATAGAATTTCTCATGCAATTTAAACATATTTTTTTAATTTAAATATTTAGTTAAGACTTTCACAAAAAAATATATATATATTATGAAAAACTACCAAAACTTATTACGGTACATTACGGTGATCTTTTTAAATTTTGCAAAGAGTTTCACGAATCGTTCTGAACATTGCGAGTCAAGCGAAAAAAAACTATGCCATGTAGGACAAGTTTAGGACCTTGTATGAAAATTGATAAAAAAAAATCCGGCAGTTAAATTTTCAATAAATGTTGCCATCTTTGTTTGTTCGGGCAGTGAAAGTGAGTAAGTAGAACAAAATAATGATTTTTTTGTGGCTTTCGGCAGAAATTACTTAAAAAAAAGTGCCATGCTGTTCTACTAAATTGTCTAACCTGCACCTATTCCAGCCTCCTACCCACCATTTTTTTATTTTTGCGATCAAAAAGTCCAAAAATAACATCAAGAAAGAGTTTGTACGGTAACTTTTTAGTAAATAAAATTATAATAAAAAGGAAGCTTCGATTTTTACTAACCTGTCTCATCAAAACCGTAAAAAAAGTAAATTAGACTATCAAAAAATTTCTGTGTGACTTTTGAAAACAAAACAATATCAGAAATGACAGGATTGTTTAGAGTCGACGAATTTAAAAAGAGTTTATTAAAATAAATTATGATTTTGTATCGTGATTAGAAAACAAAAAAAAAAACATTTCACAAAAAATAAGAACACAAAATTTTCTACAGTGGACTCTCTCGTTGTCGATATTGAAGGGACCGTCGAGAGCGGGAGTTATCAAATTATAGAACGGAAAATCAAAGCAGTCTATTTGAAGGGACTGAAAAATTTATTGACAGCTGGAGCAATATTGATATCGAGAAGATCGACAGCCAGAGAGTCCACTGTATTTTATTTGATTGATCTCCCAGATTACTTTGATCAAATCAATCGCAATTCTACCTGATGACCACAAACTTGACCTGCCCAAAACCGAAAATCTTTCCGGGCCTACTGCGAAATCCCTCCTTTCCCTTCCCCTCTATCAACACTCTACTCTAAATATTGAAAAAGAAAAAAAGTTCAACTCACACTCACCGTTGAGGTGGCCGTTCTCGTACACGAACTCGCCGTTGTCCAGCCGGTGCTTCTTGATCTGCTGGGCGGCGGCGGCCTGGGACGCGGCGACGGCTGCGGCGGCCGCGTGGTGCGACATGTGCGACGACGCCGGCATCGACAGTCCGACGGGGCCTCGTTTCGGCGGTCTACCGGGCCTAGAGCTGTGCGATAGCAGAGAGTTACTGGTGTTAAGACAGGGTGTACGAGGTTAGTATCAAGGCTCTCTAGCTAGGGTCGTTGGGTTTTTGGGAGGTTTTTATTTTTATTTTTTCTGTGTGATCTTCTGAGAAAGCATAGTGGGGTAGGGTGAGGTGGGGTCAAGAAGGGGAGAAGGGGGTTGGCACAAAATAAAGAAGCGTAATGATTTCCGACTCATTGATTTCTGCCGCTTTGGCGGCTAAGCCTTTTGTTAAAGCGTGTGATGATAATTATTGGACCGTCTTTGGTTGCCAGATGGTTGCCAATCTTAAGGGGTAAGTTACCAAGTTGAGAAGTTACTATTATGAAAGACGCGATGTCCATCACCCCTTAAGCAAACTTTATTTATTTTTTTCGAAATTCAGGACAACTCGTGACCAATTCGCAGTATTCCACGTGTCAGTTCAATCATCATCAAAGTAAATTGAAAGAAGAAATATTCAGGCCGACGGAGTTCAATTTGTTTGGACAGCTTGAAAAAAAGCTTTCCCCATCGACGAGGGGTTGACCTCCGGGTGTGTTCCCGGGAACTCCCGGGTTTGTGTGTGTACGCCAAAATATAATATCGTGTATCATGATGGATTCCCTGAAAGAAGGCAAATTTCGCTAAAATACTATGTTCCGTACTATTTCGCTTACGCGAGAGAGCGAAGGATTTATGATTTCTGTTTCTCGCAAAAAAAAAAAGAGAAAAGAGGCAGCTTTCAACCTCAACCTCAACTTTTCGAAGCTAAGGTAAAACACCAAGTACTTGTAACTGCAGGTTGAAATTTGATTTATGCATTTTATTATCTTTATTTTTATTATATACGATTGTGCGCGCGGCGCGAGGAAGAAGTTCTGCCCCTGCTGCTGCCGTCGAGCCTTCATCGTATAAATAAAAGAAAAACTTTTGCTCCCTCGATTTGCAGGGAGGACCACCTTAACCGCAGAAACTGCAGCCCAGCACAGCACACCGACGGTAACCAGCAACGTGAATTACACGCTTATACTAAGAAGCGAGCGAGAGAAAGAGGAGAAAATACACGTCGAGTTTGATTTATTTCTGGGTGTAATAAAATATTAATTATATTTTCTACAAATTAATTTCGAAACATAAATATTCCATTAAAGCCCATTTCCCCTATTCATAATCCTTATTAGTCGGCGTTGGGTTGCTGGGATGAGGGAGGTTTTTTTTTTCTTTTCTCTGTTTTTTTCTTGTAAGGAAGAATCAGGTGAGGATGATCCAAGCAGGCCAGCAGGATTGTCTTCGGGAGGACATCCATCGACACCAAGGTTGTGAGGGATAAAAGTCAGGGTTTCTGAAGCCAAAAAGTTAGTTGTTTTTCGTGATGAGAATGTCGCGATGTCACGGAAAAATTCAGGCTGACCCGAATGTGAACGATTTTTTCTGAAAGGATCATTTTTTTCATACGTCAAAATCGTCTCATAAACCGCTTAGAGCTCGCAATTTCCAATTTTCTCAAAAAGGTTGCGTTTCATTTAAAATATATTTTTTTCTAAAGTATCCAAGAGCATGTTTTAATCACTCCGTATTTCCCGTCAAACCATAGCAAAGGATCCCACCAATCATATTCTGTATTAATCTTTATGAGGGAAGTCGTCATTTTTTTTCAAATTGAGCCAATTTTGATGCAAGAAAATGTTTTCTGTCCTTAAACTTCTACGTAATTCTTTCTAAAAGCATGCAAAAAATTACCGCAAATACCAATTACATGATTTGTAATAAATTTCCCATTATTTTTATATATATATATATATATATAAAATATATACATATCATATAAAATTTATCAAAATTACATTTTTTTTCTCCAAAATTTTGGTGACAGCTACGGTTTAAGCTTAATTGTTTGCTGTTAGAAAAACGTTGTTCATACCCCTCCTTCAATAGTCCACGTATGTTATAGATGAGCCCCAAATGCTTTGTAAATTTATTGTCGAAACAAGATTTCGCATTTTGAACTATTTTGATATTGGTTAACTTTTCTTTTATTCAAAACATCCAAGTTAATATTTTTAAACAAAATTATGTTAAATGAACTTTTTCTCAATTTTGGAGTTTTATTTAACATTTCCAATAAACTTTTTTTTTGCTTTTTGGGTGTTTTTGAATACTCCTGACTCGATATTAATGTTGATGTGGTTGTTTTAAATTAAAAAAAAAACAATACCGTAAAATAGTACAAAAAATCAAGATTTCACTCCAAAAAGTTTGACAGAATCAGATGTTGGGAATCTTTTAAAATTAAATAAAATATATGTAATGAACTGTCGGTTAAAATCTGGATAAACTTTGAAAAACTTTTTTTGCTCACTGTTTTTTAAGTTTAGCTAAAATCTAGTGTTTTTAGCTTACTTCAGCTTTTGTGCTGTTCAAAATGTGTGATTTTGATAAATTTATTTTAAAATCTGAGAAGGTTAAAATTTATCCATTTTGTAATAGCAAACATTCAAAAATGAAAATTACCTATCTCAATTTTAAAGGACTTTATCAAAACAATTTGTAAAATGCAATATTTTTTAAAAGAGTAGTTGGAAGAAGAATTCTGCATTCTGCAAAAGATAAAGATAAAGATGATTTGCTCAGAAAATCAAGGGAATGCTAAGGTTAACGTTTTTGAACAAGATAGAGTAAAATGATTACTTTTATGTTAATTGGACCAGAAAGATGTTCCTACTTGTATTATATTTGTGTAACAAGGTATATTAAAACTTTCAATTTAATTTGTTCACTTATATATACGTTTAAACCATGAAATCTTTCATTGAATTAAATACAATTATGTTAACCAAAATCGCCAAAAAATAATTATGTAAACAAAATCGCGGTTTTCCAATTACATATCATTGGTTTTTTACGGTACTTTGAAATCTGCTTTTAATAAACGTAAATTCAGAAAAATACTGAATACAATACAAAACTTAGTCCCTTGCCACAATATATTCATATAAAAAATACGAATTTAATTATGTAATATTCCAGCATGATTATTTCACCTAGGTTTTTCCAATTTAATTTTCTAAATTGACTCCAAATTAAAACACAACCTAACGACAGATTCATCAATTACTGATTGCTGATTGTACAGTAAATTACGTGGAATTAAATCGTTGTCATGATTTTCAGCAAAAGGAAATTTTAAATATTTCCAGAGTTTAGATAAAATTCCATTTAAAGCAGTTTTTTAAAACAATTTTTCACTGATTATTCTTGAAAATTATCAAACATTGCTTAATACTTAACACATTTTCTTTCAGCATGTATTTCATTTAAAGCCACATTAAAAATACACTGAGGAGCAATTTTACAACAAACTATTTCGAATTTCGCGGTATTTCATGGTACTTTTAGGGCCAAGAGCAAATTTCACGGATTGCACGGCTTCAGCGAAATTACAAAAAATCACAAGCCCTAATTTTTTTAAGGCTTAAAGAAATTCTATTTAAAAAAAATAAAAAAAGAACTAAATGTACAATTTCGAAAATTTTACATGAAAATGCTTCTGTTATTCAAAATATCTGAAATTCTGAAGTAGAGTTCATTATATCATTATGCAATCGATTTTCGGTAAAATATTGACCATTTTTAAATTTACTGATTTTTTAACTGATGACTTCAGTTAATTCAAAAAAAGTACAACAAAATAAAAAAAAAATAATTCAAAAATTTTGAACAACATCATAAGACTCAATGTATAAAAAATCATGAATTAATAGTCTTTGAATGTTCAAGTTAAGGACTTTTTTCAATAACTTCTAAAACTATGAAAATATTTCAGAACTCAAAAATATTATCTTCTTTTAAGAGAAAGCTTTGCAAACCCCTGCCTCTCTAGAGATTACGCAACGAAAACGAAAATCCGTCATCACCACCAGCACCTCCACCTCCCAATCCAATCCCAACCAAAATCAGGAAAAGAAAAAAAAAACAACCACCACCCACAAACAGATTTTCATCTCGCGGTTTGCCCAGCTGCAGCGGCGCCAACGAACTTTTTTGTTTTTTTTTTCGGCGGAGGGCGCCAGCTCAGCTTTCGTCTTACACGCTTTATCACCCCCCTGCTGCTGGTGGTGGTGGCAGGCGCTGGACTGAAACTAAGACCAAGACTAAGACACAAGGTGGTGGTGACCACGGCGCAGTAGGCGCTGGCTTGCTGGGGTAGGGGGTGGTGGATTAATAGAATTAAAAGTAACACGGAGGGAAAAAAGGAAGGTAAAGTATGAAAGAAGTTTGGAAATTAAAAATTAGAAATGGATACATAAATAAAAATGCTTTTCTTTCAACTTTTGAGAGGTTTTTTTTCGTTTGCTTTTAAGGGGAAGTGTAAATGACCGCGAGGGGAATAAACGGGTCATATTTCAGCGGGGGCTTTAATTGAGGGAAATGGTTTCGACCTCGTCGTGAATCCGCAAGAATGTGTTTTTTCTTGCTATTATTTTGCAAGAGCTGTCTTGAAGTAACAATGAGATTATCCCCACGACACCATGGACCGAAAATGTGATCTAATTTCGGGGATGGACTGGAAATGGATCTAATTTGAGGGCCCATTTGTGTTTTGGGATGACTTGATGCTTTATTTGACGACTAGAGGGAAGACTTTAAACTGATATTAAATTTTAATTATTTATTAAGCTTACAGAAATTAACACGATTCATTTACACCACAAAAAAACGGATTTTAAACATTTGTTTCAATTAAAAGAATGAATCCCTGTCCAAATATGAAAGTCAAAGTGAATAATTCAACTGAATAAATAGATAAATAAGGGTACATCAATTCATCAAGTCTTTCCAATGGATTTCAAAAAAAAACAGTTATTTAGCCTTCAACATTTTTTCCACAATGATAGATAGAGTTAAATATACAAAAAGACAATAACCCTTCACCAAGATCTCAGAACCATCCCAGCTGGGACTGCCCAAGTGAATCAACAGAAGAAGAAAGCAATTGCTCAGTTAATTTATAGCTAATAAATCTATAATTTATTTGTACATCAAGCGCCAACCCCCTCCTTGCCTTCGACATGATAGATGCATTCGTACTACGAAATCGTGTCTTTTTCAGAGTATAGATAAAACAACTTTTGATCAATGTTCAGAACGGAAATCATTACTAGAGGTGGTGGGGGAAAAGTGAGGGGGAGGGAAGTTGATCCGACTACTTATTTTGCTCAGTGAACCATAGCTAGAGAATTGAACTAACTTCACTAGATATTGGCAACTGTGCTGAGTTGTGGTTGAAGACCTTTGAAATTTTGAGCACTCAAAATCATCCGCTGATTTTTTTTCAAAAACATTTTGACGTTTTCTGGCTACACGGAAAAAAATAATCTAGTAATTATTTCAAAATAATTTTGAATTTTCTACAAAAAAAAAAGATCAAAATGGATACCTACTGCTTCGGGCGGATGATCTTGGGGGGCTCGCTAGAAGAGGGTGTGTGTGTTAGGGTTAGGGAGTGGGGGGGAGGTAAAATGGCTCAACCACACACTCAGACACACTCTCTGCCCTTGGGTGAATTATGGACACAGATCGTGAATTTGTGCTAAACATTGTTTTCGCCTACCTCTCAGGTGGTTTTATCGATAAGCATCTGAAATTAAAAAAGAAAGAAAAATCGTCCATTCGTTCAGTGAGTCTTTTTTTGTTTGGGTTGCAGTTAAATTTTGATTTTGAAAGTGGAGCTTTTTTGATGTGAAAAACAGTAAATACCATACAGAGGAAAGAACAAACATTTACTGAATAGACACGTAATATATAGGAAAACATCTATCATTCGTTAGTACAATGAATACAAAAGAACTGAACGCCAATTATTGCCAAAAATAGAGAAAAGGAAAAGTACACGAAAGAAACCGAAAAAATCACACACTAGAGCAAACTTTCAGAAATAAAGAGCAACATTGAAGAAAAGATTGGAAACATTATGAAAAAAGGCACATCTATCTTTCACAGAACAAACCACGACAAAGACGAAGTAGAATAAAACTATTCACAGAAATAAAACATCAAAAAACACACACACACTCATATATGAACGCCCCTCGCCACATAAGTAGGCTGGAAAAACTTTCAATAGCTGTTTAATTTTAATTCCTTCCCCTTTTTCGACTCATTGTCTGCCCCTAACTCTCTCCTTGAGGAAAATATGTTAGGGGAAGGTAAGTTACACACACACAAACTCCACCAGTTGAAGCCTCCCTCCCCGCAGCCTACTTCGATTTGACTTCAGCTTGTAGAGGCGCGCAAAGGTCGTCCGTACGCCCCACGCAGCCTACTGCGACCAGGTCCTGAACTTTTTTCTTTTTTTGCTGTTGCGTTCACACACATGCACGACAAAAGCATAAAAACAAGGAAAAACAGGTTATGTTGTTGTTGCTGCTGCTGTTATTGTTAGACATTAATTCGCAATAAAATAAAATCCCACTTTTCCGGCTTTTCCCCCCACGCACACACCAAACAAAAAAAAAAGAACACACTCTATTTATTTCCCCCCCTAGTTAGTGAAATGGAAGTAAAAATCACGGTAAACGATTCGTCGCCACTTCGGCCGAGGACCCTAAATCCTGTCACCACCAGTAGAAGGTAGGTTGGTTAGGTTGGTGAGAAAATCTTCCTGCTTGCTCCCACAGTTGTCGGACGACCCCGGCCGGGTGAGCCATTTATCACAGGGTGGAAATGTCCTCGAGAATGTTGTCGCCGCGCCACCACCGAAGATGGAGTGGAAAAAGAGAGAAGGATTTTCCGGAAGATTTTTATCGTCGGTTGGACACCGGTGAAAACAATTTTCCCGGAGGAGATTTATTTGCTTGGTGAATGTAGTAAATTAAAAATTAAAGAGTCGAATTAATCTGGGCAATAAATCGTAGGCAATTTGACGAGTGGAACATTTTTGGAAAATTTAGGGAGATATTCCTGTATGACCAGTTCCACAATTTTCAACTCACATTAAATAATTGTACTAAATTAGGATAATTGGCGAAGAGTGATCATACTTTCAAAACTAATGGTTATTTCAGCAAAATAGTTCGCAAATTTTCTTAAATTGTTTTCATTTGCTGATTTTAAACATGGAAGACTACATTAAAAATCCCTGTTCATTTTCATGCCTTTTGTTAAGTTAAAGGATAGCATAAATAGCGAAGGAAAACATGTTTTCTAAAAATTGGTACATGATTATAATCAACATCTTTTTTAAAATCTGGATCCATATTCATCAAAACGTGATTTTTTGTAAAGAATTGAAACCGTAGCAAAATCTTTGATATTTATTTCTCTAAAAAATAACTTTGTAACATAATATTGAGAGCTTTCCCGTCAAAAAACATAACTTTATCTGTTATCTTCACCAAACACAAAAGTGACGAAAAGTTCGATTTGCAAAACTTGAGAGAAATTAGTCCAGAGTTCTTCTCGATTCTGACAAAATCTGAATGAAGACGGGAAATGAAAGATAAAAAAAATCATCCAGAGAATTCATACCGAACCAAAATTAAAAAAAACAAAAATCATGAAAAGATAACCTAGTTACATGTTATTCAGAGATTTTTAACCATGACCTAGCTTTTTCTAGTGGTTTATAATTCCTTTTTTGAAAAAAATAAATATGTTTCGTCAGGCTCGAGGCAGAACAAAATGTTTTTCAATGCAGTTGAAATAAACAATTTTTGCAATTTCATTTTCAAAATACTAATTTTATCAATCATTCAAAAGTGACGAAATGACTTACTTATCATCACCAAACATTACAATGACAGTGCTGAAAAGTTCTTAACAGCACTCATGTCAGTGCTGAAAAGTTTCTTTTTTCAGCACTTGTATCAAAAATAATACTTCTTGAAACTGTTTTGGATTTTAATTTGACCAAGCATTCAGACGCCTAAAGCAGGGAAACAAACTATTAACTGTTTTTTTTTTTTTATTTTAGAGATGTTTTAAGGCAAAAAATATAAATTTCTTAGTTAACAAAACAAACAAATTTCAAGGAACCCTTAAGAACTGTTTTTTAAGAACTCAAAAATCTATTACTTCAAAAATTTTATGTAAAGTTATTATTGAACTCCAAGATTTGGAAAAAAGTAAACCGGTTAATATTCAAGAAATCTAGATTAAATTTTCAAAACAACCTATCCCTCATGGGTTCATATTGTTTGCTTGGCCTGAGAATATTAGAAATACTAAAATGAAATATTATGAGTTTAAATTTTAAATATCAGCTCTGTAAATTACATTGAATAGCTTGTAGAAATTTTACTTAAAGTTTTCGTCCGTCGGCACTGGTCGAGGTAAAACTTAGCAAAATTTCCTTCCATCATCAATTCAAAAAAAAAAACGATAAACTATGGATTCTAAATAGTTGACAATCAACTGTACACATTTTCTTCTTTGAAATTAATGTTTTGAGACAAAATTTTGTTTCTCCTATGTATAACATAACCTGGAAAAATAATTGACGAAAAAAACGAAACATACAAAAAGGTTAAATTCTGAAAAATAAAAGAGAAACAAATTGGTCTCTTTTACTTTTTCGCATCAAAAAAGATTATCTTGGTTTTGGCATCTAGTTGAAAGTCCATTTGTAAACTAAACATTCAAATTGATTTTATATAAACATACCTTACTTAAAGGTAAAATATAACCTTCTCAAACAGGTGTTGGCTGCTACCCAGTATGTTTAAAGATTTTGTTTCCGTTTAAGGTGAAGCCGTTGATCATTTTCGAAGAAAATTGATCATCACTATAAAATATTTTGTATTAAATTCAATTTAACGAATTTTAGCACCAAAAGGAATCAGCATGTGCTGGTTGTTGTCTTCTTGAAGCCACTGAAAGAATTTTTGATCTAAATCAAATGTGCTTCAAAATTTATATAATTTTGTGGCACAGTCATTGACGTCCTAGTTGACAATCATTGATTGATGACGATTTCCATAACATTACAAGGAATGGGATAATCGTTACCAAAAGGAATCAGAATGTGTAGGGCACTATTCTAAACAACTTGTTGAAGGAATTTTGTCAAAATATTGAAAGCGACGCAAAATTTATATCTTTGAACGAAAAATCATGACAATGATGGAAGTCTTCACGTTTAAGCAATCTGAAACTATAGGGCGTCCAATATTCCCGGGTTTTGAATCTCCCGGGAAACGGGAAAAATATTATTGAAATCCCGGGAATTCCCGGGAAATTTTTGAAACAATCATTAAATCTATGTTTTCATTATATTTAATATGTTTTTAAATCTTAAAACCATAGAATTAGCTCAATAACATTAATTGGTCACTGATAATCTAAACTTTAATCCAAACAAGGATGACAGTTTTTTAATAGCTTAAGGTGAAGCCGAAAAAAAATAACATGGTTGTTATTCTTTGGTGTGCTTTGGATTTCAAGTGGACTACAATTTTAATTCCAATTAAGTGAGTCTTTCATGAATATATTTCTTTTATATATTTTTATAAATGACATGATTAGAAAAGCTTGAAAAATTTCTTTGAAAATGTCTTTTAAAATAAAAAGCAACAACAAATAAAATTATACCACATAGAAAAAAAAATGATGGTAATATTCATCAGGAAATGATGACAGATTTTGTGTCAAAGAAATTGTAATATTACATCAGGACAAAGTGGAATATTCATAAGTTTTTGGTGAACTTTCAGCAGGTTCATAATTTTTAACATTGCTTAGGTAAATAATATTACTCAAAAAAGATGTAATATTCTCCCAACCAAATTTACAACCTTTCAAATTCAACTTCTCCTAATTTGCCCCAGACCGGTGTTTGATGTTAAATAATTGAATATGATATTTTTTTCAAACTTAAAATCATAAATATACGTAATTATAATACCCAGTTTAAAAAAAATATATAAAACTAAATAAAAAATATTTAATGCCTAATTTGCGGATCTGTATCTGTACACTAAAATTTAAACAATTTTCCCAGATAACGATAAGCTTAATTAATGCTCATATATACCGAATGCAAATTTTAATGCTTTAAAATTCTTATCGATTAATCGATTAATCTTTATTACTATGTACTCAACTGTTCATCTATTGTTGCAACCAAATCTGAATTTCCAGACCATTATTTGATTTTTTTTTTCAATTTCGGGAATTCCCAGGACAAATTGTAAAAAATCCCGGGATTCGGGAATTCCCGGTTTTGGAAAAATCCCGGGAATTTTGTCCTGGGAATTCCCGGGATGGACGCACTATGAAACTATGTATAAAATTGAAAAAAAATCCAAATTGGCGAAAATTTCAAAAAACATATTTTATGGAATAGAAAGAATATTAAAATTGCTTAGGATTTTTTTTTTATATTCGAGATTGAACGGCATCTCACTGTATTGGCCAACTCTCACGATTCAGAGCAAATTTTACGGCTTACATGATCAAAAGAGAAAAATTCAGAATTTTCTCAGCTATTTGAAAATATGTTTTAGAGATAAACGAGAATGGATAATATTTTTGATTTTGAAAGACCTTTTTTTAATGTTTGTTAGTTTCAACTTTTAAATGGTGCACAAATAAAAATGTCAAAAAGTACTTTTCAATTGCAAATGTGACATCTAAAAATGATTAAAACAATCAAAAAATTTAAAAATGTCATTGTTTTTGAAAAATTATAGCTTGGCTACAGTAATAACGTCCGTCATGCACTTAATTTTAAAAGTGAAGTTCTAATTATAACCAACAACTTTGCCAAAAATACCGATTCGATCAGAAAGACCCTTCCCAGGATTAAAAGTGATTTGAATGTTTTATATGGACAGCTTCCAAGTTTACATAGAGACTTATATAGTTCAGACTCGATTGTTTGAAGGCCTTGGAAAAAAACACTTCGGATAATCGAATCAGACTTTTATTTATTTTTTGTTGTCTTATTCTTGATTGTCAAACCCCTCAACTACTCTAAAGTCATTGAAAAATTAAATCCAAATCTGGATAATCGAGTCTAGACTGTTTTGCGAAACCAATTATGCAAAATATCTTATTTGGACATAAGGAATCAAGAGACTAAATTTCAATAAATTAATAAAAATACAATGAAAAGTCGATTTGCAATCACGTTGAGAACTGTTGTATTATTTAAAATGTTGGTGGTAAATCCATGCATATTTTTGACAGTTCAACCAAAGTCAGCGATCAAAGCAGGCTGCGGCGCTGAACAACAACACAAAATTTGACCCGTCACACAGCCGTGGCACACTGCGTTCTCTGTGAGTGTTGATATTTCTTTTTTATCATGTTATGCCCCCCCCCCCTTTACTCCCAGCGCTAATTTGTGGACCCCTCCCCTCCCACTCCCACTGCAGACCAAGTCAGTACAGAGGAAAGCATGGCCGTCTGACGTTGCGTTGTTCACATGAGTTTAAAACGGGTGTGTGTAAGTGAGTGCATGTTATTATAACATAAATTGTAACATGTTCTCAATCGTCCTCGTCGTCGTCGTCGTCGTCGTCCGGTCGGTTTTGTTGTTCCTCGAACGTCTAGTTTTGAGCGAAAACTGGACACTTTGGCTTGGGGGAGCCCTTGCTTTTTAACCCAGTGATTTGAATAAAATTGCTCCCCGGTAATAACGAAAGTGGATGACGAGGGGGAAGGGGAAATTGAAAGATATCCGCCACATTTAAACATTTATTGCTTTTTGCGGCGAAAACAAGAAACGGAAATTCATGTCTTTTGAGGAATGTTTTCTGCTGGAAAAAGGGTGACGGCGGCAAGGTTCTTTATAATTGGCCTCTTCTTTTATCTTCCCATAAGAATTTACTTAGATTTTACGTAATTTATTAAAGTTACGAATTTAAAATATCAGCTCACCACCCTCTTTGTTTGTTGTCATAGTCGTCGCGTCACCCCAGCCTCATTCACCACACCGCCTACTTATGTTTTAAAAGCTCATCGTCGCCGTCGTGGTCGTCATCGTAGCCGAAGCCGCGCCGCCAACTGTGTGTATTAAAATGCGTTTCATCGCGCCCCCCGAGTACGGTCTAAAGTGGAAGGTGGAAGGTTGCGGGTTCGAATCCCAACCAGGACCAGCAAATTGGCGAAAACGGAAGGGAAGTGTGTGTAAAGGGGAAGGGTGGTACATCGTGTACATACTTCACTAAGAGCAGCACTTTTATTGAATTCAGCAAAGCAAAGCGGGAAAATTATGCTTCGATGTACACATCATATCAGAGAGAGAGAGAGAGGGAGAGAGAGCGCGCGAGTCGTTCTGTACTGCTCACTAGTGCCAACTCTCGCCCAGAGTTGGGGATCAAAAACACAATGTGCCTGTTAGCATTGCTGTACTTTTCATTACAAATTATCCCTTCATGTTGTAGTAAGAGAAGTTAGCAAAAAAAAAAAAACTAAAGAGTTGAGCTGTTGTAGTTGCAGTTGCAGCTCAACATTAATGTTGAGTGAGTGAGCGACAGGGAACGGGAAAGGGAGGGGTGGACGGGGAGGAAAAAAGACAGAATCGAATCGACAGTGCGCCAAGTAGCGACGGAGATTTCAACGCGATGAAGAGTGATTTTGCCATGACTTCTGCGCGATAGTTGAGTGAGCAGGGGGGCACTTTTGAGAAGGGATTACTGGGACATGGATATGTATACACATGATTCTACTATAAAGAGTAGCTGGTTTCAATATTGTGTTGCAGTCAGTATTCATAATTAAATTATCAAAAATAATGCCAAAATTTTAATAACAAATGGGATTTTTTCTTATAAAACACGTAGAGGAGATTTCTCTTGAATGTTACAAAAAAATGCAATATGATGTGAATAAATTAACGAGTTTTTTAGATCATAACAAAAATCTAAAATTTTACCGCTATAACTAGTGTTTGCAACTAGAATTTCTAGTTAAAAAGTTAGCTGGTTCTACTATTTTTCCAACTGAAAAAATCTTTGAAGTCGGTAATTTTTATCCAGTTTTTCAGATAATTTTGGATGCAATTCCGCAAATGTTAGTCCGGCTAGTTGTTCAACTAATCTAACTAATTCATTTTAGGATTTTTTTGAATACCATTGCAGCTTGCGAAGCTGATTATTTTTACCATGAATATCTGAATGATATCTGCTAAGAATAAATTTTCTGGTCGATTTGGTGTCTGTGGCAAAGTTGTTATTAGGACTATTCAGAAAAAAATATACAAATTAAAAAAAATCTTTATTTCACTTATTTCACTCCAATTTTAATTCCTAAAATGATTTATTTTTTACGACCTTTTTTATATTTTTTATGCGACTCGAAAAGACATCTTTTAAGCCATAATGCATGACGGTGCAAAGTCTAATTCCAGAGATATTTTTTGGAAAAAATGTGAGATGAGAAAAAAATAAATAAAATAATAATTTTGAAAATGTCAGAAAATTCCCATAAATTTTTTCTCTGAGGCTTTGGAAATTTGACATTTACTTTTTTAGTAACAGCCTCACAAAGCATTCGAATCAATGAAAATGAGTTGATTTTTTTTTTAATTTTAGATTTTAATGATTTGCCTAATTAGCCTGTAATTTTCAACTGACGATATTTTGGAAACTTTTGGTTTGATTTAAATTGTCGAACAACGACACTTGTGTGAAATTTTTTGATCTTTTTAAAAAGATAATTTCATGAAAGGTCTGCAAATAAATATTTCTTCATGTAAAATATTAAACCAAATTTGATTTTTTAAATTATTTTTGTAGAAAAGATTAGACAACTTCACAAAAGGTAGTAGAAGTTTTACGGAACGGTTGTTATTCAAAACAAAAGGTGTAAAGTCGATTTTTTTTGGTAAAAATATATGAACTAATTCTAACAAAATACTATTACAAAATAAAACAAAAAACTTTTTTCGAGTTTGCTATTTTTAAAATTCAGATTTTTTTTTAAATTCCCGGTGATTAATTTTTGTTCTATTTTTAAGTTAAACTTTTCTTGGAGAATGCATTGTTCAATGAATTCAACATTATTTTTGATTTAAAATAGGTAATATAAATCAAAAATACGACCAGTCATACCCGGGCAGACGGTAATAACAAAATTCATGCCATTCCAATAACAAATACTGTTTAAATAACATAAAGTGTTATGAAATCTTCATGTGCTCATAATTTCATTTTATAATTTCTACTAGTTTTTTTTTTTTGTAAACACTGTAATTTTGAAAATTATGATTTATTTTTAACATTTTTCCAGATTGAAACCATAATGAAAAGTTATTTCCGAGTGTGATTCCAGAAACACTGGGCAAGGAAGAAAGGTGATAGTGGCAAAGAAGGAGGTGGTGGTGGATAATGATGACCCTGGGATTTGCCCGTGGCTGTGCAAGTGTAGTTAGTACATTATGCATGCAAACTGCAAGAAAAGCTAGACGGTTTTTTTTTTCGTGGGCCTTTTTTTTCTTCCTTGCCAAAGGAAGAGGAATTCCAGTGCGATGCAATGATGATGATGATGGTTGGATTTATAGCGGAAACCCTGCCGGGACTTGTGGGATATATCGCATTAGCTATAGACATGCAGCGTTAAGTGTTTGTTTTGAGCGTTATTGATGTAATATATTATTAATGGATGCATTCATTGAAGCGTTAGTGAGCGTACGTGAAGGAAGCCTCCAACCCGAAGAATTTTACAAAGAGTTAAGCCACATTTTATCGTCCGTGTCGCTAATTTTGCCCGCTGGCAAACCCGCTCCCGAGACCAATTCAAAAAGTAGTTCAGCAAATTTGCAAACACAACGCTTCCGAGGCGCGTCGATAACGAGCAAATTGGCTTGAATCTATTGTAGGTGCTCGCTCACACACTCGCACAGCACAAATAAATTATTGCGCCACGTGATAATTGCGCGATCCGGCCCTTTGACAAGCAATTATAATTACAAAAGTACACGCACTTTGCGCAATAAATGTGCGCATTCCATTTTGGCACCAACTTGGAATGAAATGCAACTGTCGCCGCGACACAATCATCATAACTCTGCCAGGGCCGAAAACCCGGGTGGAATTTCTCATAATTTCGAATTGTTCTCCCTCCCGGAGGGTGAAGAACATGAAGACGCAAAACATGAGCACAATTAAATGGTTCGTTATCAGTTAGTGTGAGCAAAGTAGGCTGTGAGTGACTGGGGACGACGACGACAACAATATCATTGACGGAATGAATGACAGAGTGACTGGTCAGGGCCAACATCACTTTGTTTTGGCGCGAAATTCATATTCGACGACATTTCTTTTGTTTTCTGCGGACGTATTGCGGCCTCGGGGGCAGGTGCCACTGAAAATTTTGCGGGAATTCGATATTGGAGCGAAAGAGAGGAAGATGCGTTCAGGTTGAAGTGTTGGAAAATTCTTCTTCATTTATGTTTACGTTATGTATATTTTTATATTTTTTTTGCAAGAAATCTTTTTTTACCTTTTAACAAATATACCTTAAAAAATCCGAACGTATCTGTATTTTTACTAATATATCGTAGCTTGTGTGCTATCTTGTGACATGTCTGCTGTAGCAACGATATACTAATGTAAATTTTCAAAATATTTTTTGAAGGTTCCAGAACACATTCTTAGAGATTAGAGAAGAACAGGCTACAGTCCAGACTCGATTATCCAAAAGCCTTTGCAAAATTTCACTTCGGATAATCGAATCACGAAAACATTTTTTTTTTTCGATGACATCTTTTTGATTGTTTAGCTTTAGTATGTCCCCTTGACTTCTCTAAAGTGATTTAGTGATTTTTTAAATCCAAGACGGCGGCCAAAATGGCAGATATTTAATATCCTTGATAAAAATGCAATTTTATAAAAATAAGCAATCAACCATTCAAATTTGACTAAAATGGGGTTGCAGAACTCGAATTTGATGTTAAATAGTCAGAAAAAAATTTGTTCGTGATTCGATTATCCGAAGTCCCATACAAACCTTCGAATTATTGAGTCTGGGCTGTACCTATAAATTGAACTTAAAAAAATGTTTTGTCTCAGATATTATCAAAAAAAATATTTGCTGTAAAAAAGTATAAAAAGTATTTGTTGAGATATATTATGACTTTCCAATTTTCTCTTTCATCAAAAATTGTCTTGAAACTTTTTCATGCAACTATTTCCCAAGAGTTAAATGATATTAATTCTCAATGTTTTTTTTCAACACATTTTTTTTTAATCTTGAGCTAAGTCAACACTGCAAATTTCGTATTTGGTAGCATTATTGTGAGAAGAAAAAGTTCTTTTCGAAACGTTTTTTTTGTTTAATGCAATATGCAATACAAGGAACGGGAGATTTTTTTTGTAAAAGTTAAGTAAAATACTAGCAGGGTGCTCACTTAAATTCCATTTTAAAATTTCAGAATTTTCCAGAACCTTAAATGAGATGGATTTCTTACTCAAATAACATTGTATATTTTTATGATAATGTCGAGGAACAAACAAAATTCTAAATACTTGTAATTCAATTCAATTTATTTTTTTAGTAAATAATCAATTCACAATTTCGCATTTCTTTCAACTTTATAGAGTATTGGAGTTCCTCTCAACTTCACAGAAAAAAAGTTTAATTTTGGAAGGTTGAAAATTTGGTAAGTTAAATATAATCTTTTTATGTGAAATATTACTTAAAAAATGTGTAAGAATGTGAATCTGAATATTCATAAAAAACTGATGAAAATTAATCATTTTCAGAGGTAAAATTAATAATTTCTTTATACAAAATCTGTCATTATTTCCTGATGAATATTACCATCATTTTTTCTGTGTATGATTTGTACCATAGTTCATTTTGATTTATTGTAACAATTGATTTGGCAAGTGAAAAATAAATTTTAAAAGATCTTACGATGGACAGTTTTGAAAAAAAAAACGAACTTTTAATAGCAAACTTGATAAAAATTTCTTCAGAAATGGAAGCACTTATAATTTTGATTGAAAAATAAATAAAATGACAATCAGCCTCTAAACAATTGTTACATAAAATTCAAGGCTCATTTGGCAAGCATCAAGTTTCTGTTCCTCGATTTTAACTGGAAAATAAAAAAAGGATTTCATTTTTGTTTTAAATCATCTGCAAAAATTTGATTAATTTTTATATAAATTCGTTTTACAACTAGATGTAAAAAAGTAAAAAAAATTTTTTTTTTCGATCAAAATTCCATTGTATTTTCTGAATCTGATATTGAATTTTATAAGCAATGATGGTTTTTCTTTTTGATGGTTCTTTAATGTTTTATTTTGATTTTATTTAAGATATTAAACTCAAATCAAAATTTCACTTTACCTCTCATTCTATGCGAACTCATATTTAAATATTTTGTTTTAATTTCTGTAGATTTCTTTTAAAAGGTCCAATATACCAAATTTTCTGTTTTTGATTTTTGGATGTTTTTAATACCTTTGACTCAAGGTGGTTTCAAAAACATCCAAAAAGCAAAAACTGGAAATTTGGTTTGTTGGATTTTTTCGAAAAATCCAGATTTATTATATCAGTTTTCAATCTAAATATTTTTTTCATATTTTAAGAAAGTTAAAAACTCTCGATCCCGACGGTTCCTTCAATATCGACAACGAAAGAGTCCACTGAATTACAAAATTATTCAACAGTTTTAGAAATATCTTTCAAAGAAGTGAGCTTAAAATTTCCGACTTTTTCTGTCTTTTTGACAAAAAAAATAAAAAAAAATCCGATTTTTTCCCGATTTTTCGCGGATTTTTGCAATTTTTATGGATTGTTCAGACTTTTCTGATTTTCTACTTGATGGGCCACCCGGCTGTCAGAATATATAAATTAAACAACGAAAAATTATGTTTCAAATATGGGAAATTTTAACGTCTTTGTGTTTGTAGGAGAGTAGCATTGAAATCTTCGCAAATTTCAAAAACTTGTAGATGACGTCGTAAGATGGTTTTCAATTATAAGAGACTTTGTGTATAAAGTGAACAAGAGCTTTGGACTTTTTCTAGTTAAAAAAGGGCCTTGTCAAATAAATGCAAAAAAATATGCACCATGCCTTCATGTATAGTGTCAGCTATGGATTTTTTTGCATTTTTTTTTATAAATTATATTATATAAAATAAATATTTTTCAACGAGCACATAAAATATTTTTTTCAGTATTTTTGAAAACGGAACATTGCCTTTGAAGTTTTATCTTTTTTCCCGCAAAATATGGTTATAGTTGTGTTATGTTGAATGTTTAACGTTTTGTTGACTTTTAAAAATAAGAACAATTCCAGAACCATTCCCCGATAAGCCTTCCAAAGTGGGAATGCCCTCGCTCGTGCAAAATGCCATATCATCAATGCAAATACTCTCGTTTTTTTTTCGATTCTTGTTTTGTTTCTTTTTTTCCTGTTTTGGCGTTGATGTTTCATTTTTGAGTAGGACGCTCGGGGTTGCCTCACTTTCAGCCTGCAACAGTTCATATATCGCCCATCGCATCGATTACCCAAAAAGGGAAGGTCGATGGGGATGGGGGGGGGACAGGTAAAACGCCCCTGCTCGCGCGGGGTGGCCACCACACAATTACACACTACAGTGGGAATTTCCGAAAATGGGTTTCTCGTATTTCTCTCCTCTTGTTCTGCATTTCTGTTTCGAATGTCTGATTGATTCTGGGAGGATGCTGGATGCAAAAGCGATGCCATTCGAGATGTTCCGCCGGCGGGGAGTTTTGCTTTTTGTCGTGACCGGTCCTGGTCCAATAATCATCCGAAGAAATCATGGAGTACCACTTTTTCATCGCTCGATCTTCGATCTCGAATGCCGGTAAGTTTCCCCCGAAGGCTGCGAATCGAAATCGATTCGCGATTTGAATATTGTTCATTTTTGTTGGTTGCGGCAAATAACCGACATCATCATCAGTGCTGCTGAGGCGTAATGGCGCAATGGCGCGCAGAACAAATCTCACAAAGCTCAGAACAACAATACTAATTGCCCGGCGTGGCCACGCCGGGTCATTATAATAAATCAGTCAATCTTTGGAGGCGCTTCTCTCTTTTTTCTGTTCTGAGGAGAGAGGATAAAAAATAAGGTAAAACAACTGGGAATCATTGATTATCCCGTTTCTTCGACTCGTCGAGGTTAAGGTTAAGCCCGTTCGATTCAGCGCTCCTTTTAATTACATTCCAAAGCTCCCTCTCAAAAATTAACTGGAACTAATGCTTAAATTCGAAACGAAGATTTCAATCAGCAATATTATTACCATTGGGATTTATCCTCTCTGTTTCACCTTTGTACCTCTCGTATTTCTTCAAAAAAACATTCACAAAGCCCAACAACAACAGCCAAATCGTAATTTACAAATGAACATTCATTACAATGTGTTTGGTGCGCCAACGAGCGAACTCACCTTAACGGAAAGCCATTAATCATATTTGTGCCTTTTTTCGCTTTTTTTCCATACATATTCGTTTTGTTTAGAGAGAGATGCGCCCGGGACAACCTTCGGAAGCCAATCAACATGTTTTCAAACAGTTAGTCAGTCAGTCAAAGCAAATGGAAAAAAAAGTTGCAGAAGCCAGAAATCCATTTGAAACATTGTGCCTCTTTTTTTTGCTCCTTCCTCCTCAGAGCAGTTTCTACGAGAGAAGAAAATTCACAGCATCCCACATATGACTCGATGACGACGACTCGACGAGGTTGGGAGGAGGGAAGATCAATAAAATATTTTCACATAAAAATAAACTGAACTTCGAGGCAAAAGCACCAGCGTGTGTAGTTTTTAATGCTACTGGCATTAAATCTGTTATTGGCTGCAACGAAAGGTGATTTTCTTTCGTATTTTATTGTTGTTTGTGGCTTTGGCAGCGGTGGGCCCGGCTGAAGAAGGAAGATGGGACCGGCTGACCTCTCGGGTCCACCTCCTCTGGTTGAAGGATTGAGGAAGTTGTTGGGATACTGCTGGAAGGCTGTGTTGATGGTTTGTGTGAGAGGTGGCCTTTCGGAAAGGTCAGTGGAACTCTATGCTGTGTGGTTTTGCTATTGACAAGATGATTAGTTGGGGGAAACACATTGTTGGAAACAGCATTTTCTGTCTAGTTGTGGTTTTTCTTTCTTAAGAGTTACATTTGAAGTTTTTTAAATGTTTCAAACAATAACTCTAATTGGTTGATAATATAAAATGCATCAGACTCACCAAATCTTATCTTAATATGAAATACTTTGACTGTTTTCAGAAATAAGACAAAAATAAATTCTAAATAGATATCTTTCTCTTGGTATTCACCAACAAGAATGAAATGAAGATTTTTTCTTAATTTGAGCATGGAAATTTTTTAAATTGTAAAAAAATCTTTCAATGTTTTTTTTTATATATTGTAATGTTTTTTGCAATCTTTTCAAATATTAGAAAAGAAAGCGTAAGATTTAATATTATATTCTTTTGTTTTTTTTTTTGCAATCATCAACTATGTTTATAAATAAATAAATAAATAAAAAAGTCAGGTTCAGAATTTTTATACAATTCTGGTAGCTATCCATACAAACAAAAACTACTAAAATATTCAACAATTTTGCTTTGCAGATTTTCTGATAGATTTGATGTTTTCGGCAAAGCTGTAGGTTTGCTTGGGACTTCTTAGAAAAAATAACAGAATGCAGAAAAAACACTCTATTTGGCTCTCTACTTTAAAAATGGATTATGCAAAATAACCAATATCACATTTTTGGATATGATTTAGATTACTAGAAATATCTTCATACGGCAGTAATTTGAAGATGCTCCCTTTAAGTCTGAGCCACTGTAATTCTAGGCAACCGCTACATAGGTCATCCTTGTGGCCCTGTTGGTTAACACATCAAATCATCAAATGATTTAGATGACTAGAAATAATTAGGTAAATTGGTTGATTTAGTTGGTCAAAACACATTTGGCAGTGGTGCCAATTTTCCGAAAAAATCTTATTTTTTGAAAAAATAAAACCTGAAAAAAGTAGAAGAAATATTTTGACTTTAGTTTAAGATGTTCAAATTTGCAATCGAAAAGTTTAAATCTCGATATTGTGCACTGTTTTTCAGTTATATTTACTAAAAAAAGGATTTTTGTTGATAACGTGTCATTTTTTACCTTTAAAAGTCATGGCCAAGCTTGACTACCTCTAAACACATTTTTTTCGAGAGATCAGAACAATTTCCTTTACAATTTGCTTCAAAGATAATGAAGATTGGTCCATCACCAAAATAATGATGATTTTTTAACCTTAGCAGAAATGCGTCCAATTTTAAATTTCGTAAAATGAAAGTATCGTGAAATTTTTTGATCTAGTGAATAGTTTCAAAGTCAACCCTTACTTTTAAAGAAACTAAACTAAATATTTTTGACCATATGAAAAAAAACTTAACTTATAAACCGAACAAAAACAGTTCATGATAGTTCAACTTGGAAAAAATTTCAATATAAAAATTTATTATTTTTATATAATTTGAAATACATTGTTAAGTTTTTGGACTTTTTCGATTTACAATAAGACCGTTGCCAATATTTTTTGAAGTGTAGCCCCTCGACTGTGACCAAATTCGAGGGGGGTGGACTTATTTTGTACTAAGAACAAATAATATTGATTCATTATAATAAAACTCAGAATTTGTTTTTTTTTGTCATATTTCTACTCTTCCAAGTGTCTGAAATGAAATAATTTACTTTTAAACCGTGTTTTTTGCTTTTAGAAATTTAACAAAATAAAGTGAAACATAACAAAAAAAACTTTTTAAGACAATAAATTAGTAAATTTGAACAAAAAAAAAAATCTCAGAAAAAAATCAATACTAGATGTTTAGTTTAAGATTTTGTTTGAATTTCAATTTGTTAAATAATTGTGTTACGTTTTTGGGCTTTAGTTGCCATTTCACTTGGTAATTCACCAATCACCATTCAAATTTGTTTTATCTTTTTGATAAAAAAAGGATACGTTAAAATAGTGAGTAAATTTTTTTCCCATGAATCACAGGGCAAAAGTTTTTATACAGTAAAAATAAAGTAATTTAATTTAAAAAAATGTGCTAAAATTGTTCCTGACAAATGTTATATTTAAATCTTGTCAGCACAATAATAACAATTGATTTGTGAAGCATTTCTAGTTTAAACCTATTTTTTTATTTGCACTTTTTTTTCTAAAATTCAAATTTTCTGTTCAAATGTGAGTTAATTGCTGCTAGTTGGAAAACATTATTCTTATCTTAATTTATTCTACAAGAAGTCCACCTTAAAATAATCCGGATTCGAAGCCGACGGATTTTTCAACGACGTTTCACTGTGTTGGTACGAAATTTCAGAGAAAAAATAATTCAATTCTAGTGACGTTTTCAGCATATTCAAAAGAGTTAATTATAAATGTTGGCATATTTTTCAGCTTTTCAACATCGAATATATTGATAAGTAATTGATATATCAAACTCGCCATGAAACCCCCCAAATTTCTTTCAAAATAACCCTTAAATTTGGTAATTGGCCCAATAATTCAAGGCCCATCAACAGTTTCTAATCTGCGGTTCTTTTGGAAGCCCATAACTCAAAAGGAACCCCACCTAAAACCCTGCCTAAACGCTTCGATCACATACCCAGTACAATCACTCCCCCTCTTTTATTCCACGTGCACACTGCATTGAGGGTGGGGTAGGGTGATGCATACACCATCGAACCAGCAACTGGAGCAACGCGCAATTGTGTTCGACATGCAAAACGCAAATTCGCAAGTGCACTCCACTGCAGCAGCAACCCACCAACCACCGCCATCAGGCGCACTAATCGCAGTTGGCCACATTCAAAGTGCCTCGGCTGCTGCTTAGAATTATCAGCCTACTCGGATCGCGATTAACCTGGAGCATAATAGCTACCAATTTCTACCGCGCATTTTTGTAGCATTCCTAATCAGCGTGCGATCGCATTTATTCGCGCCGCCAACTCTGACGGACGGACGGGTCGGAAGGTGCCCCCCCCGAGGGCCAAGTCCGCCGACAAATCTAGGCGCTCCTCGTGCCGACGATCTATCCGCGCGTCAGTTTATTGCCACCGTCTGTCCGAGTGGTGGCTTGTAACCTGCCACAAGACCAGAATGCATGTAATTCAAGTTGTGTTCTTATCGTTTCTTAGCCATGCTGGGGCATGGCCTACTGCGCCGAGGATCTTCGGCGGGAAGAAGTGTGGAAGGTGTGCGTTTTGCCGTGTATCGCTCTGAGCGAAATTGGTAGAACAATCCCCACGACGGACCGACTCGCCGGAGTGTGCCATATTGGGGTTGAAGGATCGATCCTCGACTTGGAGCGCGCGATTAACGAAAAAAACATGTGCATTCAATGTAATATATTTTTGAGCCGAAGCCAGGTCTTTTGTTCGTGTGATTCATAGTTTATATGCATAAATACATACAACATTATTATACGCGAAATAATAATGATGAACAAACAGGCACCAGCTTGGTTCGGCGGGTTTTCATCGGCGAGTAATAATAGCTGAGCCGAACATTATTGAGCGTCGACATCGCGGGATGTCGACGGAGGTCGGCGAGGAATTCAAATGTGGTTTGTTCCGTCTCGCTCTAACCACCACCTCTCTCCACGGAGTCAGTGTCTGCTCGACGAGTTATGACGACATATAAGAATACAGAACAGAGCAAAAAAAAAATCAACCGTCGAAACAAGAACAGTAGCCGCATGTTCCCCTTAAAATAATTGCGGAATATTATATATGGGAGAGTTTTGCAAAACAAAACATTGCATTAAAATATGTGCGTTTCAGCAGCAGCAGCAGCAGTGGAGTGTTTTCTGAATGCAATCAATAATAAATAATAAGCTCGGCCACAAAATTAACGCAGTGTGCCGTGTGGAATATGAAGGCCGGTGCAGCGACCTCAAATTTAAATTATTAAATTTGTCCATTTATCGATCCTCACCACAGTTCTGACCATGCGCGCTTACGCAAGCATAAATAATTTTACCCGTCGACTCGCGTTGCGCGACAAATAATTAAGCTTATGTACAGGTGTGGATCATGAGTCATCCTCACCTGAAAAGCCCTTTATTAAATTTCGCCAATTGTTAGGCAATCAAAAAAAATGGTTAAGCTTTCAATTATGAATGTGCGATGTTATTACACAGGGGAAATTGAGGGTGTGGCTTAACCAAATTCATTGGCATGTTTGTTCAATGGAGAATTCGACCTTCTCATTATTGACCAACAATTTTTGAGAATGTTTTAGGAACATAATTTTGATATTCCAATAACATAATTTAATGTTTCACGACAATGGTTCGAACCCATGATTCCGATTTTGAGGTGTACTCACTACACCATACGGAAAGTCATGAAGAATTGCAGAGGTCTGCATAATTTAATTCATGAGGTTCATCGATGCTTCTCATCGAAACGGACCACTTTTAGTAGAACAAAATTTAGTAGAGTTTTCGGGGACTGACTATAAAAACCCCAAAATTCTTGAGGAGGGCAATTAGTTCCAATTAGTTCCAGTTAGTTCCAGTTAGTTCCAGTCAGTTCCAGCCAGCTCAAGCCCAGTCCAGTTCCAGATCCTGAAGAAGCCCCAGACCAGCCGGACCCGCCAGCAGCCACCAGTAGCAGAGGCCCCAGTCCAGCCGGACTTAGCGGTGGAGGCCGCAGTCCGCCGGGACTTAGCCGCTGTGAAGAGTCCGCCGGGACTTAGCCGCTGTGAAGAGTCCGCCGGGACTTAGCCGCCGTGAAGAGTCCACCCGGGACTTAGGAGTTCGGGTCTGGCATGGCTCGGCGAAGAGGTCTGGAGGACAAGTCTGGCTTCAACGTAGAGAATTGGCTCGACGAAGGTCTTAATGAAATTAGCAACAAAAAGTTGAGTGATGTGATCGTGCGCGTAAAAGTTGAGAGTGTTACCGCAAAAATGTAATGTTTAAAAAGTGTAATACACAAATAAGTGAAGTTTACTGATCTGTTTTGACTCTACAAGTAAATATCACAAAAATCCTGAAAGCCTAAACCGCTCGGGCCGTTCACCGGACTATTTTTGGATTGGCAGTGTCGACGATGGGATGTTGATGATCTATCGAAGTAGACTTTGTTTTGATTGTTGTTTGGAGTGAAGGTAATGTTTCTAATAGATTCGCTATTTTTCCCCGTTTGAAACGATCTAATAACAATTTTAAATACTTTTTATACAACATTCGTCAGCAATTCGTTTGTCTTTTTTTCTGTTGCGTCCTAGTGTTTTAACACATTTTTACATGTAATAATATAAGGAACGCTTTGAGAATCTGGTAACGCATTAAATACAAATTATCTAAGTAATAAATTAAAAAAAGAATCAAAAACAAAACAAGATAAAAGTTTATCGAAATCATAAAAATAAATAATATCGAAACCATAAACAGTCTAGACTCGATTATACAAAATTCGTTTATATTTTTTCGTTTTATTTAATTTTCTTGCGTTCAATATCAAATTCGTATTCTGTGACCTCATTTTAGTCGAAATTAAATTAAAAGTGCATTATTTCAATAGTTCATCACCGTCATTTGGGAAGTTATCTTGGATTTAAAAATATTAAATTCTTTAGGGTAGTTTAGACGTAATTCTTAAGCTCGACAGTCAAAAGTAAGAACAAGAAAAAAAATTGTTTTGTGATTCGATTATCCGAAGTGAAATTTTTCCAAGGCCTTCGGATAATCTAGTAAGAACAGTACTTGGACTCTTAATTCGAATATAACTATCAAACTGATTACTCATTTGAAATAAATTTCAAATTTCCGGCTCGATTTCGAGAAAATAAAATAAACAAACAGTTGCAATGAAAACAGTAGACGGGCATGCCAGAATGTCAAACTGTATCTGACTGTAGCAAAACAGCACGATCTAAACGAACAAAAACGCAGCAAATCAGAAGAAGGCATCCTGGAAGTAGTAGCGGTTAGATTACGCCCTAAGTCCTTTCTTTATAATATTAATAATTGCAGTTCATCGGAGTAGCCAAAATTAGAGCGGCCAGGCTTACTGCGTTGTGTTCACCACATAGAGGATTCTGAGAACGGATCACATTTCACAGAATCTACAGGGGAGGAAGGATGCGTGGACATGCCGTACCAAACTCTCCGGTATAAATAGCACGATCTTCAAACGAAGAACGTTTACATTACACGGAGTTCTTACGGTTAATTTTAATTTTACTTTTTTGGATTAAATTAATTTAACAAATAAGCTCTATTTAGTTCAAAATGCACGTGCTACAAGATAGCACGAACAAAACGATACCAATGATGGCAAAAATCAAATTTAAAATAAGCAAAAAGCTGAATTCTTCCTTTTGGTTCATTCCACCTCAATCGTACACAAAAAAGGGCAAAATTGAAATCAACATTCTCTGATCAAGCTCAAATTTGGTGTGGTAATTATTAAATATCTCGTGAACTAAAAGAAAAAAATTGAGATAATCAGTGGTTTTTGTGTAATATTTTCTCAGGAACGCGATTGCGAGGTTAAAGTTTAACGTAATTATTTTTTCCTGATGGTATTGTAGTAAAAGTGCTTAAATCTGTTAAATTACATTGCAAATATTGTTTGATAAAATTGAAATAAAATATATACATGGATAAATTTAAAGCTGTCCTCAATGTCATTATTTTTATTGAAGTATTTTTGTGAATCGATTTAAATTTTTTATATATTTCACACTGGTTTATTTATTTTTGATTCTCCGGACGTCTTGTTTTTACTGGTGATAGGGTTGTTTCTAGTGATAAGCGTGATGCAGGTGGTATTTAAATTTTAATATTAACATGGCACGAATTCAAAATCCAAACAAGGATTCTTGAACAGTAATGGAAGAACAAATCAGAATTTTGTTTCTTTTTGCCTTTTTTACAAAAGAAAGGTTTAAGGTTTGCTTTTGGAAAAACGCTTTTCTCAGAAATCATAAAAAATTCGTGCACGGCGAGGTTTCGTTCCAGGAAAAAATCCTATTACTAAATTGAAGGATAGGATGCACTCTTTCGATTGAATTTTGGCCCGAAACTTGGAACTCAAAGTCTGATTTTTGAGAGCTCTTTTTCTGAAATACATGAGCGATGTCTGTATCCGCTCTTAAAAAATTGTGTCTTCCATCACTGGAAACCCGCTCGTAAAACCCACAATTTTTAAAAGTCAGATCTGTAGCCGTGGGGTCGGGGACGAACATTTTATTTTCCGATTCACAATTTTCGACCAGTAAATGTGGTCAAAGGTATTTTTTGGACTATTTTACAGATAACACTATCAAATTAAAAGAATTCATTTTCAAACAAAAAGCCATTCGAAAACATGCGCCATGAACTGCTTGGGCACAAAATTTGAAGCTTTTCCAAAATGTATTTCCAGAGATATAGCCATTTTAGTGTTTTTCGTCTTATTTTTACCCTATTTTTCTATAATTTTTTTGGATTTATACAAAATCATATACTGAACATCAAATTCGAAGTCCCGGCTCGTTCTCGCTCGAAAGCTCGACAAGTCGTCAAGTCGAAGCTTCAACGCAAGCGCTTTTACGCTTGCGCGTTTTACGCTGCGCGTGAAAGTGTTCTTTCTGGCTTCTCAAAATAATTCGACAAAGTGCAATAGCTATACATATTTTTTTAAGTTGATCATAGACTAAGAATAAAGACTGAGTACCCTTTTTTTGCGCCGTTAGGTTAGGGTAGGTCGCACGGACTAAGTCCGGTATCTTGCGAGAAATAATGTAACTGTTGTAGACCATTAATTTTTTGGTTTTGCAATTTTTTATATTGACTTAAAAATAGATTAAAAGATTCTTGTTTTAAAGACCGGAGTGACTTTGGTAGTCACTGTATTTCTCACAAATGTAAAATTAAAAGTGTATAAATTGAATTGATTTCTCCAAATTGATCATTAATGTTACATTTTAATATTTATTTGGCCAAGTTTATGAACTTTGAATCAAATCCATATAAATATGAGTTTACTTGAATAAAAAGTTTTAACTTTCTTGAAAATTCATTTTAGAAAAGGAAAAAAAAACAATTAGCATCAAAATTACAACATATAATTTAGAAACCAATTCGAAATATTCTCTGTTAACGGTGCACATCAACAAGAGTTTTTGCACCAAGATTTTTGTTACAGATATTTTAGTATTTTCGAAACTACGGGAACTATCGATATAATGTTTTATTCATCCCCTAAAGTACTGTCTACTAAGTGATTTACAACAAAATTTGCCTGTTTTTACAATCAGATTTGTGCAGGATTGGGTCCGTAAGTTTGTCAATTTTGGCATAAGAAGACAACAACTTCCTTGGTTGCTGTGCACCCTTAAAAATTGTTTCTATAATCCAAAATGCAGTCCGTTTCCCGATTCGAATATATTTTCATTGAGAAAATCTTCACACTTAGAGATCGTAAAATAATTCTTGTGAGATTTCGAGTAGATTATGTTAACATTTATCAATTATTTTCTCAATAATTCAATAACATTAGTTAGATATCATTTAAAATCCCATGACATATTTTCTAAATTTTACAGATTTGTTGCACCTTTTCCTGATATTTCAGTTCAGAACAAACGCTTTTCTTTTTGCTCCTCACCAGAAAAAAACCCCAATAAAACTAAGTGAGCAATTCCCGCTTGCAGCTCAATTGTAAAACAATGAATTTAATAAAAACGGTAGCAAAACAAAGCGCGCGCGCGCTTAAAACGGGTGCAAATACACAATTCGACAGTACGAGAGGGCCCCCAGCTGATGACGGCACACCACTCCGATGGGGAGGGCGCCACGCCACGCCACGCTGGAAAACCACCAGGGGAAAAGGCTTTCGCGAGGCTCGCGAGCATTTAGCTCGCGTTTCTCGTCGTCGACTCATTTTTTTTTTTGTTTTGTTTCATTTTCAATTTGCATGAATAAAGAATGCACTCGATAATTACACATGATTCGAGGCTGTGTTTTTGCTTTCTCACCTGTCAAATGAAAAGCTTGTAAAAGCCATTAAGCATTGCTTCCCCCCGCCGTTTTGCACAGCCTACTTTGATACTTTTGACTGACTGACTGCTCTGTCGAAGAGTTTGCTCGTTGCTCGTTTGACTGAGCTACCTTTTTTTTCTCTTTATTTTTTTTTCGAAAAATTTGCACCACCGCTAAACGAGCAACGCGTAATGCGCACTTTCGCACAGTTTCAGCGATACCTGTGTGGGTAAGGTAAAAGTTCGCAACTTGCTGGGTCCTAAACTGCACCGTTTACCCCACTAATTGACTAACTGGGCTCTGGTGCGTTTACGCAGCTAAACTGTCGGAAAATGTTGCACCCCGCAAATGACCAGACCAGAGTCAGCGGGCGCGGGAAATAAAATTTCATGCGTGAGCGCGCTCGTCACTTTGGAGCGGAATGCGCAATACGAAATCGCAATCCAAGTTGGCGTGCCATTTCCGTCCACGTTCGTTGATTCCGCTTCCTGTTCCATTTCGTACTCTCACTCGCAGAACACCTTGGATCTAGTGAGCCGAAAAAAAAGTATTCGAGCCCGGCAAAGCCTCCTATGGTGTAAACAAGGGATTAGAAGCAGAAAGATTTCGCGCTCCAATGAGTTTTCTCATTACAGTGCGCCTCCTATGGCTTTCGGGGTGGTGCTGACGAGATGACGGTCGGTTCGGGGTTCGGGGTTTTGGACACAACACAAAGTCGGTCTACCGACAAAAACATATCTGCTGAAAGGCTGAAAGCGTGTGCGGTGAAGAAGATATTTTTATCGCTGAGGGCAGGCAAATTCAGAGCATAGAAATCTGCTGGGCATCTGCTGCAGCACTAGAATTATGCTTATGATTAGTATTGTATGTGCGGTAGGGAGGCGCATGAGCGCGAAAACAACAACAGGAAAAAGCAGCAAAAAAATTAAACTTCTATGCGCTGTTCAAGCTCATGTTGTATGAATGCATGTTGAGCGATTTTTTCGTTTGTTACAGTTTCATTCTGACGGAGAGAGAAAAAAAATTATACACATTCGAGGGCCATTCGTTTTAAAGCCGGAGCGCAATGAGGGGATGAAGTTATGATGGGTCTCTTTGTTGTGCTGTTTGAAGTCTGTGTTTTTTTTTTTTCTACAGACGAATATGTTGTGTACACACGGTTGCAGATGCAGTTTTGCTGTTGTGACAAAGTTCGACTTGACACGCTAAAGCCAAATTATGGGTCTCTTTCGGAAACGGTGTAAAACGAGGCCTTGACAATCGTTGATGAGGGATTTCTACGTTAAATCGTCGCTAATCGTTGTTTTCTAGGATTTGGGCATTCAATTTAACTCAAACAAGGTAGTGATTTTAAATGAAATGGGATTCTGCTACAAATGATTAATGTGTTTCACTGACCTTATATAATTTATTATAATTTATTCCACTAAACGAAACATCAACTGTGCAAAAATTTGCTGATGACTCAATATTGTAAAAGATTGGTTAAAAATTAAACTTCAATTTAAAGTCATACTTAACATTCTGAAAAAAGAATAGATTAATTTGTTGATCCCCACTAAATGAACATAGTTATTAGTGTTCAAATCCAAATAATATATGAATTTGTTTGTATTATTTATAGATTGTACCTTTAAAATGGGATTTGTCATTTTAAATTTATTCACTTATTTACTTTACTTTATTTTAAAACTGCATCACCTTTTTTAAACTTTTTTAAATATTGATTTTTCTAGAGCCTGTCATAAGAAATATTGAATTGCTTTGTTGTGTTTGAAAGTTACAGCATTTTTTCATTTGTTACAAATACATGAAATAAACTAATAACAAACATAACGCTCAACGGCAAAAGGATAATTAAAATGAAACGGTTTTTTTTAATTTTGATAATTTAAAAACTGGATGAGGAACTATTCAAAACTACAATTCAATTAATATTACCTAAAAGTATTTATTAGGACTTCAAATGCGCATATCAGATTCAAATGACCGAGGATTAGAATTCACCAAAATGAAAAAAATATAACGGTTAGGTAAATATAACAAAACAATATTTAATACAACAAAAAGGTTTATTCAGTACCAACAGTATTATTTCCCAACAAGTTTTACCCATTTGAGTATATGCGACGTTAACTGAAAAAAAAAACAGTTTTTTTGCTGTTCTAGCAAATACTTATTTAATTGAATTTATTTTTAGTTGAAAGTTTTTTCCCGCTTGAATGTTATTTGCCGATAAGATAAGTGTCAAACTTAAAAACAATATCGACGAGCATAAACTGAACTTTTCAGCACTTAAATCGATGCTAGAAAGTACTTTTCAGTTTTGTTAGTTTTGGCGTTGAAAAGAAAGCCATTTCATCATTTGAGAATGTCGGGAAAAGTAAGTAGTTTAACAAAAGAAATTAAAAAAAAAGTTTCATTTACAAAACTAAATTGTTACATTTTTTTGTTTGGAATTGATGATCTTTATTAAGGTTCACATTATTAAACATTTTTTGAGTAATATTACTCAAAAAAGAGGAAATGTTCAACCAGCCAAATTGTCAACATTCCAAAATTCTACTTTTATTTGCTGTGCACGAATTGATGACGAAAGATCACTTTTTGGTTTAAGTCACTTTTATGGAATAAACAGCAACATTCAATACACAAAAAATCGTATTTTTTCTTGTAAAGTTCTCAATATCATTTGATCAAAAAAAATGTATAAAAAGAAAATACTTCATTTAGAATTTGAAATAGAATTCATAAAAAATAATGAATACAATAAAACAAAATAACTTTAAAATGAGTTTCAAAAAAATCATGCGCATTTTTTATATTTTAGTCCTAAATTTTGCAATTGGACTGTTCTTATTTCAATCATAAGATTATTTGACGAATCGATGGAAATTTAAAAAATTTCTTTAAAATATTTAGAATTATTCTTAACATTCCACGGCCCAAGGCTCCAAAAAGTTGGAACGGTAACTTCAACGCGAAGGCTGTCCGGCATAACTCACCCAATCAAGACAATTCTTTTTTCCAGTGATTTGTTAGGATGTCTAGATGATCCTAGAACTTTGCAAAACTCAATTTGATCAAATCTGTAATTTTTGCGATCAAAAACATCGTTCATGCGTTGGGCGTTCCAGTTTTAAAGGGTTAAGAACAAGAGTGATCAATAGAATTTAATTTATAAAAATTGTGAAGAGTTTCAAACAAGCTACATTTTCCAGCAAAATAATTCCTTGTTGATTTCAAACAGTGTAAAATTATGCAAAAAAACAGTTCTATTTCTAAAAATAAATTAAAAGCATTATTAAATCTGTTTTCTAAAAAAATATTTGATACTGATTGGTTGATCTCAATCATACTTCAAGAACTAAACATTCGTGTCAGTTTTAATTATAAATTAAATTCATCAAATGAAGAAATACTCAAAACTAGGTTTACGTCAGACTTGGGTGGTATGCAAAGCAGTGATATTTTAGAAGAAAAAAATGAATTTAAGGCAAGAAATTATAAAAAATAATATAAAAAAAAAACAACAGAAAATACGAAATTTCGAAAAATGAACAGCCACAGACTATGTTTGTCCAAAATTACAATCATAAATGAAATTGAGTTTAAGAACTAGTATCATAAAGCGTGTTTACCCGAAAGTTGTTTTAAAAAGGTTACAGATGCAATTATTATGAGCCTTTAGTTAAGTTTGATAATTTACTAAAATCAATCAATCAAAAAATTCAACTATAAAAGTTTTAAAATTCAATGTGCTTCAAAGTACTTAAATATATGAAAATTCATTTTAATGAGTTACAATACAATTTTTAATTTCACGTTGAGCATTTTAACTCTTTGAAGGACTTTTTTCCGATCCAGACTGGAATCGAACCTGTCACCTTCGTTAATTTTAAGACAGTCATTTTTTGTAGTTTATATTGGGAGTTATTTTTGTAAAATATTGCAGATTTATTACTTTTAAAATAACAAATAATTTGAGAGGATAAATTTTCTAGCATTGGGCATGACACGGGAAAACTGCAATTTTATTGATTTTTTTAATTTGTTTATCTATCCAAATATTCATTTGCATTCACTGCCGTTCTACGCATAATTGTCCCATGTTCAAAAAAGTGCAACTGAGAAAAACGCGATTGAAATTTTTCGTCCGTTTTTTGTGTTTCTACGCATAATTGTCCCGTGGGTCCCTATTCACCCCATAAGTCCCTAATCATCCCAGATAGCAGTATATCACTCTTATTTGTAATCCTCTTGCTATACAATAGGTAAACAAGACACAATACGTCGTAAAACTGATAATTTCGACTTGGTGTTTTTTGGACTTCAGACTTGGTGTTTTTTTCAATGAGTTTCCGAACAAAGTACTAGATTTTAAGTGTTTTTCGAAAAGTAAACGTCAAACTAAACCTAAAAATAACAAAAAGTAAGAATCGACCAAAAATGACATGGGACAATTATGCGTAGAACGGCAGTTCAGTCAGTCAAAATATTATAGTATCCAATCACAATCGATAATTTCTAATTTTTAAGTTTTTTGTTCGAAAGTATTTTTTTGTAATTTTTCCTTCTTTTGCCAAATCCATTGTAGAGTATCCAATTACATCAAAATGAACTATAATACAAATCATAGTTGAAACAAACTCCAAAACTCTATAAGGTTATATGAAATACGCAATTGTAAATTGATTATTTACTAATTAAATTAATTGTTTCTTTTGTTTTGGAACAATCATTCATCAGAAATATTTTTTAAATATTTATTAAACGTTTGTTTACGCATGTTGCCTTTTAAGTTTATTTTAATGCAGTTAAGAATCAAAAACTGCACGTTTGAATCCAAAATCACAAACTTAAAACTTTAACTGAATAACTTAAATATAGCTAAATTTAAAAGATCATTCCGAGCAATTAGGGGATATCATCTTTTGAATTTTATTTTGAGATTCTTTAGAAAGCAATTTAACAACAAATCGCATTCCATCATTGGATTGAGATCTTTCTCACAAAATGACTCACAATTCCACTACAGCCCGTCGCAAACCTTAAATCATCCCCTAGTAAGCACACCTGACTACTCCGACGACTTATCATCACTCATAGCTCAACCCTTAATCACACGGTAGCGAGCTCGAACGCGCGCGCGACCTGCTAGTAGATTATTATCGCGCAGTCCGCAAGTCTGAACAATAATACGCGATCAACTTGTACTTCTATAATTGGACGCCGACCTCCTTGGGGTACATGTACGTGTCCTTCATCGTCACCAATTATGAATTTCGAGTTTGGAGTTTTTTTTTTGGTTACGCAGAGATGCAAAGAAGCAGAACTTAAGAAAAGGCAAACACAAACAGGCACCACACACCGTCTAAGGTTAGAACTTTAAAACATGAATAGACTAGTGTTTTGTCTAGGAGATAAGAGATTCAGCCTCACCTGGCGGTGGTACAGTCGCGGTAGAGGACGTCAAAGTCCTTGCAGGAGAGCAGCTTGCACCGGTTGACGCCGGGTTGGATGGCCCCGAGGCCGCGCAGTATCCGCACCTGTTCGACGTTGCAGACGAGCGGCACGATGTCCAGCCGCTTGAGCTTGGTGTAGACGGTGTGGAGTCCGCCGACGAGGTGCTTCAGGAACAGCTCGAAGGCTTGGGGCAGGCAGAGCATGGTATCGCCCTGGATCATGAAGGCGGCCACTTTGTGACCCCGGTAGTCGACCAGTTTGCACTCGTTGGCCGTGGGGTCGGAGCTGGAGATCGGGGGTGGACTGTTGTACGACCTGGGAGGAACATGGTGATGGGCGGCGGCCATCAGATCGAGCGGGCTGGCGTGGTGCATGAAGGAGTTGAGCAGTCCGAGGCCGTGCGGTGGAATGTGGGACAGATTGCCGGCCATCCGCGGCGGCATCCCGACCATGGCCATTGCACTGGGCGTTGAGACGTGCGGCGGACTCAACGGGTGGGGCATTCCCATCATCTGCTGCGGGGTCGCTCCCAGGGGACTAGAGGCCATCTGCCGGCCGCCGGACATGTCACGGTGGTTCATCGAAACCGGTCCGCGGTCCGAGCCGCCGTGACTGCCGTTGTTGTGGTGCTGCCGGCTGTCCATCGGCGGACTGCCCGGCGTCGGAGTTCGAGTCTTGTCCATGGTGTGGCCACCACCGTTGTGCGTATGGGGCATCGCTGGCGACGACAGGTTGCGGCCCCGGGAATCGTTCGAAGACGCTACACTGTGATCACTGGCCGTCGATGCCGAATCCATTGCACTGTCCATAATATCTTTGCGTACACGCAACACTTTTGCAACCTTTTTGATGGTCAGTTGGTCGTAGAGTTGAGGACAACACACAATACACTTCAATCTCACAACACTTGCACTTGTTAATTTCTCATTCAACTAAATTTTCTCATATTTTCAACCTTTCTTAAAACCAGCTTCTTCACCATTCAAACGACCACTAAATTATTTCTTTCTCATATTTTCATCCCCAAAACCCCACCACATCGCGCGACAACACGACGACGACGACCGCGGGTGTGGGCGCGCGAATGCCAATTGTACGACTGACTGTGAATTGTGTACGACGTTTTCGGCGGGAGACCCGGTAAGCCGTTAATTCCCGCGCTGTCCGTCCGGCCGTTACTCACGAAGAAATTAAAGCCCGCGCGCGGCCAACAAACACACGTTTTTCCTTCACGCGCGCTGCGGTCTGCTCCACAATCGTAATCGAATTGGTCTCGGAATCTCAGTAGGCTGCACCGCACCGTCGTTTTCTTCAGCGACGCTTAGAGCAACACGCAGAGACACTCACTCACTTCAAGCAGGCGTTGCTGCACCTCACAAACTCTACCAAGTCACAGCGGGCCCAGTCGAAGCAACCCGGGAGCACCGTCGACGAAACACACGAGAAACCGTCGCCGCAGTCACACGAATAATAAATAACAGTTTTAAAAATATATATTAGAGAACGAATCACTTAATCGTATAACATTGAAATGAAACAAAAATAGGTGGGTTGTATTTTCATTTCCATTTCATTTTCAATTCAACTCCGACTTCATCTGTATCTTACATATGTACGAGAGAACGGCGAGCGCGCCCACCAACACCACCACGTGCGCGCGTATGCCCGAGCGAATGCTCGAGCGAGACAGCAAACGTCGACTCTCACTCACACACCACAAACCCCGCACGCACACTTGGACAGTCGTCGGTGTCACTTCAGGTTATCCGCGCTCCAGCATCGTGCTTTCTCTATCGCGCTCCATGGCCTGCTGCTGGCGGCGCTGGCAGAGAGTGTGTGGAAAAGTGTGTGGAGTGGGTTGGTGCTACTGCCTACTGTGTTTTTTGCCCACACACACGCACTCACACTCGTGCACGTGGAAGAGAGTATCGCGGAGATTGAGAGTGAGAATGATCGAGAGAGGGAGCGAAATTGTTGTTGTGGTGCAAAGCTCGCGCGAACGATAACAAGCAGGCGATGGGGTGAGCAGTGTTGCAAGCTGGAAGAATCGGTACTTTTGATGATATCAGTACAAGAAGGTTGAAGAAAGAAAGTTGGAAGTTCCCAGTTAAACAAGCTATCCAGCCTGCTACTGGTACAGTTATTTTCAGTCATCAGTTTTCAAAATATGTAAGTAATGACGAAACAAAATCATTTCAAACTTCATAAAAAAATCAAAATGCAGTCCATATTTGATTATAAGAAGCCTTGATTATCCGAGGTTTCGATGATCCGAAGTTCAATTGTCTATCCAAACGAATCACGATTTTTTTTGTCTTTGTTTGATTTTCTTGTTTTTTTTACATCCAGTTTGAGTTCTAAGACCCCATTTTAGTTAAATTTGAATAGTTGATTGCCTATTAAATAACAGATTATATTTTTTTTCAATATTTTATTAGTATATCAAGAATTTAAAAATTCTAGGTCACTTTAGCATAGTTTAGGGGTTATACTAAAGCCGGGAAAAAAAAATGACATCGAAAAAAAGGGATTCGATTATCTGAAATGAAGGAAAAAAAAATGTAAAAAAAGTTTTTGGTCGGTTGAAATTATTCGAAAAATGGCACAAGAAAACAACATTATCAATATGGCGTCTTAGGCGTCGCGAGGTGCGACGCACTTCTTTTTTGCCGGGGACGATGTTTTGAAAAAATGCCAAACTTTGAAGGTCTTACTCGGCTCCAGGGTGCTCCAAACTCTAACGTTATATATACCAAAAGATGCGCAAGGATGTGTCAGCCAGTGATGTTGAAAATAAACGCTTCACTGGCCAAAGTGCCTCAAAAATTGTCATTTTTGAAAAAGTCGCTTTTTATGGGTTAAATTCCAATTAAAATTCAAATGCAAAGCGCCAGTTCCTGTTACGTCCAATCAAGCCAAAAAGTCATTTTTGTTAAAATGTAAATTTAAAAAAATCTGTAACGCGTGAATATTTTTTGATTGATTTGGTGTCTTCGGTAAAGTTGTAAGTATTAGTTATAGTAAGTCTTTGATTTTTTTGGGTATGTTTTGAGGGGAAAAAGGCCATCTTTAAATGTATGGCTCACGAAACGAAACGAAACGAAACTATTGGCACTACGCCCCCCGGGGCATGGCCTTCCTCTAACGTGGGATTTCTGCTCCAGCGCCTCTGACGAGACAGGAGAAACCGGGACCGACGTTTTACTTCACCATCCGATAGAAGCTCAGTGGATAAGGCGGGAATCGAACCCGCGTCTCATAGCATCATCGGGATCGGCAGCCGAAGCCGCTACCCCTGCGCCACGAGACCCACATGGCTCACAGGGTTGTTAAAATATCAAAATATCAGCTATCAGCAACTACAATTATCTCGCCTGAATAATCATGCCTCAAATACAACTGCTCTTCTCTCCTCATTGAAACTCTCAGCGCCGAAAATAGCCGAACACGTTTTCGTGTTTACCCACTCGTGATTGACATTTTCCTTTTCTCTCTCATTCCCGCTTCCACGATCATCCTACCGCAACAGCGTTTAACCACAAAAGCCGCCACAAAACCAATTTTGCAAACGCAGTTTAACGGGACGTCATGCGTGGTCGGCTCCTAATCGCCATCTCGCGTTCTTTCATTGCAGTTTTCGGAGAGATTGAGAGACTCCGCGGTGAGAGCGCATAGTCGAGGAAAAGGGGAGGAGTGATAGAGAGAGAATGATATCGCTGTGAATCACGAGACACAAGAAGAGATCTCCCAAGCTATGGTGACGGCCGCTATACTCT
Organism: Culex pipiens pallens; assembly: GCF_016801865.2. NCBI lineage: Eukaryota > Metazoa > Arthropoda > Insecta > Diptera > Culicidae > Culex > Culex pipiens. Next base: position 3,136,382 of record NC_068938.1, read on the forward strand.
CGGATATTTTTGGTGCAGAGATAATCTATTTTTTTTGAAATTTTTTTTTGAAATTAAATATGTCTTTATTGAACTTTCTTATAATAATTACATTTCTTTTACATGCTAAGTGGTATGGCCTAATGCTCTTCATCTTTGTTGTATTTTTCGTTTTATTATTAACTGATCACATTTATTTTATTTACTTCAAATTGTTTTACATTATTGCATTGAATCGAATACATTTGGGTAAAAAAGAAAAAAAAATACTTTAACAACTAATCCTAACTTAAAACTAAAAAAATAAATTCATTGAAATATTCAAAATCATTAGAACGAGTAAACTACGAACTGTATTTTAAGATGAATGCTCCAAGCGTTCTTACTTGTTCCTGGCGAGTTTTGCAACCACGCAGTGTTGTTGTCATCTCGATGAAAATGTTCAGAAGTTCTTGTGGTGAAAACAGGTCACTACTGCCTTCATCCGTTGATGCTGGTTGGTTTTCCCTCGGTTGCTGACTGAAGCCTGGAGGTGTTGTATTCTCTGCAACTCTTTGCCGCTGATTCAACGGCAATGGCTGCAGATTTGGAACCACTCGAGCAGATCCCGCTCCTGGTGACGCCAAAGCAGGAAAATCCACGTCCGTGTATGCTGGTGGTGTTTTGCGACGATTTGGTTGGTGCCTCGTCGTCGCTTGCTGCCGAATTTTTACAAACTCAGCACGTTTTGGGCAGCTCCGATTCTTGGTAGAATGGTCGCCGCCGCAATTGAAGCATTTCGCTTCGATGTTCTCATTGATTGTTTCGCAAGCTTGAGTTTTGTGCTCACCTCCGCAGGTTGCACAACGACTCTTGATGAAACAGTTCCTTCCACCATGTCCAAACTGCAAGCAGTTCGAACACTGTGTCACGTCACGGTGCACTGGACGATAACGTTCCCAAGTCACGATGATGTTGAAAATTGCCCGAACTGCTTTCAGCTCAGACGGCGTTGTCGATCCTTTCTCGAGATGAACCAGGTACAGTTGATCACGATACTTGATGTCCTTGTTGTGTCTCGTCATCTTGAAGACTTCGATCACGTTCAACTTAAGAGTTTTGAGCTCTTCTTTCAGCACACTCACATCCATGTCGTACAGGCCACGGAGGACCTGTTTCATGGGGCGTTTACCTGGATCGTCATGGCTGTAGTATTCAATCTTTGTGTTGTTCAGGAAATCCCGAACGTAGTTGTAATCCTTTCTGGTAGGTAGCAAAATTTTGAGTCCATCAGCACACAAGCGAATGGAAGCTCGTAAAGCACCAGATTTGATAAACCCGGTCAGCCACTTTCGCACCGAATCCGATGACGATGTTTTCACAAAAATGGGTGGCAACTTTTCCCGTCGTTCAAATTCTTCCTTCTCGCTCACGTCCACAGGAAGGGTAGCGAACTGGTTTTCAGACGAATTTTGAGCATCCTTGCTCAAACTGCCTGGCTTTGCAGGTAGCGCTTCGGCATTCTTTAGCTTCTTCAAATCTGCCGATCCTGCTGGTGAGGACCGCCTCTTTTTCTTGCCGTGAGGCATTTTTGCACTTTTTAAGCACTTGTTTGGTGTTGGAGGGACGCACGTCTGACTCGCTGCTCTGCTGATCGCAGACTCGAGATAATCTATTGATAGCTTTTCTATCACTCATTTGCAACACTGATGGCTCAGCAAAGACAAACATTATTTGATCGAGTAAATGAGTGACTTTTGGAAGATTTTTTTTTTTTGAAAAACAATCGACATTGCGAGCAATGTTTTTTTTGATAATTTTTTTAATGTAAAATTGAAATCGCAATCGAAAAGAACTTTTGAAATTTTGTTGACATTGTGCACAATTTCTAAGTTACATTCTTTTCAAAGGTTTTTTTTAAAGAAAAAAATCCATTTTCGGCCTCAAACACATAGTGCCTTTGTTTGCCCATCACCAAATATATTTTTTAAAAGATCAGAAAATTTTACATCAAAATAACTCTAAGGCAAGTTTAGTCCAACCCAATTTTTAAATTGAAAAATGATTAAAAAATAATTAAAGAGGCAACCTTGACAGCTTAATACAAATTTCAACTGAAATTCAGCGAAAAATAAACCAAACATTTTAGTTTTGCAGTTTTCAGTAAATATTGTTTCAAATAGAGCCTCACCTTTTGGTATAATTTTAGAACAAATTTTTAGCGATGAAAAAAAAATGATGATGATGCTGAAAACAAAGTTGAGATTTCCAAAAAAGTGTCCACGTGGTTTATGGATGGTCCCATACTAAAATAATGAAAAAAAAAATCGAAAAATAACGATGTGAAAATTTTTGAATCTTAATTTTTCTTCATTATTATTTTTTTGTGCTTTTGAAATCAAATTTCTGAAAGTTAATGATATCTGGGTATTGAATTGCATTAGACAAAAACGCCCTATTAACATTTTAGGTTTTAAGAAGATCATAAAAGCCTATTAGGTCGTATGAGGGTTCTCAGAGCCATGATAAAACCTGTAAGTTTAAAAATGTTACTAGGGCAATTACCAATGTTAAAGAATTCAAAATAAATTAAACCACACAAACCCATATTTGAAATATTCCATTATATTACTTTCTTAAAATCAAAATACATACTTGTGGTTTGGTTGTGCATAACTGTGAAAACAAAGAGACAAGTTGTTCCTTTTAACTCCGCAATTAAAACAAAAAACTCGTCTCTTTGTATTCACAAAGATACATGCATTTTTCTTATTTCAACAATAGTTTATTACTACGATTTCTCTTCAACTTTTATCCAATCATTATTTCCAGCCCACTACTGCTCCAGAAAAATCACTGGCGTTGCCGTGATTTGGTGGTTTGATGAAGGACGATGGATTTCAAAAATAACTTGTATGGAGAGTCTCGTCTGTTTGTCTGTGATATAACGCTCAAGGCATAAGGAAAGGAACTATACAGTATCTGAATGGGCAATCAATTCTTATTCCCACTAGAGACAATTTCAAAATTTCTACACCAAATTATAATGTGAATGCAAAGAGATTTAATTCCGCCATTTTTTTTATATCTTAACAGATACCTAATTCGTCAACTACTTGCAGATTTTATCAGTGTTCTGTTCTCGACAACCAAACCTTAAAAATGTAGCTGTGACCCGAAGTCAAAGTAGTCAAATTCTGAGAAATTGCGGAATTGACAAATTTTGAAATTTTGGAGTCAGAGTCAGCTACTTTTTAACAATGTTGTACATGAATTGTAACAGTTAAGTCCTTTTGGAGAGCTGGAGTTGGAATCGCAATCACTAAAGCAGCTGGAGTCACCAAAAAAGCCACCCAACTCAATCTTCGATAGGAAAAAAACTGGTTTACAAACTTTTCAAACAATCTTGTTCAAGATCTATCGACCAATCTGGCACCCCTGCCCACGCATCAACCAGCATGCCATGCTCAAAGTTCGCGATATCATCCTCCACACAGCAGCAGCATCGCAGCAAGCAGGTTTACGCTCTCTTCGTCGGCCAAGTCCTGCCAGCAGCAGTGTGCCGTTGGCAGCTCACCAGTCTGAAGCAGCAAGTGCTTTGGCGTAGCGGTCGCCGTCGCCTACTGTGCTCTGTGTCGAGTTGTTGTTGCGGCAGAGAGCGAACCCCGCAAGTCGCTCGTAGTGTGAGTGTGAGTGAGTGCAAAAACAGAGAGACCGATCTCGGATTGTATGTATTTAATGCTCTGCGGGCTGTTATTCCGTTCTCTCTGTATTTCGTTTATTATTCGAATTGGAAAATTTTATTTTATTTGTATTCTCGGTGAGTTCTGTAAATGTTAGTTGCCGCTCGGTTACGAATGTTTCCGTCATGCGCTTGTAAATATATGTGGTAGTCTTCGTCGTGGTTGTCGTTGTCGTCGTAGCAGGCGTAGCGGCGGCGAACGAAGCAGAAGGCGTGGCCTGCTGCATGCTCGACGAACCTACTGCGATCTGAGCGCTGAACACACCTCTCGCGTTCGGGATTCTTCGTGTGGCTTTCGGGTTCGGGGCTGGAAACGTGTGTGGAATAGTTTTTCTTTTCTTCATTATTTGCCCCCGAAGTGTGTTGCATATTTAATGTTTATTTTATATGATTATTTTTCTTCTGTGTTCCTTCCTCGCACGAAGGAGGACTTGTGTGATGGGGGGGCTTTCGCTGCCATTTTTCGGATTTGAAAACGCAAACAGCAAAATAAGTACCTATCGGGATCTCTCTGGTTCGTTTCGTGTGTGTAACGTTCTCTTGTTGTTCCTGTTTTCTTTCTTTGATTGGTATTTGCATGTTCGGTTCGTGTGTCGCCCTTTTTCCATGAAAAGTTCTGAGTGAGTTCGACGGAGGGGGTAGAGAGGTGCGCTCCTTCGTCCTTTCGCGTGTAATTGGAAGAAATCACACCCCTCGTCGTCGTCTTCGTCCTTTTCCGGGCAGCGTGCTATACTATACATATACATTTGCATCATTTTTCTTAATTTAAGACAACGCGCGGTGCATGAATATTTTCCATCGGTTAATATTCACAAACAATACTTTATCAAAAAAGTTTGCTCTTTCCTGAGGACAGGAAGCCACTTTCGGGAATCGATTCCGTAAAAAAAGGCGAACCGAAAATGTTGGATTATTTTTTATTTCCATAATCATTACCCTCTCTCTCGCGCAATATCGTTGCGGAATCGAAGATTTTTTTCTTCTCAAAATAAAAAAAAAAAAAGCAAAAAACATGACGAAACACGCATAAAATATGGAAAACGACGCGGCGACCATTATTGGAAGATGAAGTTAACGATAGGGATGCAGTTTTTTTTTCTTTCAAAAAAAGCTTCTGGGTAAAATATTGGCTGAATGTGTGTGAGTAAAAGGTCCCAACCGAAGGATGTGAAATTACTTGCAGACATGTTTCTGTAATTCTTGAGAAATAATTCTGCATTTTTTTTCGTGATGGATCTGAAAAAAAAATAATTCCGGAGGGTTTTTCAGACCCCGAAAAAAAAGTAGCAGCAGCAAGCATTCCGTCAGACATCAGTTTGCCGACATAATGGACGTTGATGACAATCATTACACGAGTTATCATGCGACGTGGACATCGCCGGTTGGTCCAAAATTCTCGGCGGCGCGCTGCAGAGCATCATTCAAGTATTCAGCAAACCGATCGATTGGATAGTTTTCTGTTTTTGGGTGTGGTAAACGGTGTATTTCCGGAGGCGGTTTTGCAGAGTGCTGCTTCCCGACGATATGGTAATGATATGTGGAAACGGCATGCGAATATATCAGAGTGAGTGGAATTTCAGGATGAGAAACAATTTTTTTTTTGTTTTCGGGCAGATAATTGTGTAGGAGAGTGTGTAATTTGCATGAAGAATGCGCACCGTGCAAGATTTGAAATCACAAAATGGTGTAAAATTGTTAAGCGTGCAACAATGTGGTACATTGGTTCAACAAACTTACACGATGGACTTTATTCTTTAAAAAAAAAGGACAAATGATAGCAAAATTCGTTTCATTAAATCACCCCCGAAAATAGTAGTTCATGTAAGAAGTTGCAAAAAACACATTTTCAGCACGAGTCGTGCATTGATCAAATGAGTTTTAACGAATTGTAAAAATACGACGAAAGCTGAATAAAAATCAAGTTTTGCAATGAGTTCAATACAACATTTTTTTGCAATTCCGAACCCACTCTTTAAAACGATTTTTTCAGTGATTCGTTTGTTTCCCTGCTTGAATGTTATTTGACAAACACCAAAACAGTTTAGAGGAAGGTGGTGCAAGACGACCATATGGGGCAAGAGGAACAATCGCTCGTACGGCCGTATTTTTTACAATTTTGGTTATTTCCAGTATAAGGATTTGTTGCTAGCAATGCAATTAGCTGATTCTACTAGCACATAACCGCCAAAACAACGTAAACGCCACTGGGCATAAGATTTATTGAAGTTTTTTTCAAAACCTTTGTTTTCTTATAATATTTGGAAAGTACAAAATAAGGCTTAGGGTTTTAAGGCTCATTTTATCAAAATGCTATTTTTCCTAGATCAGTAGTGTCCATACCAATGACTTACACCTATTACAAAGTATGATTTAACATTTGGTTATTTTTGTTGAGAGCTTTTAAAAAATCTTATTCAGGTGGGGCAAATGTACCATATGGATTTTTAGTATGGGAAAAAATACGAATTGCTGCAACAACGTATTTTATTTAGAAATAAATACATAAAAGTACTTAAAAACTGATAAACAATTGTTAAAAAAGGTGCAGGTGGTTATGTTCTACATGACCAATATGACAAAGAACTTTGTACAAAACTCCTAAAAAATATTCTATTTTATTTTATATTTTTAAAACATTGCCTATGTATTTAATCCTAAATAATTTATTCCTATAAAATGTTTTCAATCTTTGGCACCTCTGTGGAAATAAATTGCCAAAACAAGTATGGTTCGGAAAATGTCCAATCAAAATGGTAATATTCATGTCCAGTATCAAAAACCATGAATTTTGGTACCCATATTGCCCCAAGTCGAATAGTTCGATTAATGTCCCCCCGGTAGAACCTTCCCGAGGGCACTGGCCACTCCGGGTGTGGCCAATCCGGTCAAAATGGCCATTTTCATTACCAGTTTAAAAAACCATGAATTTTGATACCCATATTGCCCCAAGTCGTATGGTTCGATTAATGTCCCCACGGTAGAACCTTCCCGAGGGCACTGGCCACTCCGGGTGTGGCCAATCCAGTCAAAATGCCCATTTCCATTACCAGTTTAAAAAACCATGAATTTTGATACCCACATTGCCCCAAGTCGTATGGTTCGATTAATGTCCCCACGGTAGAACCTTCCCGAGGGCACTGGCCACTCCGGGTGTGGCCAATCCGGTCAAAATGGCCATTTTCATTACCAGTTTCAAAAATCATGAATTTTGATACCCATATTGCCCCAAGTCGTATGATTCGATTAATGTCCCCACGGTAGAACCTTCCCGAGGGCACTGGCAACTCCGGGTGTGGCCAATCCAGTCAAAATGCCCATTTCCATTACCAGTTTAAAAAACCATGAATTTTGATACCCATATTGCCCCAAGTCGTATGGTTCGATTAATGTCCCCCCGGTAGAACCTTCCCGAGGGCACTGACCACTCCGGGTGTGGCCAATCCGGTCAAAATGGCCATTTTCATTACCAGTTTAAAAAACCATGAATTTTGATACCCATATTGCCCCAAGTCGTATGGTTCGATTAATGTCCCCCCGGTAGAACCTTCCCGAGGGCACTGACCACTCCGGGTGTGGCCAATCCGGTCAAAATGGCCATTTTCATTACAAGTTTCAAAAACCATGAATTTTGATACCCATATTGCCCCAAGTCGTATGGTTCGATTAATGTCCCCCCGGTAGAACCTTCCCGAGGGCACTGACCACTCCGGGTGTGGCCAATCCGGTCAAAATGGCCATTTTCATTACCAGTTTAAAAAACCATGAATTTTGATACCCATATTGGCCCAAGTCGTATGGTTCGAATAATGTCCCCCCGGAAGAACCTTCCCGAGGGCACTGGCCACTCCGGGTGTGGCCAATCCAGTCAAAATGCCCATTTCCATTACCAGTTTAAAAAACCATGAATTTTGATACCCATATTGCCCCAAGTCGTATGGTTCGATTAATGTCCCCCCGGTAGAACCTTCCCGAGGGCACTGACCACTCCGGGTGTGGCCAATCCGGTCAAAATGGCCATTTTCATTACCAGTTTAAAAAACCATGAATTTTGATACCCATATTGCCCCAAGTCGTATGGTTCGATTAATGTCCCCCCGGTAGAACCTTCCCGAGGGCACTGACCACTCCGGGTGTGGCCAATCCGGTCAAAATGGCCATTTTCATTACCAGTTTCAAAAATCATGAATTTTGATACCCATATTGCCCCAAGTCGTATGATTCGATTAATGTCCCCACGGTAGAACCTTCCCGAGGGCACTGGCCACTCCGGGTGTGGCCAATCCAGTCAAAATGCCCATTTCCATTACCAGTTTAAAAAACCATGAATTTTGATACCCATATTGCCCCAAGTCGTATGGTTCGATTAATGTCCCCACGGTAGAACCTTCCCGAGGGCACTGGCCACTCCGGGTGTGGCCAATCCAGTCAAAATGCCCATTTCCATTACCAGTTTAAAAAACCATGAATTTTGATACCCATATTGCCCCAAGTCGTATGGTTCGATTAATGTCCCCCCGGTAGAACCTTCCCGAGGGCACTGACCACTCCGGGTGTGGCCAATCCGGTCAAAATGGCCATTTTCATTACAAGTTTCAAAAACCATGAATTTTGATACCCATATTGCCCCAAGTCGTGTGGTTCGATTAATGTCCCCCCGGTAGAACCATCCCGAGGGCACTGGCCACTCCGGGTGTGGCCAATCCAGTCAAAATGGCCATTTTCATTACCAGTTTCAATAACCATGAATTTTGATACCCATATTGGCCCAAGTCGTATGGTTCGAATAATGTCCCCCCGGAAGAACCTTCCCGAGGGCACTGACCACTCCGGGTGTGGCCAATCCGGTCAAAATGGCCATTTTCATTACAAGTTTCAAAAACCATGAATTTTGATACCCATATTGCCCCAAGTCGTGTGGTTCGATTAATGTCCCCCCGGTAGAACCATCCCGAGGGCACTGGCCACTCCGGGTGTGGCCAATCCAGTCAAAATGCCCATTTTCATTACCAGTTTCAATAACCATGAATTTTGATACCCATATTGGCCCAAGTCGTATGGTTCGAATAATGTCCCCCCGGAAGAACCTTCCCGAGGGCACTGGCCACTCCGGGTGTGGCCAATCCAGTCAAAATGCCCATTTCCATTACCAGTTTAAAAAACCATGAATTTTGATACCCATATTGCCCCAAGTCGTATGGTTCGATTAATGTCCCCCCTGTAGAACCATCCCGAGGGCACTGGCCACTCCGGGTGTGGCCAATCCAGTCAAAATGGCCATTTTCATTACCAGTTTCAATAACCATGAATTTTGATACCCATATTGGCCCAAGTCGTATGGTTCGAATAATGTCCCCCCGGAAGAACCTTCCCGAGGGCACTGACCACTCCGGGTGTGGCCAATCCGGTCAAAATGGCCATTTTCATTACAAGTTTCAAAAACCATGAATTTTGATACCCATATTGCCCCAAGTCGTGTGGTTCGATTAATGTCCCCCCGGTAGAACCATCCCGAGGGCACTGGCCACTCCGGGTGTGGCCAATCCGGTCAAAATGGCCATTTTCATTACAAGTTTCAAAAACCATGAATTTTGATACCCATATTGCCCCAAGTCGTGTGGTTCGATTAATGTCCCCCCGGTAGAACCATCCCGAGGGCACTGGCCACTCCGGGTGTGGCCAATCCAGTCAAAATGCCCATTTTCATTACCAGTTTCAATAACCATGAATTTTGATACCCATATTGGCCCAAGTCGTATGGTTCGAATAATGTCCCCCCGGAAGAACCTTCCCGAGGGCACTGGCCACTCCGGGTGTGGCCAATCCAGTCAAAATGCCCATTTCCATTACCAGTTTAAAAAACCATGAATTTTGATACCCATATTGCCCCAAGTCGTATGGTTCGATTAATGTCCCCCCGGTAGAACCATCCCGAGGGCACTGGCCACTCCGGGTGTGGCCAATCCAGTCAAAATGGCCATTTTCATTACCAGTTTCAATAACCATGAATTTTGATACCCATATTGGCCCAAGTCGTATGGTTCGAATAATGTCCCCCCGGTAGAACCTTCCCGAGGGCACTGACCACTCCGGGTGTGGCCAATCCGGTCAAAATGGCCATTTTCATTACAAGTTTCAAAAACCATGAATTTTGATACCCATATTGCCCCAAGTCGTGTGGTTCGATTAATGTCCCCCCGGTAGAACCTTCCCGAGGGCACTGGCCACTCCGGGTGTGGCCAATATCCTATAAATGTGGTCCCAAGCCCATTGCCCCAAATCATTCTGGTCCGGTGACCGTCCTTACAATCTTCATAAGAACAGAATTCCTCCCAATTTAGTGCACAAACTGTGTCTTTCAATGTGTGCGTGTGTGTGTGTGAGCAATAAAATTACCACCGTGGATCCGCTTTTGTCGAAACCTCGTAAGGCACTGAATTTTCTGAGGCTATCTGTTAGCTTAAATAGTTCGGATGAAATGTGGCAACAGTGGTGCAACATTCTCGCGTGACAGTTCCACGTAAACAGGAGAGGAGGCAAAATTTGCACCATGTTGCCACATTTCATGCGAACTATTTAAGCTAACAGATAGCCTCAGAAAAATTCAGTGCCTTACGAGGTTTCGACAAAAGCGGATCCACGGTGGTAATTTTATTGCTCACACACACACACGCACACATTGAAAGACACAGTTTGTGCACTAAATTGGGAGGAATTCTGTTCTTATGAAGATTGTAAGGACGGTCACCGGACCAGAATGATTTGGGGTAATGGGCTTGGGACCACATTTATAGGATATTGGCCACACCCGGAGTGGCCAGTGCCCTCGGGAAGGTTCTACCGGGGGGACATTAATCGAACCATACGACTTGGGGCAATATGGGTATCAAAATTCATGGTTTTTTAAACTGGTAATGAAAATGGCCATTTTGACTGGATTGGCCACACCCGGAGTGGCCAGTGCCCTCGGGAAGGTTCTACCGGGGGGACATTAATCGAACCATACGACTTGGGGCAATATGGGTATCAAAATTCATGGTTTTTGAAACTGATAATGAAAATGGCCATTTTGACTGGATTGGCCACACCCGGAGTGGCCAGTGCCCTCGGGAAGGTTCTACCGGGGGGACATTAATCGAACCATACGACTTGGGGCAATATGGGTATCAAAATTCATGGTTTTTTAAACTGGTAATGAAAATGGCCATTTTGACTGGATTGGCCACACCCGGAGTGGCCAGTGCCCTCGGGAAGGTTCTACCGGGGGGACATTAATCGAACCATACGACTTGGGGCAATATGGGTATCAAAATTCATGGTTTTTTAAACTGGTAATGAAAATGGCCATTTTGACTGGATTGGCCACACCCGGAGTGGCCAGTGCCCTCGGGAAGGTTCTACCGGGGGGACATTAATCGAACCATACGACTTGGGGCAATATGGGTATCAAAATTCATGGTTTTTGAAACTGATAATGAAAATGGCCATTTTGACTGGATTGGCCACACCCGGAGTGGCCAGTGCCCTCGGGAAGGTTCTACCGGGGGGACATTAATCGAACCATACGACTTGGGGCAATATGGGTATCAAAATTCATGGTTTTTTAAACTGGTAATGAAAATGGCCATTTTGACTGGATTGGCCACACCCGGAGTGGCCAGTGCCCTCGGGAAGGTTCTACCGGGGGGACATTAATCGAACCATACGACTTGGGGCAATATGGGTATCAAAATTCATGGTTTTTGAAACTGATAATGAAAATGGCCATTTTGACTGGATTGGCCACACCCGGAGTGGCCAGTGCCCTCGGGAAGGTTCTACCGGGGGGACATTAATCGAACCATACGACTTGGGGCAATATGGGTATCAAAATTCATGGTTTTTAAAACTGGTAATGAAAATGGCCATTTTGACTGGATTGGCCACACCCGGAGTGGCCAGTGCCCTCGGGAAGGTTCTACCGGGGGGACATTAATCGAACCATACGACTTGGGGCAATATGGGTATCAAAATTCATGGTTTTTGAAACTGATAATGAAAATGGCCATTTTGACTGGATTGGCCACACCCGGAGTGGCCAGTGCCCTCGGGAAGGTTCTACCGGGGGGACATTAATCGAACCATACGACTTGGGGCAATATGGGTATCAAAATTCATGGTTTTTTAAACTGGTAATGAAAATGGCCATTTTGACTGGATTGGCCACACCCGGAGTGGCCAGTGCCCTCGGGAAGGTTCTACCGGGGGGACATTAATCGAACCATACGACTTGGGGCAATATGGGTATCAAAATTCATGGTTTTTGAAACTGATAATGAAAATGGCCATTTTGACTGGATTGGCCACACCCGGAGTGGCCAGTGCCCTCGGGAAGGTTCTACCGGGGGGACATTAATCGAACCATACGACTTGGGGCAATATGGGTATCAAAATTCATGGTTTTTAAAACTGGTAATGAAAATGGCCATTTTGACTGGATTGGCCACACCCGGAGTGGCCAGTGCCCTCGGGAAGGTTCTACCGGGGGGACATTAATCGAACCATACGACTTGGGGCAATATAGGTATCAAAATTCATGGTTTTTGAAACTGATAATGAAAATGGCCATTTTGACTGGATTGGCCACACCCGGAGTGGCCAGTGCCCTCGGGAAGGTTCTACCGGGGGGACATTAATCGAACCATACGACTTGGGGCAATATGGGTATCAAAATTCATGGTTTTTTAAACTGGTAATGAAAATGGCCATTTTGACCGGATTGGCCACACCCGGAGTGGTCAGTGCCCTCGGGAAGGTTCTACCGGGGGGACATTAATCGAACCATACGACTTGGGGCAATATAGGTATCAAAATTCATGGTTTTTGAAACTGATAATGAAAATGGCCATTTTGACTGGATTGGCCACACCCGGAGTGGCCAGTGCCCTCGGGAAGGTTCTACCGGGGGGACATTAATCGAACCATACGACTTGGGGCAATATAGGTATCAAAATTCATGGTTTTTGAAACTGATAATGAAAATGGCCATTTTGACTGGATTGGCCACACCCGGAGTGGCCAGTGCCCTCGGGAAGGTTCTACCGGGGGGACATTAATCGAACCATACGACTTGGGGCAATATAGGTATCAAAATTCATGGTTTTTGAAACTGATAATGAAAATGGCCATTTTGACTGGATTGGCCACACCCGGAGTGGCCAGTGCCCTCGGGAAGGTTCTACCGGGGGGGGGGGGAGATTAATCAAACCATACGACTTGGGGCAATATGGGTATCAAAATTCATGGTTTTTGAAACTTGTAATGAAAATGGGCATTTTGACTGGATTGGCCACACCTGGAGTGGTCAGTGCCCTGGGAAAGGTTCTACCAGGGGGACATTAATCGAACCATACGACTTGGGGCAAAATGGGAATCCAAATTCATGGTTTTTGAAACTGGTAATGGAAATGGGCATTTTGACTGGATTGGCCACACCCGGAGTGGCCAGTGCCCTCGGGAAGGTTCTACCGGGGGGACATTATTCGAACCATACGACTTGGGCCAATATGGGTATCAAAATTCATGGTTATTGAAACTAGTAATGAAAATGGGCATTTTGACTGGATTGGCCACACCCGGAGTGGCCAGTGCCCTCGGGAAGGTTCTACCGGGGGGACATTAATCGAACCACACGACTTGGGGCAATATGGGTATCAAAATTCATGGTTTTTGAAACTTGTAATGAAAATGGCCATTTTGACCGGATTGGCCACACCCGGAGTGGTCAGTGCCCTCGGGAAGGTTCTACCGGGGGGACATTAATCGAACCATACGACTTGGGGCAATATAGGTATCAAAATTCATGGTTTTTGAAACTGATAATGAAAATGGCCATTTTGACTGGATTGGCCACACCCGGAGTGGCCAGTGCCCTCGGAAAGGTTCTACCGGGGGGACATTAATCGAACCATACGACTTGGGGCAATATAGGTATCAAAATTCATGGTTTTTGAAACTGATAATGAAAATGGCCATTTTGACTGGATTGGCCACACCCGGAGTGGCCAGTGCCCTCGGGAAGGTTCTACCGGGGGGGGAGATTAATCAAACCATACGACTTGGGGCAATATGGGTATCAAAATTCATGGTTTTTGAAACTTGTAATGAAAATGGGCATTTTGACTGGATTGGCCACACCTGGAGTGGTCAGTGCCCTGGGAAAGGTTCTACCAGGGGGACATTAATCGAACCATACGACTTGGGGCAATATGGGAATCCAAATTCATGGTTTTTGAAACTGGTAATGAAAATGACAATTTTGACCGGATTGGCCACACCCGGATTGGCCACACCCGTAGTGGCCAAACAATGAATTTTGATACCCATATTGCCCTAAGTCGTATGGTTCGATTAATGTCCCCCCGGTAGAACCTTCCCGAGGGCACTGGCCACTCCGGGTGTGGCCAATCCGGTCAAAATGGCCATTTTCATTACCAGTTTAAAAAACCATGAATTTTGATACCCATATTGCCCCAAGTCGTATGGTTCGATTAATGTCCTCCCGGTAGAACCTTCCCGAGGGCACTGGCCACTCCGGGTGTTACCAATTCGGTCAAAATGGCCATTTTCATTACCGGTTTCAAAAACCATGAATTTCGATACGGGACCATCCATAAACCACGTGGACACTTTTTTGGGAATCATTTAAAAAAACCCCCCTCCCCTCGTGGACAATTGTCCATACAAAAAAAGAAAGCTGTATGGATCGTGGACTATCGCCATAACCCCCCCCCCACCCCCACCTAAAGTGTCCACGTGGTTTATGGATGGTCCCTACCCATATTGCCCCAATTCGTATGGTTCGATTAATGTCCCCCCGGTAGAACCTTCCCGAGGGCAATTGCCACTCCAGGTGTGGCCAATCCAGTCAAAATGCCCATTTTCATTACCAGTTTCAAAAACCATGAATTTTGATACCCATATTGGCCCAAGTCGTATGGTTCGAATAATGTCCCCCCGGTAGAACCTTCCCTCAGGGCAATGGCCACTCCGGGTGTGGCCAATCCAGTCAAAATGCCCATTTTCATTACCAGTTTCAATAACCATGAATTTTGATACCCATATTGCCCAAATTTGTATGGTTCCGTAAATGTCCTCCCGGTAGAACCTTCCCTCAGGGCAATGGCCACTCCGGGTGTGGCCTATCCTGCCAAAATGGTCATTTTCATTACCAGTATCAAAAACCATGAATTTTGATACCCATATTGCCCAAATTTGTATGGTTCCGTAAATGTCCTCCCGGTAGAACCTTCCCTCAGGGCAATGGCCACTCCGGGTGTGGCCAATCCTGCCAAAATGGCCATTTTCATTACCAGTATCAAAAACCATGAATTTTGATACCCATATTGCCAAAATTTGTATGGTTCCGTAAATGTCCTCCCGGTAGAACCTTCCCTCAGGGCAATGGCCACTCCGGGTGTGGCCAATCCTGCCAAAATGGTCATTTTCATCACCAGTATCAAAAACCATGAATTTTGATACCCATATTGCCCAAATTTGTATGGTTCCGTAAATGTCCTCCCGGTAGAACCTTCCCTCAGGGCAATGGCCACTCCGGGTGTGGCCAATCCTGCCAAAATGGTCATTTTCATCACCAGTATCAAAAACCATGAATTTTGATACCCATATTGCCCAAATTTGTATGGTTCCGTAAATGTCCTCCCGGTAGAACCTTCCCTCAGGGCACTGGCCACACCGGGTGTGGCCGATATCCTACCAAATTGTTCCCAATAATTTCGGTATTCCGGTGACCGTTCTGGCTACCGTCAATAACTTCTTGGACCTCCTCTCAAGTTCGTGCACCACCTGCGTGTGTGTGTGTGAGCAATAAAATTCCCAACGTAAGGTCCGTCTTTGATGAAAGTCTGATGGACACTAAATCCTCCAGAGGCTAACTTTTAGCTTAAATAGTTTTCACGCAACAGAAACGGAATGTCACGCCGAGGGCTTGCGACGGTAACGCTACATTTTCGAAAAATTTTGCATTGACACCGCAGATAGAGCTTTAAGACAAAGTCCTTTGTCAAAAATTGTCCTTACAAAATATTGTGATATTATGAAAATTTAGTATTTATCATCTAAGTAATAATTTAAGAACGATCAAGTTTTTAGTAAAATATTATTATTTAATCTCAAAATGAAAGAAACGTTTCAAATACATTCTAATCTGATGTATTTAAGTGATAACAGTTCAATTGTTAGCAAATTAACATGTTGTGTCATGCATTGTTCCTCTTGCCCCAAAGGGTTGTTCGTCTTGCCCCACTAGTTGAGTAGAACATACGGAAAATCAAAAATTTTAAAATAATTTTTTTACATTAAAAAACTGGATTTTTTAAAAACTTATTCTATCAAAGTCTTAGTCAAGACCTGGAATAAGATGATTATAAAAAAATCCGACAGATTTTTTTTAAGTTTTTAATGGGTTATAACGAGCATTTCCTTAGCTCGTTACACTTGCCCCACTTTCCCCTACTTTTCGATACAAAAGCTGAAAATTTGAACTTTTCAGCACTCAAATGGATGGTTATTATGGGCGATGATGATTAGCCCGGTTTATCATTCGAGGGTGATTCAAACAATATTTTTAAATAAGCTTATTATTAAAGATTCTGGCTCAACACTCACTTTGGGTTTTTCAGTCAACCTCGTTGAATAAAGGTACGACTCTTGCTCAATCATGTACAATTCCGGAAACTTCCTTTGAATTGGATTTGTTTTCGGTAAAACGCTTGTTGTCCTGCTTGATTGCCATTTTCCATCACGAAAAGAAAAAGTACTACTTTGTAATACAAGTGCTGAAAAGTTGAACTTTTAAGTACTCAAATGGATTACAACATTAAAAATCCAAAATTTAATAAGCTGTTGTTGTGCACTTTATCATATATTTAAACAAATATTTGAAAATGATTTCAAACAAACAAAAATTTTTTAACAATGTAGAATAATATAAATCAGAAAGTTTTCAGTTCGTTTTTCTTTGAAAAAAAAATATAAAAAACAATACTTTGCTACCTGATTTCGCGACTCTTTTTTTCAAATATCAATTTTAATCAAGTTCCTTAAAAGAGATTAACATCAATTTGAAGTTAAAGCAGTAAAAAACTGTAAAAAAATATTCACTTTGTTTTTTTACATCTTTTTCTTTCATCTTTTTTTATGGTATGGATAATTTTGTTTTCCTATACATTTTTTTGCGATTATTTTATAATTGATTCTAAAAACTATTAATTTAGAAATGATGAAAAGAAACAAAAATAATGTTTTAAATTATTTCGGAACAAAAATATTTGGTCAAAAAAGACAAAAGCAAAATCATAACAATACGTTGAATTATCAAAAATATATCTAAAGCATAAAAAAAAACAAATTATAAAATAAAAAAAAATGTTTTCAAGATTTTTTTTTAAATATATCACTCACTTTATTTATTGATTATCTCATGAACAGCCCAAAGGATCAGTCATCAAACTATTTTTAAAAGCAGTCGCGTCCCGGAGGTTGGGCAGGCTACTAGACTAGGCTACTTTACTAGATTTTTGAAAAAAATATTTCGAAATACATTATTTCGATCTTTAAGGTTCCACTTAAGCCGAAATCTGGTCAATTTTCATATTTTTTGCCAACACTTCCAAAAAGTGTAGCGCAACATAAATTGATGTTGCAAGGTACCCAGTCAATTCAATTCGAACTCTGAAACGGAATCTAACTAGAATCGTATACGAATTCCGTTTCAAACGCAGCAACCGTGTTCGGACCGGATTTTGTAGATTAGTTAGATATCCTAGGTCATCAAGAACTTTCAGAAGTTTAGGTCCGTGAGCAAAGCGAACTTAACAGGTTGGTGCTCAAAAACACCTAATAATTTTGAGGACGGATTGGTATGCGCAAAGCAATTACAATTTGAATTGAAAAAAATGGTTGAATTATTTGTATTTAAATTATTTAAATAAAAATCAATTTTCACGCTATTGTTGAACCTAACTCATAAAAATTTGTTCTGAGAGCGTGCTCAAACTGGTCTACACCGTGGACACTAAATCTTATATCATACACCTTTCCTGGGAAAATTTGTTCTTCAAATTGTTTGCAACAATGCTGCGTTTTCGTTTTAAGCATTAGGCAGGTACAAATTTTATACGAATTTTACTTCATATTGTTATGCCTGATGACAACTTTGTTTTACAATATAATTTTTTAACACTAAAGTTAAAACGAAAATACCCTTAAAACTATAAAAAAGTAAAGCAAATCAATTAAGATCAATTTTAAATTCAAATGAAAACGCTTATTATCTTCAAACGCTTATTGGGGTTACCCTTTTCCATCATTATATTGTACAACTTTTGAATTGTTCATTTCGTGTTAAAATCGTGTTAAAATAGCCGTCAATCAAGAATAAAGGTTTATTAGCAGAAGCAGTCATACAATATCTTTTTAAACTTAACCGTGTCTTCTTTAAGTAATTTGTTTCTACCTGATAAAGAGAAAGCATTTTAATGTATGAAAAGCTTAATTTCTCTTATTTTATGTTATACTTCATCAATTTTTAGTATTTTAATATGCATTTATCTTTTTGCCTACTCTACAATTTTCAATTATTATCTTTTGCCAACTTGCTGTTTTTCGTAACTTCCCAGTAGCATGTTCTATTTGTTCACGTCAAAATTTTGGCAGTGTTGCTAAATAGAATTTGAGAGAGAACAAAAATTAATGTTTACACTTTTGTTTACAAAACGTTTTGCGGCTAAAATTGATTCCAGAAAAATGCATTTTCTTCAAAACATTGACAATGTCACATGATACCAGTCAACTCATCAAAACTTAAATTTTCAAAAAAATCAGGAGTTCAACTTTCCAACGTTTTTTGAAGAATTTCCAGATCCAGCGAATTTTCCAGATCGAAGCCCATCTAGAAGTGGTGTTTGGTCTTAGAGCTCTTATGGTCATTGTGGTAACCTGTTGCAAAACTGACGATAAAATTGCTTGAGAAAGCTTTCACATCACAGTTGCGATAAAAGACAATCGTGAAATAAAAATAAAATAAATAATTTCATAAAATTATGCAAAGTTAATTTGTTTGCTTAACTGAATTACATTTTTTTAGCAATATTTTCTTGGTAAATTCTTTTCTATTATTACAGCACCACCGTTTGGCTCAACAAATTCCAGATCTTTCTCACAATTAATCGTTTAAATGGATAAACAATGTACTAATTATAAAACATACGTGTATCGAGCCCATTTCAAGTAGCAGTAATAGTCTGAAATACCGGTGTTTTAGTTAGCATCCGCTTGATGCCATTGTTGTACTTTGCTCAAATCACTGATTCACTGAAAGCTTTCAAACGGTATCAGTTACAATTATTGAAACGGTTGTACCGCAAACAACGCCGTCAATTATTTCCAACAATTTCAACAGGCCCATAAAAAAACGTCAGTGTGCTGCGATGAGAAATGCGAAACTTACATGGAATTTGTTCAGATGATCGATTTAATTACAGGCCCGAACTTCACCGTGCAGAACTAATTAACAGTGTACAAAACACTCTTCATCTGTTTTGCGTAATAGAGAAATGACGCAAAGTATGCGACGACGTGTCGATCACCGCACATCTGCTCCTTCCTGAGGGAATGCAAAGAAGCAGCTCCGCAAGACCGTATGATTAAAGTAGGCCTCGACTAATCATCGCATTATTCTGGCCGCCGCCGCGCGCTAATGAGCATCACAATCACGAAATCGCCTACTTCGTTCTCGATTTTTCATCTATTAGGTTGTTGCCGGAGATTCTCGCCGCCAAGTGATGAGAACTTATTAGTGGCGCTCAGTCCGGGAGTGTTGCGTGAGGAAAAATCCCCCGGAAAAACTGTGTTTTCCTCCTCCACAGCTGCTTGATGAAGACTTGAAGTAGGTGTGATATGCGACGATGCGTCAACGACTTCCACCTTGCCTGTCTGGTTTGTTGGTTGGAATTTCACTCACATGTTCCCGATAGTGATCTCCTCTTGGCTCATCAACAGCCAACAGAATAATATCATAATTAACGACCGTCTGGGGGCCCTCGGGGGAGCTTTGGATGGCTCGAGACACGGTGCACAACCCAAACAGCAGGGATTCTCATCAAATTCATTCATTTCGCACTGCAAAGCCCAACTTCCTGCCCTGTTATATTGAAATGTGTGTGTGTAGTACAAAAGCTCGCGATTTGTGAAGGAAAACACTTTGTAATTGAAATAAACAACACCATCTATGCAGCACCAACGATCTAGGCTCATTTCCATTCATTCAGAGTTTGCAGCCCAGACTTTGAGAAAAATGGAAGTAGCAAACCCTGCGAGGGGGATGGCGTGTTTACTTTTCTCTAATAACATATTTTTACACTTTTGTCTTGACTCCACAAAACTGCAGTAACTTATCAGTCAGTGTTGGCTTAAAGCCATTTGAGAGTGAGAAGTAAAAAAACAAAACCAAGGCGTGAAACATGAGCTGTCGAAGTTTATTTGGAAAATTATCTCACTTTCGTGATGTACAGACACGCATACACACAGCCAGCTCAACATAGAATAAATTGTTTACGTTACCATATTAATGAACTATAAAAATCCGAAACCCCTCCAATAATGATACACATTACTGTGGAAAGTAGTGGGTGTTGGGCTGGTTTGGGGGGAGGGCGGTGAGGATTGGAATACAATGTTTCTCGGTGTTCAGAAAAGAAGCGAAAAAATGGCTCATAATTGTTCACATTCCAGCCCTGATAACGGCTTAAAGTATTTTTGTGGTGCATTTTTGTTGTTGTTGAATTCATCATTTTCGTGGTTCACGTCGATTAAGCAATCGACATGTGTGTAAAGGAGCTTTAAATATGCAAAGAAAAAAAACCACTCGTTAGTGCAGCAATTTGAGAGCTTTAAACTTATAATGAACATATTTTTGTCTTCATCTTGGATTGGATTGATTGGAACGAAAATGGCTGTTGGACATGGACGATATGGATGTACCTTTCACTGCTTTTTTTATTTGAGAAATTAAATCAAACTGAATGCAATGAAGTGAGGCTTTGTTAAACATCAATATTTTGGCAACAGTGATAAGATTTTGTCAAATTAAAAAAAAATGGTTTAATGTTTCTACGCACGAGTGCCCAGAATATGAAACTTTTTTTCAAAGCCTCACTCCACAAGCTGAATATTGTTCCTTAAGCTATTTGAGAATTCTGGGAAAAGTATAAGCAAAATCTGTCCATATTTATTAGTACTCGAAGGTAAAGTTTGCATGGGCAAAACATCGGAAAACCCCTAATTTCTTATGGTTTTGTCTGCAGGGTGTGCTACTTTCGTCCAAATATTCCCAGAACTGAGATTTTCATTGAAAATTTATTGCTTTACAACTTTGTCGATCATATCGAAGCTGTAAAACTCGATCCTGATAAGTTATTATCGATTTAAAAAAAAAAAACATTTTTTTTTTATACGATACAGATCTTTTTTTAAATGATCCACAACATTGAAGATGTGATGAGATGGTTGAAAATCGAGAATTCAAAGCAGTTCAGTTTTTTAGCTGTTTGTTTTATTCTGTTTTTAACAATATAACAAATTTTCTTAATTAAGCCTTACTTAGCTAAAAGAATAAAGACATTTATTTTGAATTGAATTCAGTTCGGTTCTCTTCTTTTTCCAAAGAAAACAATATTTTTGAAAAAATCAATTACGAGATCAATTATTCAAATAAAACTTTGTCCATGCATTCCTTGTCAAAAGAAGCCATTTTGCATCATGAGTTATGTCATACAAGGCTCCATTTTGCGGGATGTTGATACAAAATGGACATATGAATATAAGAATAACGGTATATTGAGAAGGAATTTTCTGATTGATTTGGTGTCTTTAGTTGTGATTACGATTTTTAGAAAAAATTGGTAACTGGAAAAATAAAATATGCAGATTTTTGTATTTGACTTTATATCACTTAAAATTAAATTTCCAAAAAACATATTTTTTAATTTTATCGTATTAATGAAATTTGCATAATTTGCATTATAAATATTACGGAGGCAAAATTGTGTAAGCATTTTGACTTTGTTAGAGTTCTTTTTTCGTTAGGTATTTTCACAAAATACCGTATTTTTTTCAAAAATACTTTAATTTTCATATTTCCCAATATGGGTATCAAACAAAGCAAATTTTGTATGCATTTTCACATAAATGATTTTTTTTGAAAATATCTTATTTTAAAAAATAATATTTTACAAAAAAACATATATAATGAAATAAAAATACATTCAAAAATTTGATTGTTTCAAAAAAATGCGGTAATTTAAGAAAATTCAAGTTTTTTACAAAATCACTAGACTTAATTTAAAATGCATTCAAAATTTCGCTTCGATTGCAAATGTGAGAATTTTCGCAAAAAACGGTATTTTTTGAAAATACAAGTACCCTAAAAAAAGCACCCATAATATTTAATAAAGTGAAAATGCGTTCTAAATTTGGCTTCGTTTGATACCCATATTGCAAATTATGAAAACTTAAGAATTTTCGAAAAAATACGGTATTTTGTGAAAACCTAAGTATTCTACAAAAAAAAAAGATCAAAAAACTCTAGTTAAGTGAAAATGCTACATTTCGTTTCGTTTGATACCCGAATTGCAAATTATTGAATTTTGAGTATTTAAAAAAAACAATATTTTGAGAAAATTTAAGTATTTTATAAAAATAATCAAGTAAAGTAAAGATGCATATGAATTTTTGCTTCGTTTGATACAAGTATTGCAGTTGATGAAAATTTCAGTATTTTACAAAAAAAAAAGTTTATTGGGTATTATAGAAAGATTTCAAAAATGAGAATCTCGCAACGGAAGGACGGTACGACCCTTCTCATTTTTGAAAATTAAATCATTTGCTTCCTGAAATGGAGATGATTTGGAAATTTGGAAGCACGATTTGATGGCGTTATCAGAATTCCGGAATAACAAATTTTTGATCGAAAATTTTATTTTTTATTTTTTTATGACGTCTTTTGATCTCTGATAATCAAGAAACGGGAATGGGCTTGGTTTTCAAACAATTTTTCAATTTTTCAATGAGACATAGGTTTTCCGAAATTTTAAGTGCGTCGTTCAATCGGGCGTCCAATTTTTCAAAAAAGTCTTTTTGACTCTACTTTACTTGTTATATTTTGAACACAAACGTAAAGGTTATATGTGAAATCGCTGTAACTTCTAAAAAATTTAAACTTTGGATGCATAAGAAACATTTTGCTCAAGATTTCTTCAAAATGTTGAAAGGGGGATCAAGTTACCCCTAACAGATGGCAGAGAATAACCTATTTTAGAATCAAGAGTATCTTTTCAAAAAGGCACTTATTTTGAATTTTTTTCACTAAGTTTTCTTAAATTTTCTGGTGATTAAAGCAATGTTTAATTAGCAATAGTTATTTTTTAAACCAAATGAATGGGCATGACAAAAAATTGCCCATTATTTGTTGGATTCTAGAAGGCTAGTCTTCCTCGAAATTAAATTAATATCCAAATTTCTATTCAACCATATCCCACTCCAAATTTTCCCACCGAGACTTTTCCGCTCGGCAGAACAATAAAATTATCAAAATTATAGCAATCGAGCGACGAACCCGTTCCAGTGCAACAATTTTGCCGATTGAGCAAGTTTTTCCCCAAAATCGATTAGCTCCCAAAAACCCTTTGATTAGTGACTCTCAAAAGTTTCAAATCGAACGCATCAATTAGCTTCTTGCGAGTCGTCCTCGTCGTCATCATCATCCTAAAGATCCCTTCTCCGGTTCGCTCCATGTGATACACTTCGTGCGTTAAAGGGAAACCGATTACATCGCCGAGTCCTGACGGGTGGTGGTGGTCCCCTTCTATTTCGGATGAAATAAAATCTTGAAAAACCTTCCTTCCCAGTCTCTCCATCTCCCGGAGCCGAACCGATACAAGACCACATCAGGACCATATTTCATCAATATTTAATGATTCAACAGAAACCGTATCGCACTTCCTTCTCAGCGCTCGTTTTGCTCCACTTTGAAATCCATATTCCTCGTGTTAACCCTCACTGCCACGGTCCCGTTTTTGGGTTTTGTTTCGCGTCAGCCGTTTCCAGGCAGAATCCCGACGCATCCTTCCAAACCCTCCTAGTCTCAGTCCCAGTTGGCGCTGATCGTAGTAGTCGTTGTCATTAAAAGAAAACGACCTAACCACACCGCACACCGAAGATGTGTGCGTCTTTGTACAAATTTGGTTGAAGATTTCAGATCGTGGAAGTTATCCCGGGGAAGTTATCCTGGACGCCATAAAGATGGCGGCCGCAGGCCGTAGGATAACTGTCAAAGGATAACTTCCCATCTTCCTCTTAGATGGGAAGTTATCCTGGGAGGTTATCCTACGGCTAAAAACGGCGGCCATCTCTATGGCATCCAGGATAACTTTAGGTTATCCTACGGCAGATTATGAAAAATAAATATGATTCAAGAAATTAAACACTGTTTAAACAATAACAAAGTTTGGTTTTCCAAAATCTTGAAAAAGGTGAATAATTTGGATAACGGATTCAAAATTAAATAAATTCAAACATTCTGAAAAATCCCAAGGCTCCTCAGAAATAAATGAAAGGATTTAACTAAACAGTCATAACCTCCTAGGGCCAGCTATGGGGAGTTGATAAAATTATTCTAAAAATGTAGAACATTATTTCCAAGTCCTACAATCATGTTTTTCAATTCGGCATGCTTGCCAAGTAATTTTAAAAATGTTTTCAGAACATATTATAATAAAATTTGGAATAAATTCAAAGAAATTCTCAAAGAACCTCGTAGGGCCAGCTATGGGGAGTTGATAAAATTATTCTAAAAATGTAGAACATTATTTCCGAGTCCTACAAGCATGTTTTTCAATTCGGCATGCTTGCCAAGTAATTTAAAAATGTTTTCAGAACATATTATAATAAAATTTGGAATAAATTCAAAGAAATTCTCAAAGAACCTCGTAGGGCCAGCTATGGGGAGTTGATAAAATTATTCTAAAAATGTAGAGCATTATTTCCGAGTCCTACAAGCATGTTTTTCAATTCGGCATGCTGGCCAAGTAATTTTAAAAATGTTTCCTGAACATATTATAATAAAATTTGGAATAAATTCAAAGAAATTCTCAAAGAACCTCGTAGGGCCAGCTATGAGGAGTTGATAAAATTATTATAAAAATGTAGAGCATTATTCCCGAGTCCTACAAGCATGTTTTTCAATTCGGCATGCTTGCCAAGTAATTTTAAAAATGTTTTCAGAACATATTATAATAAAATTTGGAATAAATTCAAAGAAATTCTCAAAGAACCTCGTAGGGCCAGCTATGGGGAGTTGATAAAATTATTCTAAAAATGTAGAACATTATTTCCGAGTCCTACAAGCATGTTTTTCAATTCGGCATGCTTGCCAAGTAATTTTAAAAATGTTTTCAGAACATATTATAATAAAATTTGGAATAAATTCAAAGAAATTCTCAAAGAACCTCGTAGGGCCAGCTATGGGGAGTTGATAAAATTATTCTAAAAATGTAGAACATTATTTCCAAGTCCTACAAGCATGTTTTTCAATTCGGCATGCTTGCCAAGTTATTTTAAAAATGTTTTCAGAACATATTATAATAAAATTTGGAATAAATTCAAAGAAATTCTCAAAGAACCTCGTAGGGCCAGCTATGGGGAGTTGATAAAATTATTCTAAAAATGTAGAACATTATTTCCAAGTCCTACAAGCATGTTTTTCAATTCGACATGCTTGCCAAGTAATTTTAAAAATGTTTTCAGAACATATTATAATAAAATTTGGAATAAATTCAAAGAAATTCTCAAAGAACCTCGTAGGGCCAGCTATGGGGAGTTGATAAAATTATTCTAAAAATGTAGAACATTATTTCCGAGTCCTACAAGCATGTTTTTCAATTCGGCATGCTTGCCAAGTAATTTTAAAAATGTTTTCAGAACATATTATAATAAAATTTGGAATAAATTCAAAGAAATTCTCAAAGAACCTCGTAGGGCCAGCTATGGGGAGTTGATAAAATTATTCTAAAAATGTAGAACATTATTTCCAAGTCCTACAAGCATGTTTTTCAATTCGGCATGCTTGCCAAGTAATTTTAAAAATGTTTTCAGAACATATTATAATAAAATTTGGAATAAATTCAAAGAAATTCTCAAAAACCTCGTAGGGCCAGCTATGGGGAGTTGATAAAATTATTCTAAAAATGTAGAACATTATTTCCGAGTCCTACAAGCATGTTTTTCAATTCGGCATGCTTGCCAAGTAATTTTAAAAATGTTTTCAGAACATATTATAATAAAATTTGGAATAAATTCAAAGAAATTCTCAAAAAACCTCGTAGGGCCAGCTATGGAGAGTTGATAAAATTATTCTAAAAATGTAGAACATTATTTCCGAGTCCTACAAGCATGTTTTTCAATTCGGCATGCTTGCCAAGTAATTTTAAAAATGTTTTCAGAACATATTATAATAAAATTTGGAATAAATTCAAAGAAATTCTCAAAGAACCTCGTAGGGCCAGCTATGGGGAGTTGATAAAATTATTCTAAAAATGTACAACATTATTTCCAAGTCCTACAAGCATGTTTTTCAATTCGGCATGCTTGCCAAGCAATTTTAAAAATGTTTTCAGAACATATTATAATAAAATTTGGAATAAATTCAAAGAAATTCTCAAAAAACCTCGTAGGGCCAGCTATGGAGAGTTGATAAAATTATTCTAAAAATGTAGAACATTATTTCCGAGTCCTACAAGCATGTTTTTCAATTCGGCATGCTTGCCAAGTAATTTTAAAAATGTTTTCAGAACATATTATAATAAAATTTGGAATAAATTCAAAGAAATTCTCAAAGAACCTCGTAGGGCCAGCTATGGGGAGTTGATAAAATTATTCTAAAAATGTACAACATTATTTCCAAGTCCTACAAGCATGTTTTTCAATTCGGCATGCTTGCCAAGTAATTTTAAAAATGTTTTCAGAACATATTATAATAAAATTTGGAATAAATTCAAAGAAATTCTCAAAGAACCTCGTAGGGCCAGCTATGGGGAGTTGATAAAATTATTCTAAAAATGTACAACATTATTTCCAAGTCCTACAAGCATGTTTTTCGATTCGGCATGCTTGCCAAGTAATTTTAAAAATGTTTTCAGAACATATTATAATAAAATTTGGAATAAATTCAAAGAAATTCTCAAAGAACCTCGTAGGGCCAGCTATGGGGAGTTGATAAAATTATTCTAAAAATGTAGAACATTATTTCCGAGTCCTACAAGCATGTTTTTCAATTCGGCATGCTTGCCAAGTAATTTTAAAAATGTTTTCAGAACATATTATAATAAAATTTGGAATAAATTAAAAGAAATTCTCAAAGAACCTCGTAGGGCCAGCTATGGGGAGTTGATAAAATTATTCTAAAAATGTAAAACATTATTTCCAAGTCCTACAAGCATGTTTTTCAATTCGGCATGCTTGCCAAGTAATTTTAAAAATGTTTTCAGAACATATTATAATAAAATTTGGAATAAATTCAAAGAAATTCTCAAAGAACCTCGTAGGGCCAGCTATGGGGAGTTGATAAAATTATTCTAAAAATGTAGAACATTATTTCCGAGTCCTACAAGCATGTTTTTCAATTCGGCATGCTTGCCAAGTAATTTTAAAAATGTTTTCAGAACATATTATAATAAAATTTGGAATAAATTCAAAGAAATTCTCAAAGAACCTCGTAGGGCCAGCTATGGGGAGTTGATAAAATTATTCTAAAAATGAAGAACATTATTTCCAAGTCCTACAAGCATGTTTTTCAATTCGGCATGCTTGCCAAGTAATTTTAAAAATGTTTTCAGAACATATTATAATAAAATTTGGAATAAATTCAAATAAATTCTCAAAGAACCTCGTAGGGCCAGCTATAAGGAGTTGATAAAATTATTTTAAAATGCAGAACACAATGTTTAAGTTCTATTAGCATGTACTTTTATTCGGCATGCTTAATTGCCAAGTAAATTGAAAAATATTTTAAAAAAATGTTTAATAAAAATAATTATGTTCTTCATTTTTAAGAATAATGTTATCAACTTCTTAAAGCTGGTCTCACGAGTTTTTTTTGTTTTGAATTTCATTGAATTTATTCAACATTTTATTATAATATGTTCTAAAAAACATATTTGTAGTTATTTTGGCAAGCATGCCGAATTGAAAAACATGCTTGTAGGACTTGGAAATAATGTTCTACATTTTTATAATAATTTTATCAACTCCTCATAGCTGGCCCTACGAGGTTTTTTGAGAATTTATTTGAATTTATTCCAAATTTTATTATAATATGTTCTGAAAACATTTTTAAAATTACTTGGAAAGCATGCCGAATTGAAAAACATGCTTGTAGGACTCGGAAATAATGCTCTACATTTTTATAATAATTTTATAAACTCCTCATAGCTGGCCCTACGAGGTTCTTTGAGAATTTCTTTGAATTTATTCCAAATTTTATTATAATATGTTCAGGAAACATTTTTAAAATTACTTGGCCAGCATGCCGAATTGAAAAACATGCTTGTAGGACTCGGGAATAATGCTCTACATTTTTATAATAATTTTATCAACTTCTCATAGCTGGCCCTACGAGGTTCTTTGAGAATTTCTTTGAATTTATTCCAAATTTTATTATAATATGTTCAGGAAACATTTTTAAAATTACTTGGCAAGCATGCCGAATTGAAAAACATGCTTGTAGGAATCGGAAATAATGTTTTACATTTTTAGAATAATTTTATCAACTCCCCATAGCTGGCCCTACGAGGTTCTTTGAGAATTTCTTTGAATTTATTCCAAATTTTATTATAATATGTTCTGAAAACTTTTTTAAAATTACTTGGCCAGCATGCCGAATTGAAAAACATGCTTGTAGGACTTGGAAATAATGTTCTTCATTTTTATAATAATTTTATCAACTCCTCATAGCTGGCCCTACGAGGGTCTTTGAGAATTTCTTTGAATTTATTCCAAATTTTATTATAATATGTTCAGGAAACATTTTTAAAATTACTTGGCAAGCAAGCCGAATTGAAAAACATGCTTGTAGGACTCGGAAATAATGCTCTACATTTTTATAATAATTTTATCAACTCCTCATAGCTGACCCTACGAGGTTCTTTGAGAATTTCTTTGAATTTATTCCAAATTTTATTATAATATGTTCAGGAAACATTTTTAAAATTACTTGGCAAGCATGCCGAATTGAAAAACATGCTTGTAGGAATCGGAAATAATGTTTTACATTTTTAGAATAATTTTATCAACTCCCCATAGCTGGCCCTACGAGGTTCTTTGAGAATTTCTTTGAATTTATTCCAAATTTTATTATAATATGTTCTGAAAACTTTTTTAAAATTACTTGGCCAGCATGCCGAATTGAAAAACATGCTTGTAGGACTTGGAAATAATGTTCTTCATTTTTATAATAATTTTATCAACTCCTCATAGCTGGCCCTACGAGGGTCTTTGAGAATTTCTTTGAATTTATTCCAAATTTTATTATAATATGTTCAGGAAACATTTTTAAAATTACTTGGCAAGCAAGCCGAATTGAAAAACATGCTTGTAGGACTCGGAAATAATGCTCTACATTTTTATAATAATTTTATCAACTCCTCATAGCTGGCCCTACGAGGTTCTTTGAGAATTTCTTTGAATTTATTCCAAATTTTATTATAATATGTTCTGAAAACATTTTTAAAATTACTTGGCCAGCATGCCGAATTGAAAAACATGCTTGTAGGACTTAGAAATAATGTTCTTCATTTTTATAATAATTTTATCAACTCCTCATAGCTGGCCCTACGAGGTTCTTTGAGAATTTCTTTGAATTTATTCCAAATTTTATTATAATATGTTCTGAAAACATTTTTAAAATTACTTGGCAAGCATGCCGAATTGAAAAACGTTCTTTTAGGACTTGGAAATAATGTTGTACAATTTTAAAATAATTTTATCAACTCCCCATAGCTGGCCCTACGAGGTTCTTTGAGAATTTCTTTGAATTTATTCCAAATTTTATTATAATATGTTCTGAAAACATTTTTAAAATTACTTGGCAAGCATGCCGAATTGAAAAACATGCTTGTAGGAATCGGAAATAATGCTCTACATTTTTATAATAATTTTATCAACTCCTCATAGCTGGCCCTACGAGGTTCTTTGAGAATTTCTTTGAATTTATTCCAAATTTTATTATAATATGTTCAGGAAACATTTTTAAAATTACTTGGCCAGCATGCCGAATTGAAAAACATGCTTGTAGGACTCGGAAATAATGCTCTACATTTTTATAATAATTTTATCAACTCCTCATAGCTGGCCCTACGAGGTTCTTTGAGAATTTCTTTGAATTTATTCCAAATTTTATTATAATATGTTCTGAAAACATTTTTAAAATTACTTGGCAAGCATGCCGAATTGAAAAACATGCTTGTAGGACTCGGAAATAATGCTCTACATTTTTATAATAATTTTATCAACTCCTCATAGCTGGCCCTACGAGGTTCTTTGAGAATTTCTTTGAATTTATTCCAAATTTTATTATAATATGTTCAGGAAACATTTTTAAAATTACTTGGCCAGCATGCCGAATTGAAAAACATGCTTGTAGGACTCGGGAATAATGCTCTACATTTTTATAATAATTTTATCAACTTCTCATAGCTGGCCCTACGAGGTTCTTTGAGAATTTCTTTGAATTTATTCCAAATTTTATTATAATATGTTCAGGAAACATTTTTAAAATTACTTGGCCAGCATGCCGAATTGAAAAACATGCTTGTAGGACTCGGAAATAATGCTCTACATTTTTATAATAATTTTATCAACTCCTCATAGCTGACCCTACGAGGTTCTTTGAGAATTTCTTTGAATTTATTCCAAATTTTATTATAATATGTTCAGGAAACATTTTTAAAATTACTTGGCAAGCATGCCGAATTGAAAAACATGCTTGTAGGACTTGGAAATAATGTTTTACATTTTTAGAATAATTTTATCAACTCCCCATAGCTGGCCCTACGAGGTTCTTTGAGAATTTCTTTGAATTTATTCCAAATTTTATTATAATATGTTCTGAAAACTTTTTTAAAATTACTTGGCCAGCATGCCGAATTGAAAAACATGCTTGTAGGACTTGGAAATAATGTTCTTCATTTTTATAATAATTTTATCAACTCCTCATAGCTGGCCCTACGAGGTTCTTTGAGAATTTCTTTGAATTTATTCCAAATTTTATTATAATATGTTCAGGAAACATTTTTAAAATTACTTGGCCAGCATGCCGAATTGAAAAACATGCTTGTAGGACTCGGGAATAATGCTCTACATTTTTATAATAATTTTATCAACTTCTCATAGCTGGCCCTACGAGGTTCTTTGAGAATTTCTTTGAATTTATTCCAAATTTTATTATAATATGTTCAGGAAACATTTTTAAAATTACTTGGCCAGCATGCCGAATTGAAAAACATGCTTGTAGGACTCGGAAATAATGCTCTACATTTTTATAATAATTTTATCAACTCCTCATAGCTGACCCTACGAGGTTCTTTGAGAATTTCTTTGAATTTATTCCAAATTTTATTATAATATGTTCAGGAAACATTTTTAAAATTACTTGGCAAGCATGCCGAATTGAAAAACATGCTTGTAGGACTTGGAAATAATGTTTTACATTTTTAGAATAATTTTATCAACTCCCCATAGCTGGCCCTACGAGGTTCTTTGAGAATTTCTTTGAATTTATTCCAAATTTTATTATAATATGTTCTGAAAACTTTTTTAAAATTACTTGGCCAGCATGCCGAATTGAAAAACATGCTTGTAGGACTTGGAAATAATGTTCTTCATTTTTATAATAATTTTATCAACTCCTCATAGCTGGCCCTACGAGGGTCTTTGAGAATTTCTTTGAATTTATTCCAAATTTTATTATAATATGTTCAGGAAACATTTTTAAAATTACTTGGCAAGCAAGCCGAATTGAAAAACATGCTTGTAGGACTCGGAAATAATGCTCTACATTTTTATAATAATTTTATCAACTCCTCATAGCTGGCCCTACGAGGTTCTTTGAGAATTTCTTTGAATTTATTCCAAATTTTATTATAATATGTTCTGAAAACATTTTTAAAATTACTTGGCCAGCATGCCGAATTGAAAAACATGCTTGTAGGACTTAGAAATAATGTTCTTCATTTTTATAATAATTTTATCAACTCCTCATAGCTGGCCTTACGAGGTTCTTTGAGAATTTCTTTGAATTTATTCCAAATTTTATTATAATATGTTCAGGAAACATTTTTAAAATTACTTGGCCAGCATGCCGAATTGAAAAACATGCTTGTAGGACTTGGAAATAATGTTCTTCATTTTTATAATAATTTTATCAACTCCTCATAGCTGGCCCTACGAGGTTCTTTGAGAATTTCTTTGAATTTATTCCAAATTTTATTATAATATGTTCAGGAAACATTTTTAAAATTACTTGGCAAGCATGCCGAATTGAAAAACATGCTTGTAGGACTTGGAAATAATGTTCTGCATCATTAAAATGAACAAACAAACTCCTCACAGCTGGCCCTACGAGGTTTTTGACGAATTTATTTGAAATTATTCAAAATCATATCCAAATATGGCCTGAAAACATTTTTAAAATTATTTAGCATGAATGCCGAATTGAAGAACATGCTTGTAGGACTTGGAAATAATGTTCTGTTTCATTAAAATGAACACACAAACTCCTCACAGTTGGCCCTACGAGGTTTTTGACGAATTTATTTGAAATTATTCAAAATCATATCCAAATATGGACTGAAAACATTTTTAAAATTATTTGGCATGAATGCCGAATTGAAGAACATGCTTGTAGGACTGGGAAATGATGTTTTGCATTTTTAGAATATTTTTTTTTAACTCCCCATAGCTGGCCCTACGAGGTTTTGAATTTTTACTTTCATTCATTTATTTTTCTTCATGAAAGCGTTCGGGTTTTTCAGATTTTTTTTGTTTATTATGAATTTTGCATCATTATTGTAGCTTTGCTTTTAATTTTTATGCTTTTTTAACACTTAACCATGCAATTGTTTAAATAGTGTTTACTTCCTTGAACCTTTTTTATTTTTCATTATCTGCCGTAGGATAACCAGAAGTTATCCTGCATGCCATAAAGATGGCCGCCGTTGGCGGCCGTAGGATAACCGTCCAGGATAACTTCAGCCAGGTGAAGATTTCGCCTACTTCGACCCACCACCGTCACCATCACCACCCGCAGCATAATTAATATTATATTTTCAACTTAGTATCAAATATCATCCCGCACAACAGTTCCCGAAAACATCCCGAATAATAACAATAAAAAGTGAAAATGCGGGGATTCAAATTGCACGCACCACCATCGCGCCAAGAACTCGATCCAGCTGCTGCGGTGGCCACCACCAGTAGGACAGAGGAAATCAATAGAAAAAAAGTGTACGGGCCCCCAGAAAGGACCACACCGAGGTCGCATCTTCGGAGTCTTGAACTGTCAGTGCGAATCACCGCATGGCCGGTTTGGCACGCACCACCACCTTAACCACATCCTTCTTGTTGGCTGACCGACGGTGGGTCGCAGCAGGCCGTTCGAGACCGTCGCCGTTTGACACCGTTAGGTTGGGGTTAGGCCGGGCTACTATGTCAAAGCGAGGGAGAGACCTGTCGAGCCCCCTCGACGTTGCCTCCGCAGTCGGCCTGCTTGGATTTCATCAGGTTGACCGACGACCGACCGCGAGGGCAGTGTGATTCAGGTGGTTGTGACGATTGGCTTGGTCAGGTTTTTTGTTGTTTAATTTCTTATGATTTATTGGAGCTAATTCAGTTAGCAGAATAATACTCAGATAAATCATTTAACTTTTAGTTGTTTAAAAGACAATATATGGTTTATTCATGTTTCTTTCTTTCTTCTTTGTTAAAATATCTAGAGTTTTTTTTTAATAGGTCCAATAAACTATTGTTTTTCATATGTTTATAGGACCTATTAAAAAAAACTCTAGATATATTAATTTGCAATGTCCTTGGAAATTATACACAATAAATAATAATAATGAGATTCAGAAACCCAGCTTAGAGTACCTCTCTAAGGAATGAAAATAATGTTATTGGTTTGTCCATACATTTTGACAGCTCTCCATTAGGGGGCCCAGAATACGGGACTTTTTTTCAAATTTCCCACTACAAGTAGAATAATAGAATATTGTTCTTGAGGTTATTTTAGTACTTTGTGCAAAATATGAGCAAAATCGGTCAACATTTACCCATTGATACTCGAAAGTGAAGTTTGAGAGCATGAGTATGAGAGACCACCCATGGTTGTCCTTCTCCGTTGCTGAACAGGACCGTAATATCCTATCAATACAATGATCATACGCTTCAACGATCTAATGGTTTGTATGGAAAAAATCGGAAAAAGTATGAAATATTTTTTTTTACTGTTTGGCTGCAGGGTGCACTACTTCCATCCAAAAATTCCTAAAAGTGAGATTCTCATTGGCTCAAAGCTGTAAAACTCGATTCTGAAAAGTTATTATCGATCTAAAAATGTAATTTTTGAATGAAAAACATGTATTTCACCATATTCACGCTCTGGTATCAATGTAAATTTAATTTATGGTCAGATTGAACTGCTGTTTTGTGGTTGACGTATATGCAATTGACCTAATTCTGAGATTTTTTTTTGTTCAAAAGCATGATGTACTAGTTATATTTAAGTTCAAGCAAATGGCTCATACTTCTCTCCGCCAATTCTTTTGTTTTTGAGTCTGGTTACAATTTTTATGCAAAAATTTAATGATTGAAATTTAGCCCTAACCATCAGAATATGCTTAAAACGTAATAATTGAGAAATTAGCGTATTCGTAACTAAAGCAATCAAAGGGGAAATTTATACATTTTTTGAATATTATAATTATATGATTTTTCTTCTTAATAATTTTCAAAACAATCAAAATGTTATGATTTTCTACTTAATAAATTTCAAAACAATTCCAAACACTGAAATTAATTAATTTTAATAAATGATATTGACGTAAATTGTTACTTGCATTTATGGAAAGTAGTGGTGCATATAAAATTTCCCGATAGCATAATCCAAAAGAACAGTCTTTCTGAGTTATTTTAAAAAGTAATTTTAGTTTTGTTAAGATGGTTTAGCATACCTCACTTCTGACAATTTATAAATTTTGTAATATCTTAAAAGTTGCGATGATTTTTTCAAACTTTAAATTATAGCTTTATGCATTCTTCGTTCAACATTTTTAGAGAAACTCAGAAACTTTCAGAATTTTAAAGATGTGAGTCTATGTGTCCCAAGAACACACCGCGATGTTGCGGTAATCTTCTGGATCATCTTGGTTTCGATAGGATTTTGCCTCAAACAACGAAACAAATCAGGAAAAAAAAAACGTTTACAACTCGCGATTGGCGATTTACTGAAAAAATGTCTGTTTTCACATTTAGAAAATATTATATTTTATCCTTAACCCACCGGAGGTCGCGTACGTGTACTTTGTACACAGTTTGTAAGGGCACTTGTAAGAAAGGCGAAAACACGCGACTTCCCGAAGGTTAAACATTGAAAATGTGATTTAAATTCGCTTCAATCATAGTTAGGACATCCACCAAATATGTTATGTGTACATAATTTTAGTCACAATTATCCATAATAAATAAAAAGATCTTCATGTACTAAATATGATTAATTTAAAATACTTTTCTTTTAAATGACGTCACAAAGTCAATGCAAAAGAATGCAAAAGGTTTGGAAACATTAACATGCTGGCAGTTGATGAAACATAAATGTTAAGGCATTTTGAAAATTCACCATTTTTAAATTAATAAAATGACTCGACACTGAAGGGGGAAAAAACTTATAATTTTAAAAGTAAAATTGTTCAGAAAAAAGTTGCGTACAAGAAGATGTTTTTTGTTTTTGAAGAGACAAATTCTTAATAAAACATTATTAAACTATTCCAATGCAAAATGACGCCTTCCTGGATCAATATAATTACATGAAATGTTTGTCGATTTTCCCAACAATAATTTGAAGTGAAATACGCGGAAAATGGAATACAATTTGTAATGCTTCAGAAAAATATAATATTTTTTAGAATTTTTTTTCCTTTAAATCGCAAATAGCAACATCTCAACGATTTTTCTAAATTTTTCGTTGTAATATACCATTGTTTCAAACATCTATCGAAGCATGGATTTGCTGGAAGGTTTCCGAAACATTGCTTTTTATTTTTGGAGTGAGTCTAACACAGTTTCCCGTAATAGAATAACCCCTTTATAGAAGCAGTGACGTAACAAGATATTTTTTGAAAATTCTTCTGGGAAATTTACAAGAAAACACCTAAATATTTTTACAAGTTCTGTATGTTAGATAAATTTGCCATAAGAATCAACATTGGATTTAGGATTTTACATTTTCAGGCTGTGGTTCTGCTAAGCAAGGGTCCTGATTTTCGGTTCAAAGATTAGAAATCACTCACTCATCGCCGAGCGAATCGTTGCCGACTGGAGCTCGCAACCATTCGCAAGTGAACACTACGCTCAGGCTGCCTGCGATTTGCTCAATCGCTTCTCCCAGCGACACAAATACTTCGTGAATTTCTTTTGCCCACTCCGTCCGTCGACCCGAGTCACACACGAATACGTTCAGAGAGGAGAGAATCTAACAACATATCAGCTCGGCGCTCACTTGGCCTGCACTGCCATAGTTTGCCGTAAATTTGGATTTGGCATGTTGGAAATTGATTGTAAATGTGTCTTTGATGTCGTGTTATCAACAAAATTACAAAACACTTTTGATAACATAGATTTTAATCAGTTTTATAAATGAGTAAAACAAAGCCGATCGCAAAAGATTTCGACTCAGCGACTGAGCGACATAACGCAATCGGTCTCTCTGAACCATTCGCTGTACTACTCGATTGAAGTGAGAGGGAGAGCAAAAAGAGAGTATTCTGTAGCGATTGGTTTGGAAGCGACAAACGGTAGGAAACGGTCAGAGCAGGCTTTTGTCGCTTTCGATTGGTGGTAGCGAGTGAATGAGTCGTTTTGGAGCAATCAGGACCCTTGCTGCTAAGCTAATCAATATAAACTAGACTTTTTCAATTAATTTCCTTCCTCACCTTACTGAGGAAAGGCTATAAAATTACTCGAAAAATGAACTTCTTAATTTGACGTCCTAGACCCACCTTCACGAATACATATCGACTCAGAATTAAATTTTTAAATTCATTTATTGTCACCTAATCATTTAGTATCAAAATAAATATTTTCACTTTTGAGTCTTTTATTCAACTTAACCCTCTACCGCCCAAATTTTTTTTATATTTTTTTTATTTTTACCGTGTTTATGAGGTCATTTTAAGCAACTATTTTTCTACGAAAAACTTTACTTCTCTTGTTTTATGTTTTTTTCTTGTTTTATTTTTAGTATTTTAATTTGCGTTTTAGTTTATGTTTGTTTTTGGTAGTATTTGGCTTATTATACCACCTAATATAATTACATTTTGCCTATCGAATTTTTTCACGTCTTCTCAGTCACTTTTTTCAATTTTTTGCTTGTTTCTAACATTTTCTGCTATAGAATGTTCCCATCATCATTTAAATTGTTAAAAAAATGCGTAGAGACATAGTCTGGGGCACTACAAAAATTACTGCATACTTCTTTTTACTGAAAATATAGGAAATGTTAGTAAAAAACACAGCCAAAGTTGACCCCTAAAAAATGACATTTTTAAAAACATTGACAAAGTCACATAAAACAAGTTAAACTTCCAACCCTAGAAATTTCAAAAAAATTAAGAGTTCTTCTTTCCAATGCTTTTTAAAGATCGAAAATTGGTTGAAAATTGATTTTTTGCGATTTTTTAGATCGAAGCCCATCTAAAGGCGGGGTTAGGTTGTAGAGGGTTAACCTAAACCAATCTCTACCAAATTCATTATTTTTTGGATATGCTGGTTCTGTTTACTGCACTTATTCACTATTTAATTGCAGAATTTTTCACTTTCTGAAACACCCAAATGAAACAATATCCCCCTTCATCCTTTTAACAAATTAAGATGATCCTTCTCGGTACAAACCCCACTCGAACCCGAAACCATCCACGCTACCTGTCATTCAATAACTCTTGCAAGTTTGATTTTTTTTGTGTTCAGCCCTACCCAATCGATCCCGTACTCCAATATGTTCAAACATGTTTCAGGAAGCCCACATCAATGATTTCGATAATGAAATGCAACACTCTGCCAAAACCCCAAGCATATTGGCCGAACCAAAAAAAAATCGTCTTAAAACTTAACCACCATGCCTGGCCACTTCCTTTCTTGGTGGTTTGGGCTCGGTTATGTCACCACACACACAAATTGTCCTTGGTGCAGTCCTGTCTGGTGCCCCGCAGCAGCAGCATAATTTTTTAATAATTTAAGATTAAATTTCCTGTTCATCTCTTTTTACCGAACCCCCAAAGTTCTTAAGGGACGACTCCTCTCAGTGTTCGTCTTTTGTTTGATTATCGTATCATATTCAGATAGATTTTTTTTATTCATACACTTTTCGGTGTGTGTCGAATTTTGCGTTTGCTGCTTCCAGTTTTTTTGTTGGAGTTCGTTCGTTCAATACCTCCAACGAAGAATTTCCCCCGACGACGACGACAAGCAGCTACTGCGTCTGTCAATATTTGACAGCGCCGAAACCCCTGGCGTGGAACCGCCACCAAGGTAGAAACACACAATGCGTTTGATAATTGAAAAATGGGGGCACTTTGTTGGCACAGGAATTAATAAAAATTAATGAAGCGGTGCCAAATTCAAGGTAACGTCGCTTCGAACCGAAAAAAAAAACATAGCGCCAAACTTTGGAGAAAACGGTAAAATGACACGGCCCAAATTGGGTCCTTCCTGAAATTGGCATCAGAATATGATATTTGACGACGGGCAACAGTTTTTTGGGGTTTTCTATTTTTGCACAAAAGTTTCAGCTTACATTTGCAAATTTTACTTTCGACAACTGAGGGAGGGGGAGCGACCACCACGTGAAATCACAAATTAAAGAGATAAATCGAAGCAGGCCGGGCCGTCTCAAAGGAAGCCGCGGCGAGCGCGCGCAAAATCAATGTCTCATTTGGCAAATTGGACGTGACAGATGAAATCGGTGTGGAATTCTGCGAAATCAAAGCTGGCTCTGAGGGGGGGCAACGTGGTTTGGGATTTGGATGAGGAGTGTGATTTGGGCATGGTTTTGGTTGAGTTTGTGGCGCAAAAAAGTATTTTTCATCGTTCAAAAATTTTGTAAAAAATGATTTTTCCAAGATATTAAAAAAATTAGCAGTTTTGGAGGTTTGGTGTCTTCGAAAGAATTGACGCTAATGGGAAATGGCAATTGTTGTTTTTGTTGAAAATTAGTGTTTGTGGTAGATTTCAGAATCTGACCTTTTTTTTTATAATTATTTTACTCATTTAGAAAGAGGTTGGGCTTGCCAATCCAAGTTACTTTGTCGAAAAATCAATATTTTATCTCACAATCTAAGCCTAATTTCAAAAAAAATCAGATAAGTAATTTCTTTATTAATTACATCAAAAAAATCGGATCAACACCCCAAAATATTTTTTCGATCGTTGCAATTCAGGGTTAAGTTTATGGAAAAAGTGTAGTTTAGGGCATTTTTAAGCTTTTAAAAACCAAAAAAAAATTAATTTGGATCTTTTGGTCAAATGTTACAGCCATGTTAAAGAAAAAATTAAAAGAATTATAAACTTTGATTTGTTTCAATAACGAAGCCAATTTTTGTGCAATAGCTTGCATTTGGAAAATATGGTCTAGCAAAAAAAAAAATCTCAGAAACCTTTTTCTGTAAACTCGATATATCTACATTTTATAACATCTAATTTTGAAGGGAAATGTGTTATGAAATTTTGAACTACATGTTCTGAATCTGCCTTCAGAATTT
The DNA here is from genome assembly GCF_016801865.2 of Culex pipiens pallens. Classification (NCBI taxonomy): domain Eukaryota; kingdom Metazoa; phylum Arthropoda; class Insecta; order Diptera; family Culicidae; genus Culex; species Culex pipiens. The sequence continues at coordinate 3,176,213 of NC_068938.1, forward strand.
GCTCAACATGTTTGTATTCTGAAGACAGATTAAGACTCAGTGGGAAAATTACTTGAAAATATAGTTTGCCAGTTTTAGAATTTTGTTAGGGTAATAGCAATATACTTTTCCCTTTAAAATGAGCCATTTCAATGTAAAGATTTCTCCTTTTTAATGCATCTAGGTAAAAAAAATGGTTTGCGTTTTTTCGAGATATTTATGTTTTAAAATTACATTTTTTCTATTTACCTTAGAATGACAGTAACCTTTTACCAATAGGTATAAATTTAATTTTTCGATAGGAAGTTGGTTTATTAAATCTCGAAAAGTGATTTTAGGGGTTTTACTAAGATTTTACTTGATAAAATTAGTTGTTGAAGGCATAGATTGCGACATATTATTTGTATGCTTTCTAGAAGGGAAAAAATCCCAAAAGATTCCTGAAATGTTATTTTCTCTAACTTTCAACCAACCCAAATGTTGTCCCCTTCAATTTACAACAACTTTTTCCAATACACCATAGCTCAAAAACTGCAAAATTTAACGAAAAATAAATTTTCACTATTTTTTTAGATCTAAACTTTTGTTCATTTATTGATATGAAAAATATGATAATTTATAACTTAAATACGAAAAAGAATACAACAATTGGTTCTTAGCTATTCAATATAACAATTCGAATTCAAAATTATTTTTTAAATTTCAGTTTAGAAAAGCCAATTTTTTTGCATTCACTCTGAGAAAACTTTTTTTAAATAAAATATTTTATCACAAAAAAAAACATTTCGACCAAAAATATTTATATGGGTCATGTCAAAGCATAAACAAAACGAACGAGTAGGATGAAATTTTTGATACTTCGTTTATGGCCCTGGTACATTATTTTGCTAGATTTAATTTATTAGTTTGACATTATGACCTTTGCCAAAGTTATGAATTATTAAAATTTTGTCTTTTTGGGAGGTATACTGAACAGTTTCTGAATTCCGATTTTGAAGTGAAGTTGATCATGCAATCAAACCTAACTTTTTTGGTAATTTTGAGGGTAACTTTTAAATGCATTTTTCCAAATTATCCAAAAATTAACCCATTTTGAACAAATCCAAAAATTATGTTCGAATAAAATTCTTTTCAAAAATTGTAAAGCCGAAAGTTGCCTCTCAAAAATTTAAAAAATCTGAAAATGAATTAACTGCAAGCCAGACCAGGATTGGAATCATACTGAGCTTTGTCGAGAAATAACCAAATAAGAAGTATTTTTAACAATTTTTAAATACATTTTCAGAAAGTTAACTGGAATTGTGAAAATTATGGATCAGGATAATTTTTCATTCTAATGTTTGGTAGATTTTTTTCTGGAAAATAAGTTAAAGTCGGTAAACAAACAAAATTTTAGGACAAATTTTAAACAAAATTTCAAATTTTGATTAAAACAACTATCTTGTTGCTACTTTTCATCTCAAATCTCGGAGATTGAGGTTTATATACTGCCCATAATTGAAAATTCGGCTATTATGCCAAATCAAGTATTCCGAGAAAAACGCGTTTTAGTGTTTGTCACAAAATCTCCGTCAAGGCAATTTCCCATAAGAGTGGCATATTAGCCGTTTGGTTTTTCGCATCGGCAGCCAAGTCTAAACACTATTTCAGTGAAATTCAAGTTGCAGGAGATGCGTTGGAACATCCTCTACCGCCTGGTGCTAATATCTCGTTTTTGCCAAAAGTGGATATTAGCCGTTTTTTCAATGGTGGGCAGTATAGTTATTCAACTTAGTTAATCAAACATTGATACATTGACGAAAATAAATCAATTTGCACATTTTTAATCAGAAACACTGTTACTATCAATATAATGATCAAAACAGGTATTCAAAAGAAGAATTATAACTAAAATTTTAAAGAAAATATCACGTTATACAAATTTAAATCTCGAAGCAGTTGAAAAAATGGAATAAATTCCTACCTTGATCATATCAATCATCTAAGATCTTTTTTTGCAGTTGTTCAGCTCAATGTCGTAAATAAACAATTTGGGTACAGTCAAGACTCGATTATTAGAAGGCCTCGGAAAATTTCACTTCGGATCATCGAATCACGAAAAAATATTTTTTTCGTTGTCTTTGTTTTGATTTTAGAACTTAACTATAACCCATAAACTACTCTGAAATTTTAAATTCAAGATGGCGGCCAAAATGACGGTATTTAAATATTGCAAAAATGCATTTTTTTATTTAAAAGGCAATCAAATAATGAAATTTGACTAAAATTGGATCGCAGAACTCGAATTTATTTTAAAAGAAAAGAAAATAAAAAAATACGATTTTTTTGTCCGTGATTCGATTATCCGAATTCCCGATAAAGAAATCCCTACTAGGGACACATTTGAATATTTTCATAGTACTTTTATAGGAGCAGTATCTATGGTATGTATAGAAAAAAAGAATATACAATGATTAAAAAATAAATAAATAAACATCAATACGCAATATCAATAAAAATTAAACTGCAATGTTGAAAATTACTTATTTATGATATCAAAATTTGAATATTGAGTTTGTCAATTTTGCCCTGTTCACTTTACACTCAAACCCCGATGGTTTGACACCAACTGTTGTCAAACGAACGGGGCCACGTTTTAGTTTGACACCCCTTTTACGCGGAGTTCACATACACTACTAAACGTTTGTTTTGAAAGTGTGCGTGAGCGCCGTGTAAAAAGTGACAGTTCGTCACTTTTTAGTTTGGCTTTGACCAACCAAACTAAACAAACTAAAAAAGTGTCAAACGAAAAAGTGACCAACCACCGGGGGTTGAGTGTAATACTTCGATGACAGACAGGGATCACAGCAACCGATGGTCGATACTCGTCTGACATCTGGATCAACTTGAAGATTGTTTTCGCAAGAGTTTGCGTATGTTTGATTGTAGATGAGGCTACAAAATTATCAAAAACGTAAATTGAAATAATAACGTGTCGCCTACTTTTCTCCAAATCCAAAATTGCAAATCTAATTCAATCGCATGCCTCCCAAGACATTTCCCATCCAAGACGACCCCTTTTCCAGTGCTGAGATTACAAACACGTGGTGCACACGGGAGCGGTCCAACGCTAACACTCCTCGAAGTCGTCTCCCTTTCCTCATCTACCATGCAGAGAGAATGAGCTCCGCACCGGAAAATAACCGTCCCGTTTTCGGTCACCGGCAAATCATCGAAATCTTATAATCTGGCAAAATATAGAACCCCTTTTCTGTGGACGTCGTCAGAGACAAAGTCCTCTTTCCCTTCTCTCTAGCGATGATATGCATATATCCTTGGCGAAAACGAAGCAGAAGTGAATCCTGCTCGATGCTGGTGCTGCAGCAAGAAAAGATTATGTTTCCGGATTCACAACTTCTTGTAAGACATAGGTGATCACCAGAGAGAGAAGACTGCTGTTGTTGTTGTAAGGAAGAGGGCAGCCCTGGGGCAAGGATCAGTTGAGCGAGAATAGCCGCAAGGACGGTGGATGGGGCAAGTGGGGCAAAACAATAATTTCGTGTCTACGAGAATGAGAGAAAGGGCTGCATCGCACGAAACATGACACGGTTTGCTGGACGAAGGAGAGGGTTTTTGGGAAGATGTTGGCAGTGTTTAATACAATGTTGCTTTTGGAGAAGAAAACACGAGGATTTTTGGGAAGAGTATTAGTTCAAGAAGAAGCACTTCAAATGTTGGAGTCAGTGTGCGTACAAATACAATAAATAGAAAAAAATTATATTTTTTTCGTCGAAAAGCTTTAATATAACATTATTAAAAATATAATTGGGAAAATTAAAACAAGATAATAAGTTCATAACGAACATTTAAACAAAAATAGTTTTACCATGATTGATAAACTATCTAAAATAACATCCTTTACCTGCAATTCCTGTAAATCCTGAATAAATAAGAGCATAACCACTGTTTGCAGCGCCAAACCAAAACCGCAAACTCGTAACGCCTTCCTGGTGTTTTTGTTTCAGCAAAAAGAAACCGCCAACCACCCCCCGAGAGCGCCGATAAAACTGCATGAAAAATCGATTAATTCCACCACTTTTCTTATGTACAGCTGTAAATTGATACAATATTTTGCACTCTCTCGCTCGTGCCGGGTGGTGGCCGTGTCGCCTCTTATTTCCCAGGAACAAACCTCGAAAAACCTGGCCAACTTGCTTGCAAATGCGCAGAATCGTTTCCTTTGTCTTTTCGGTGCTGGTCCAATTTTCCTTTTTCTTACGGGGTGTGTGATGTGGTTCTTTCTAACGAAGAAGTTATTGTGGAAAAAATGCCAAATTTCCATAATTTTCATCATTTCAGCGAACATTGAAATTACCATCAAACAGTCCCAGGTAAGTCATTAAAAAGGAAGGAAAAAGTCCGTCTTAATGGGTGAAAAAGAAAAATCAGCTTATTGTCTTTATTGCCGTCGAAGGAGCACCACACCGGTGTGTCTAATAATGGTCCCTCTCGTATTAAAATCCAATATTGAATTTTAAAGGTTTCCTTCCGCCCCTTCCCGAAAAGTGGTCCACGAAGCCGGAAGCTGGACCTGTTTCAAGACGGGAAGACGGGACTCACTTTTTGCGGGGGATGAGGATTTGGTATTAAAATCTTTTGTGGCTACTTACGAGCCAAAACCAGGAAGTTTGTATGCACAAGTTTATTAGTCCAATAACTCGACCGGCGAAGGCTGGCAGCCGGTGGTGGAGATGTTGCTGGGCAATATTTAGCATATGTTGCATATCTTCTTCTTGGGTGATGCTGCAGGAATATTCAGCTGCTGCTCAATTTGGGGGGCGACTGGAACATGTTTTCTCCCTCCCATGTCCCTGGTTGGAGTCCAGCCGACACGTAATTTGAACAAATGATTTAATTCATATTATTTGGCAGAATGTGGAATCTTGTGGGAGTTTGGCTTCGCCTTGAAATTGTGCTAAAATAATGCAGTAGAGTGAGTAAGTGTCTTCTTTGGAGTTATAAGCCGTTCCAATTGGTTTGGATTTCATGCAATTTGTGTTGAAGAAAGATAAGTTGGAAGCATCACTTTATATTAGACCCACAAAAGACGGTTTGTAGTTTGAAAATTATGCTATTTTTTCCCTTAAATGCCAATAAATCCCTGTAGATTTAACCAATTGGAATGCTTCTCCCGGCATTTTTTTTTGCATTTTTAAGCCCTTTCAGATGCACTTTGAATTTTGAAATTTAATTGAATTTTTTCTAAGTTATAGCCTTTTTAAGGTTTTTGACGTTTTTGAACCTTCAAACTTTGTGTACCGATTTGCCCCACTTCCCGTTGACCTAGAGTGCTCATATTTTGGCCAGATGCTAGTTTTCAGGCAAATTGGTGAGGTCCAAACGACGTCCCATACAAAGGGATTAAGATGATGTAGAATAGCGTTTTCCAAAAAAAAAAAATCGATGTGGCGAAAACCTTCTAGCTCACCAGATTTTTTTTTTAGGGTTTTTGCTTCAGGAACAATATTTTCATACAACAAAAAATGCCAAAAAAATCGTTAAGAACTCGCGATTTACAATTTACTGAAAAATTGTCTGTTTCCACAAAAAATCATGCGTTAAAATTTCTCCGTATTTCCCTTTAAGTTATAGATAGTAATGTTTTGTATTTATATTGATCACGGGGATGCTACGGCTGTCATCTGCATACAATGTCACTGAAGCCTAAAAATTACCAAAGTTTTGGTGTCTAATGTCAAAATTATGGGGAGTAACATGACGAAAAGGGCGCAAAATCGAAAGGTCGAAAATAATTTTTTTCTTTATTTTTGTTTTGCTAGTAAAAATTAAATTAAATATGTACCATCATCCGGGGCAAATCGGGACACATGGGTAAATTGGGAAGTGATTTTAGCAATGTTTTGCACAATATTTGGATATTTTTTATTGGTTTCAGTTGGAATAGACACAAAACAGCAAAATTAGTTTCTAAATTTGAACTTTTATATCTAAAACAGCTGTTCATAGAAGGCTTTCAGGTTGAAAATTTACCAACACATTCAAACCACGGGGTACCATAGAAGTTGGTTTGTTTGACTCAAAATCATGCTTTCTTGTAAACGTAAGTGTGGTAAAATGTACCATGCTTCCTCGAAACGGCATGGTGAGCTCCACGACGTCCCTAATAATGGGCTATGCCCTGTTCGTGGACTCGCTCTTAAGGTTTCCCAACAACATGGTTGAGCTCACATATTGGTTTAACCGCCTCAAATTGTAAATTAAAATTAAAATTATGATGATCTGTAAGTTCATTGGCCAAATTAGAATTTGCGGAAGACATTTCCTAGGATTTTAAAAAGACACCTGCTGGAGAGCTTTGCCTGAGACCTGATGGTAGACATATATTGTTGTTGGCGGCATTTTTGGTTTATTTTAATGAAAAGAAACAATCTGAGCAGCTACAGGTTTTTTTTCCAAAAAAAAAAAATAAGATTTATTATATTTTGATTTGTGACCCTTTAAAATGTTCATCCCGTAACAGCGCCACTAAACATTTGGTGGCGGCTTCAGCAAGCTACGTCAGTATCACGGGCCTGATATTGATCCAAGAAGTCGTAAAGTGTGAAAAATTACATTTTTGCAATTCCGTCGTGAAACTACTTACTTTTCCTGTCATTCTTAAACGACGAAATAGCCTACTTTTCTGTACCAAAAATAACAGAATCGAATAACAACACTTTTCAAAATAAATGCTGAAAAGTTCTACTTTTCAGCACTGAAATGGGTGCTGAAAAGTTGAACTTTTCAGCACTTGTTTCGAAAAGTAACACTTTTCAACATTTTTTTGATTTAAACGATTTAATGACAAAATACATGAAAATTCGACTTAAAATTTCACTCTTTCGATATTGCAAAAAATGTTGTATGGAACTCGTTGCAAAACTTGATTTTTTCAGCACTCGTCGTATTTATCCAACTCGGTGAACCTCGTTGGATAAATGTACGACTCATGCTGAAAAAATCCTCTTTTTGCAACTTGTTGCATTAACTACTATTTCTTCCTGATGCTTTTTGAATGATTAGTTTTTGTCACTTCAGTGTCAATATACAGTCATTTTAGTTAAATAAATCGCGAATTTTAATAATTTTCTATGAAAACTCAATGTTATTACTAACATCGGTACGGGAGCGAATGACCCATAGGGTTAAAGTTCCCCTAATAAAATCAACAACAACAACTACTTACACCACTGTTTCAGCTACTGCCAGTATTTTTATGTTTCCAAACCTTTTGCATTATTATGTAACAGAAATTTACAAACAAAATCAATAGTTTTCATTGATTTGAATATGTGACGTAAGCGCCATTACGAAGAAATGCATTTTAAATTAACCGCGCTTAGTACAAATAAATCATTTTATTTCAAGATTGTGATGAAACTTGCTTTTTCATTTAAAAAATGAACATATCTATCAATGTAAGTAATATTTGTTCATTTTAGGCAGAAAATTTCATTTTTACAACTTTAACATGCTGTCAATAAAAAATGACGACTTTGTTGATAAATATGAATACAGAACATTATTGGTAGGACTCCTAACTATGATGAAATATGGGTCAATTTGGACCCATTATTCAAGGTTCAAGAACAAAATCTTTCGTTGTATGAAAACATTGTTCCTGAGGCAAAAACCTAACGCAAACTGGGTGAGCCCGAAGGTTTCTTAAAATTTGAAAATTACTTAAATTAAAAAAAAATTACTTATTTTTTTTTAAATCTTGAATTTCAATTTTTTTTTGAATAACTGTAATTTTTTAAATTTATAAAAAATCTAGAAAAAAATAATTTCCTATATTTTATAAATTTATTGATTTTTTAAAAATTCTTGAATTTCTAGAATTTTTAAATTTTTTGAGTTTCTTGAATTTCTTGTTTTTCTGGATTTTCTGGAATTTCTTAAATTTCATTGATTTCTTGAAATTAAGCAGTTTTTTGAATTTCTTATGAAACAAAATAATTTCTTAAATTTCTTAAATATTTCGTTTTATTTAAATTTCTTGAATTTTTGGATTTTTTGAACTTTAAGAATTTCTTGAATTTTAGGAATTTCTTAATTTAAAGGAATTTCTAAAATTTCTTGAATATATTATTTTTTAAACTTTGTCGATTTTTTTTCTATTTTTTTCAATTTTCTAGAATTTATGAATTTTCTTAAATTTCTTGAATTTCTTGAATTTCTTGAATTTCTTGAATTTCTTGAATTTCTTGAATTTCTTAAACTTCATGAATTTCTTGATTTTCTTCAAATTCTTAAATTTCTTAAATTTCTTGAATTTCTTGAATTCCTTAAATTTCTTGAATTTCTTAAATTTCTTGAATTTCTTGAATTTCTTGAATTTCATGAATTTCTTGAATTTCTTGAATTTCTTGAATTTCTTGAATTTCTTGAATTTCTTAAATTTCTTGAATTTCTTGAATTTCTTGAATTTCTTAAATTTCTTGAATTTCTTGAATTTTTTTGAATTTCTTGAATTTCTTGAATTTCTTGAATTTCTTGAATTTCTTAAATTTCTTGAATTTCTTGAATTCCTTGAATTTCTTGAATTTCTTGAATTTCTTGAATTTCTTGAATTTCTTGAATTTCTTGAATTTCTTGAATTTCTTGAATTTCTTGAATTTCTTGAATTTCTTGAATTTCTTGAATTTCTTGAATTTCTTGAATTTCTTGAATTTCTTGAATTTCTTGAATTTCTTGAATTTCTTGAATTTCTTGAATTTCTTGAATTTCTTGAATTTCTTGAATTTCTTGAATTTCTTGAATTTGTTGAATTTCTTGAATTTCTTGAATTTCTGGAATTTCTTGAATTTCTTAAATTTCTTGAATTTCTTAAATTTCTTGAATTTCTGATTTTTTTGATTTTTTTGAATTTTTTGAATTTTTTGAATTTTTTGATTTTTTTAAATTTTTGTGTTTTTTGAATTTTTTGAATTTTTTGAATTTCTAGAATTTTTAGAATTTCTTAAATTTCTTGAATTTTTTAAATTTCTTGAATTTCTTGAATTTCTTGAATTTCTTGAATTTCTTGAATTTCATGAATTTCTTGAATTTCTTGAATTTCTTGAATTTCTTGAATTTCTTGAATTTCTTGAATTTTTTGAATTTCTTGAATTTCTTGAATTTCTTAAATTTCTTGAATTTCTTGAATTTCTTGAATTTCTTGAATTTCTTAAATTTCATAAATTTCTTGAATTTTAGGATTTTTTTAGTTTCTTAGTTTCATTGAACTTCTAAAATTCCTTTAACATCTTAAATTTTTTTAATTACTTGAGATTTTTGATTTTTCAACTTCCCAAAATTCTTGAATTTTCTTGAATTTCTTGAAAATTTAGAATTTCTTGAATTTTAGGAATTTCTTGAATTTCTTAATTTCATTGAATTCCTAAAATTTGTTAAATATATTAAATGTATTAAATTTCTTGAATTTCTTAAATTTCTTAAATTTCTTGAATTTCTTGAATTTCTTGAATTTCTAGAATGTCTAGAATTTCTAGAATTTCTAGAATTTCTAGAATTTCTAGAATTTTTAGAATTTCTAGAATTTCTAGAATTTCTAGAATTTCTAGAATTTCTAGAATTTCTAGAATTTCTAGAATTTCTAGAATTTCTAGAATTTCTAGAATTTCTAGAATTTCTAGAATTTCTAGAATTTCTAGAATTTCTTGAATTTCTTGAATTTCTTGATATTCTTGAATTTCTTGAATTTCTTGAATTTCTAGAATTTCTAGAATTTCTAGAATTTCTAGAATTTCTAGAATTTCTAGAATTTCTAGAATTTCTAGAATTTCTAGAATTTCTAGAATTTCTAGAATTTCTAGAATTTCTAGAAATTCTAAAATGCTAGAATTTCTAAAATTTCTTTTATTTTTAGAATTTTTAGAATTTCTTGAATTTGTTGAATTTTAAGAGTTTCTTGAATTTCTTGAATTTTTAGAGCTTTTAGAATTTCTTGAATTTCTATCTTGAATTTTTCGATATTTTTTCATTTTCCTAGAATTCTTGTATTTTTTGAATTTGTTGAATTTATTGAATTTCTTAAAATTCTTGAATAAAAAAAGGCGTGGTTTCTACAGTTGCATGCAAAAATTGATTTAAAATGCATAGGTACCGTAAAACGGGGTGACTTTGATAGGTTTGAGATTTTTCCGCAAAATGGAGAATACAAATTAAATACCTACGGAATGGTTTGGAATCAAACTGACCGTGGTAGAGAAGTACTCAAAGTACCTCAAGAAGAACTTTTTATAACATTTTGAAAAATTTATAAAGTTAGTCGACATAATCTTTGAAAAATATTTGCTGCCTTTGTTTAAAAAAAAAATCTTGCGTGATATCCGGTAAATAACATATAAAACATTTTTTTTTGTAGAAATTGTAATGTTATACATGAGCAATTTTGATTTGGTTTTTTTTATGCATAACATTTCGCCTCAAAAATATTTCCCAACATGACATATTAAAAGCAAACAGTACCGTGTGCACTTCAATTGGCATTTTCCCTCCCAGAAAATAATCGCAACCTCATCCTCTCCATTGTCGGTTGACATTTCCCCACACTCCAGTCAGTCGGTCCCGGAGAAATGTGGTGCAACCTTCCCCTTTTGTCACGGTCCCGCGTGCTTCTGTGACTTTGTGTGTTTGTGTTCACTTTTGTCCTCGAAATCGAAAAGCCAATGACATTGCACAAAAGAATTATTCCAAAAAAGGATGGCATCTTTCAAATCAAACGTAATCCCATAAATTATTTTAAAATGACTTTTCTTCCACACATAGACACTCAAACGCATTTTTAAGCAGGGATCGTGATTGTGCAACCACTCGTGATTTAACATATGCAGAGGGTTATTATCCGCATGCGAAATGATATCGCTTTCGGTGCAGTTTGCGGAGCCCTCGTTTTTTTTTTGTCTGGGGGTGAGGAAAATCCACTTGAATTGCTTCTTTTTCTTCCTGTGTCAAATAGCTGAACGGAGGAGATTTCGTCGACTTCAGCAGGAAATTCAATCATAAATATGTTTTCAAGCTCACCTTCCTTCACGGGGCGACGGATTTGGCGCTTAAAAATTTCCACCCCCTTTCCAACGCTCAACCCATCAACAAACCATCAAATCGCAGTTCGATTCCTCCTGAAAAAAAGAGGTAGGAGGAAGTGGACCGAAAAAGGTTATCGATTTTGACGATTTTCCGAGGCGTTATCATCATCCATTTGGCTCACCCGACGAAAATATGACTTTCTGCATGATAAATGTTATTCCAATGTCGCCTCTCCGTCAATACCCTCTTCTGATACGTGTCGATCGTCGTCAAGAAGTTTAATAGTCTGGAGTAGGGCCAGGGAAGGGATTCTCTGTGAAAAGTTTAAAGTTAAGAGTTAAGAGTTAAGAGTTAAGAGTTAAGAGTTAAGAGTTAAGAGTTAAGAGTTAAGAGTTAAGAGTTAAGAGTTAAGAGTTAAGAGTTAAGAGTTAAGAGTTAAGAGTTAAGAGTTAAGAGTTAAGAGTTAAGAGTTAAGAGTTAAGAGTTAAGAGTCAAGAGTTAAGAGTTGAGAGTTGAGAGTTAAGAGTTAAGAGTTAAGAGTTAAAAATTAAAAGTTAGAGGTAAACAAATTTGATTTTTTTGTTTGTGTTGATGTCTACGAGAAACTAAAAAGAAACTTTTTTTTAACTTTCCGGAGAACTTCTCCCAAGAAAACAAGAAAAAAATATGAAATGTCACTGTCGTCGGTGGCGCTTCACGGTGATACCTTTTACTCCCTTTCCGAAGGAATCAGGATTATTACCCACCACAACCCATCAGTACAAGGGAGGAAAATAGAAGAAGAAACAGCCCATAATAGCATCCGACCATCGAAGAAGGCGACGACGTCGACCTGGTGAAAGAATAAAAACAGAGTGAAAAGGGTGGTGAATGATTTTTCGCTTCCTGAATTCGTCGTTGGCAGCAGGCGAGGCTGCCCTTTTGGCAGTCCCGAAATTCTTTGTTTGTCATTGCTTGCTTTTTTTCCCCGTTGTTGCTTTTTTGTGTGGAAATGTCGTAATATTCATATTTTTATGTGCACACAGGGGTTACGTGTGATGTCGAACGCAGTGTTGAGAGCCCAAGTAACATTTTAGGCTTTATCAAAGCTGTCACAACCGCTATAAAACCTATCAGCCAAAACCAACATTAAAACCCCTTAGTCGTAACAAACTCCCCAGAACCTTGATAAACCCCACTTAAAACCCAAAAGGACCTCCGCAAAAGGTTGTTACGGCCTATTTATAAAACCTACATAGGAGTTCAAGGCTTTACAACTGAATCCTAACAACATCCTCAAAGCCTTGATAAAACCTTTGTTAAAACCTAGTCAGGAGTTATGGAAAAATGACATTTCATACGTCTTCAAACGTCTTATGCCAAATAGGTTTTATTTTGGCAAAAATAAGTCTTCGTCTTACCAAATGAAATTATGGAGATGGTTGTCAAAAATGGCGATGATAAATAATAGATATTAGAGCTAATCCAAATAATTTGAAAGCTTATTTCTCACGATTGATGGCTCAAATTCAGCTGCGGTTGAAATTTTATTGATAAATGTAGGGGAGATAGAGCCAAAAAATTCAACTCGCTTCATCAAAAATCAATATTTTGTAATAATAGTGTTTAATGTTAAAAAAATATTTTATTGCAATTCATTGAAAAAAAATGTTCAAAATATTTTTAAACATCTATCGCTATATAAATCATACCAGAAATTCAGCATAAATGTGTGTTTTCATCAAATTTAAATCAAATTTTTCAGTTTTCTATTTTTTCAACCAAGATGGCGGTCAATCATATTCAATCAGAGCACGCGTCTAGCGCCATATTTATGCACTGCTATTTGGCCGCGATAAATGCTCTTTTAGGAGCTTATGGTTTTAAGTGAGCTTTTTACATGCCTAATGGCACTTGACAGCTACAACACCCTAGGTTTTAACAAAGCATGCGATAAAACCGATTGGCATGGCATTGCCATCTGGTTTTCAAGCCTCTGTTAAAACTTTCATAAAACCTTATTGAAAGCCAGTCGGCTTTTATTTAAACCCGGTTTTATGTCCGAGGCATAAAACCCTGTTAGAACCTATTAATTAGCTCTTGCTTGTTGGTTGCGGTGAATGCCCAAATAAAACTATTAGGCAATCAAGATGCTACAATAAACCCTTAATAAAACTTGGTGGTGGCTAGTTGGTTTAAAAATGTTACTTGGGAGGTTTGATTTTTTTTCTGGATTAGGTTGGGAAATTTTTTCATATTTTTTAGATTTAAAATTTATTAAAAAAAACATTGCCAAAAAGCTTCTTTTTAAAAATTATTTTTGTATTTTTGTATTTTTTTGAATTTTCTTGAATTTTTTGAACTTTTGGAATTTCTTGATTTTTATTAAATTATTAATTTCATTATATTTTTAAAATTTCTTAAATCTATATTTTTCTAATTATTTCAAATTTCTCGTTTTTTTCAATTTTTAAGAATTTCTTGAATTTTATGAATTTCTGGAATTTTTTGAATTTCGTATGACGTACTAACTTATATCTTAAATTTCTTTAATAGTCAGGACACGGTGCCTGCAATTCCCGTTACAGTTTCAATGGAATTCCAATAAGAATGTAACAGAAAAATCTTGAAAAAAATGAGAAATTTCTTGAACATTTTGAATTTTTTTAAATTTTTTGAAATTCTTGATTTTATTGGAATTTTTTGAACTTTTGGAATTTCTTGAATTTTAGATATAGATTTAAGAAATTTTAGAAATTTATTGAAATTAAGAAATTCCAAAAGTTTAAGTTTTTAAATTGTCTCGAATTTTCCATTTTTTTCAATTTCAATTTTCTTGAATTTCTTGAATTTCTAGAATTCCTAAAATTTCTAGAATTTCTAGAATTTCTAGAATTTCTAGAATTTCTAGAATTCCTAGAATTCTCAGAATTCTAATATTTCTTAAATTTCTTGAATTTTTAGATTTTTTTGAATTTCTTGAGTTTTTATAAATTTTAGGAATTCATTTTTGTATTTTTATATATTTGTATTTCTGTATTTTTGTATGTTTTTTAAAATTCTTATTTTATGTTATATTTTCTATCAATGTACTCAAACATTTTTAACACAATAAAGTGCAATTTTCCTTCTCTAAATCGATACCAATTCAATAGAATCGCACATATCCTCGCTCCAAACATAAATTTAATATCACCCATTTCGCGCGTGTGTGTCCCAAGTGATGATGACAAAAATTGATCGTTTCGCCACCTCCCCCACACCAATTTCCTTCAAAAATCCCGCCAAAAACCGATTCCACGTCGCAACGACAGTACACAAAAGAAAAGCGATGACTATTTATTATTTTTTATTGCACCCGATACCCGCCAAAAGTGAGTTTTATCAATTTTAACGTCACAAATCCTCCGTAGTGGAATGAAAATGTATTGAGGATTTTTTTTTCGTTTTTTGTGTAAAAAGGGACTTTTCAAAAGCACATCTCTCTTTCTGCTTAGCATAAATCTTCAATCTTTCTTCGTCCTCGCAGCAGTTCAAGCGAATGTAATTGAATTTAAAATCAAACCAATGTTTGTACTTAATTGTTTGTGTGATGACGAGGCGGTTTTGGCGCTTTTTTAAGATCCAGATTGAATCATTCCATTTCCATGGGATCCTTTTTCCCAAATCGGCGCTAGATGAGTTGGCAAAGTTTCGAGTTTGAAAAGTTCATTTATCATGTGGCTAATTTCGAGGACGAATGTTCGTTTCGGAGGAAAATTCAAGTTTTTCTTCTTCTTCATCTCACCGGATATATTTATTACTTCCAGAGCAAGTAATTTTATTGACTTGTCCTGGTGCTCGTTCCAGGACGACGACGACGACGACGAATCACACGGACAATTGCATCCACAAGTCCGAAATTGTATGACTTACGGTCCTAATCCTGGCCGGACTGCCCGCCTGGACCGGTCGTAAAAAGACCAAGCAAGTGAGAAATTTATGTCCTTCTTGGCACTCCAACCATGGGAAATGAAACACGATAAAGGACCAAACAGTGCGTCTTCTATCTCTTTGGAGTCAAGATGAAGGTTGACACTGGGACACTCTTCTTCATCTTCATGGAATTTTCCTCAGAAGAAGAAGAAGAACTCGAGCAAGTGTTATCGTACTTGTGCCAGGTTATTACAGAACTACTGCTGATATCGCATATTTTACTTTTATTGTTATTAATACCATTTTATTGCAAGTGTGTGCATGTGACCAGCAAGAGAGACGTCGACTGATGGGTGCAATATTTGCCAAGATTGACCAACATTTAGGCAATCGACACGAGTTGTGCCCTCCTTTTTGGGTTGGGATGCCTCTTGGCTGGATGACTGATGAGTGTGACGAAGGACAGACAAGTGTTATGCTCAAATGAAGGAGGAAGGAGAATCATGTGTCTGCAATGAATTTCATGGTTCATTGAGGGAGGTTTAGTTGGGTCAGTAAATTAACTGGTGTCTTAGCTAAAGCTGATTGTTGATTTCCAAATGAAATATTTTTATCTGGTTAGAAAAGGTAATCTGTAGTTGTGCGAATTGAATTTTAACCATCACGTGATATCGCTATTTTTGTCGTGTTTTGGATATTTAATGGAATGTATTTGAAGAGCAAAATGATTTTATCTGCAGAAATGCCTGCTGGCCTTCTAAAATCACAATTTGACCACTAATGACTAATTTTGTTTTTCAAATATTTTCTTTTCATGTATTCAAAGTAGAATATAACCTCAATTTTGAGTTTCTTTGTAGACAAGAAGACGTTTCAATCGTGATAAACCAAGTTCCTTAAATGAATGACAACATTTATTAAAAGCAACCTCTTAGCCTTATCCACACAAACAAAAAAATCCTTTAAATTACTCTCAATGCTCACATGACCCTCGTTAATGAAAAACCCCCCAACTACCCACAAAAAAAAGAGTCAAAAAGTGATTAGCCCATCCACAAAAGGCACAATATGAGATCACGAAATTGCCCGAACCCGCCAAAATGCCCTTTAAATCAAGTGGCGGATCGAGCCCATTCATCCCGCGCGATAACATTCATATCGTCCACCTTCGCCTTAAAACAGACGCAGAGCCAACTGCGATTGCAACGACCAGGACCAGAACCACGTGAATGCACCACACACTCTGAATGCACTTTATAGAGACATCTCTCAGATTGCGACGCGCACGCGAATCCACCACCAAAAAAAAAGCATGGTTTGCTCTGTTTTTCCACCTTCCAGTTTTTTTTCGGTGGCATACCGGGCCCTGAATTTGTTTGTACTCGCACAAAAAATACTCATTAAAATCCGGTAAACGATAAGTAAGATGCATTTAAGATCGTAAATACGATAAAAACTATTCAACATTGCGTTCTCAATTTTCGGTGCATTCTTCGCTGGCTGACTCTTGCATGCATTTCGCATGTTGCACCAAAACCTGTTTTTTTCGGCCGACCTGGTCTGGGCGCAGAAACAACAACAAAAAAAACGGTTCCACCACATACGGCGCGGGACGATCCCGAAAGGAATCTCCGCCGTTCGTTATACTGCTGATAAATCCGAAATTTATCTCGTCCACTTGATCTTTCACTCGGTCGTCGGTCGACGGTGAACGAAAACCAAACAAAAAAAAAACATTCGAAACACAAACACAACCCAAAACAGAGTGTGCGGAACCGCCGGAGCCCCAACCGAAGTCGTTGGTCATAAATACTAGCGGCCACTGCAGTGCGCGCGAATCCTGCGAAAGTGTGTTTGCTTTTTTTCAAATCAGTTTTTGATACACACTGGGATTCGGAACCATACTCCACGGTTGAATGGCCTTCAGGTGGTGAACCGTGTGGGTCGAGCCGGGTCATGCCGGATGTGTGTCCTCTAACCCGAGAAAAAATAAGGGACAATGTTGTCGTTTTGAATGGTGATGGAAGTTTAGGGGGGAGGGAATGCAAACAGTCATACAGAAGTAGAGTGCAGCATCATTGGCTGTGTTGCCAGAAATCTTGAATTGTTGTCCACATGACACCACATAAAAATTGAATCTAGTCTCGACTTGTCAAAATTGTCAAAATTGTCAAAATTGTCAAAATTGTCAAAATTGTCAAAATTGTCAAAATTGTCAAAATTGTCAAAATTGTCAAAATTGTCAAAATTGTCAAAATTGACAAAATTGTCAAAATTGTCAAAATTGTCAAAATTGTCAAAATTGTCAAAATTGTCAAAATTGTCGAAATTGTCAAAATTGTCAAAATTGACAAAATTGTTGACAAAATTTACAAAAATGACAACCCGAGCAGACGGTAATAACAAAATTCATGCCACTTCAATAACAAATACTGTAAAAAAACAAAATGTGTTATGGAATATTCTTGAAAAAATCCATTTTCGCATAAGAGTTTAATAACAGTTTATGTTATCATAACCAAATTTGTTATTGATATGATATTGGTTGAAAGCCAAAATAAGTTGTTGAAATAACAAAAAATAATAACAAAGATTTGTTCGAAGAATAACTAAAAATTGTTATTAGTCTGTTATTACAATAACAATCCAATAACAAAACAAAAATCATAACGGCGGATAACAAAACTTGTTATAAATAACATAAAATGTTATTGGCCTAGTATTTTCAAATATCAAAAAATGTTATTCCCACGTTATTTCCGTCTGCTCGGGTAAAATGACAAAAATGACAAAAATGACAAAAATGACAAAAATGACAAAAATGACAAAAATGACAAAAATGACAAAAATGACAAAAATGACAAAAATGACAAAAATGACAAAAATGACAAAAATGACAAAAATGACAAAAATGACAAAAATGACAAAAATGACAAAAATGACAAAAATGACAAAAAAGACAAAAATGACAAAAATGACAAAAATGACAAAAATGACAAAAATGACAAAAATGACAAAAATGACAAAAATGACAAAAATGACAAAAATGACAAAAATTACAAAAATGACAAAAATGACAAAAATGACAAAAATGACAAAAATGACAAAAATGACAAAAATGACAAAAATGACAAAAATGACAAAAATGACAAAAATGACAAAAATGACAAAAATGACAAAAATGACAAAAATGACAAAAATGACAAAAATGACAAAAATGACAAAAATGACAAAAATGACAAAAATGACAAAAATGACAAAAATGACAAAAATGACAAAAATGACAAAAATGACAAAAATGACAAAAATGACAAAAATGACAAAAATGACAAAAATGACAAAAATGACAAAAATGACAAAAATGACAAAAATGACAAAAATGACAAAAATGACAAAAATGACAAAAATGACAAAAATGACAAAAATGACAAAAATGACAAAAATGACAAAAATGACAAAAATGACAAAAATGACAAGAATGACAAAAATGACAAAAATGACAAAAATGACAAAAATGACAAAAATGACAAAAATTACAAAAATGACAAAAATGACAAAAATGACAAAAATGACAAAAATGACAAAAATGACAAAAATGACAAAAATGACAAAAATGACAAAAATGACAAAAATGACAAAAATGACAAAAATGACAAAAATGACAAAAATGACAAAAATGACAAAAATGACAAAAATGACAAAAATGACAAAAATGACAAAAATGACAAAAATGACAGTAATGACAAAAATGACAAAAATGACAAAAATGACAAAAATGACAAAAATGACAAAAATGACAAAAAATGACAAAAATGACAAAAATGACAAAAATGACAAAAATGACAAAAATGACAAAAATGACAAAAATGACAAAAATGACAAAAATGACAAAAATGACAAAAATGACAAAAATGACAAAAATGACAAAAATGACAAAAATGACAAAAATGACAAAAATGACAAAAATGACAAAAATGACAAAAATGACAAAAATGACAAAAATGACAAAAATGACAAAAATGACAAAAATGACAAAAATGACAAAAATGACAAAAATGACAAAAATGACAAAAATGACAAAAATGACAAAAATGACAAAAATGACAAAAATGACAAAAATGACAAAAATGACAAAAATGACAAAAATGACAAAAATGACAAAAATGACAAAAATGACAAAAATGACAAAAATGACAAAAATGACAAAAATGACAAAAATGACAAAAATGACAGTAATGACAAAAATGACAAAAATGACAAAAATGACAAAAATGACAAAAATGACAAAAATGACAAAAATGACAAAAATGACAAAAATGACAAAAATGACAAAAATGACAAAAATGACAAAAATGACAAAAATGACAAAAATGACAAAAATGACAAAAATGACAAAAATGACAAAAATGACAAAAATGACAAAAATGACAAAAATGACAAAAATGACAAAAATGACAAAAATGACAAAAATGACAAAAATGACAAAAATGACAAAAATTACAAAAATGACAAAAATGACAAAAATGACAAAAATGACAAAAATGACAAAAATGACAAAAATGACAAAAATGACAAAAATGACAAAAATGACAAAAATGACAAAAATGACAAAAATGACAAAAATGACAAAAATGACAAGATGACGAAATTCTAAAAATCTAGAAATTCAGGAAACTAGCAGCCCTTCCTCAGCCCACAAATTGCAACCTTTTAGAAAAAGACTCCCCACAATCGAATTGGCACTTTGCTCAACTAGACCCAAGCCAACCGTCAACATTTCAGCAGCAGTCTTGCACGGATGCAATTGAATTGCAATTTCGCATTCAACTGGCACAAATGGCACCTCTGCACATTCTGCCATTTTGCACATTCATATCTAAATATGGTCCCACTGAAAAAAAATCCTGAGAGTGTGGTTTGGGGTAAAAAATAAGCACGGAAGGGGTTCGCCAAAGAATGATTATTTGCTCAGCACACTGAACTGGAGGAGATTCATTTAAAAAATAACATTCGTCCCTTTTCCGCTCACGATGTGAGTCTTGGCCCCGTGTATGGTTCAGATTCAGATGAGATATCATGGAAAAACGTATTTCAATTTCGCAATGAGTGCATTTATTCAAATTTTTGTTTGGATAAATTCTGCAATTCTGCTGCCCTGGCTCGAATCCAATTCAGAGGGTTGGGACTCGTCGTCGTCGTCGTTGGTTCAGTCAGAAGGACCGAGACTAAATTACATTCCTAACTGAAATGGGAGAAAAATAACCAGAGTGTAAAATAGAACGCGAACGAGATGATGATGACGATGATGAGGTTCTACAGCTCGAAAACCGAGGGCAGTAAATCCCATCCAAATGAATCCGAGTGTGGCAAATGATTCCGGCGGCGTTCCTCGTTTTGTTTATTTGAGTAAACAATCCAATTGAATTGAAAATCATGATATGGCAAATGAGAAACATCTCACATCCCAAATGGACCACGGAAGCTGGGGCTGTTTCGTTTCGAGTGAGGAGTGAAAACCGAGAGATACTCGTTATCAATGGAACAAAAAGCGAACGAACACGTGGACGATTGCGATGAATAAATAAAAAGGGTGAAGTTTGACTACGACTGCCGGAGAAGGAAAAAAAAGAACCGATGGCAACATATTGAGAGCACCAGAAGCAATGAAATTGTAGCCAGACTGTGACTAATGTCGTTCCCCACTTGAAATTAGGAAACGGAATCCCGGCGTTGAGGCTGGAATGACTGGGCAGAAATAAGGCGCACACAGATTGTGCAGGATGATGACGTAAAATGACATACCGTTGAAAGGTGAATAGAGGAAGCAATATGAATTATTATGTTTTCTTACTATTAATGGATGATCCGTTTCAGTTGAATCATTCAGAACTCATTTTCTTTGTGAACGCATTGAATGTGAATAGAATTTGCCTTATTTTTCAACGATATTATTCCTATTGATGTTATAGCTCTAGCCAAACATGCCTATTGATAAAATTGCCAGCAATATCAATGAACACGGAAAAAAAAGGTTTCCGAAAATCATGCAAATCGTACCATGAAATCGTGAATATCGCGATTTTTGCTTTACGAATTTTTGAACTATGCATAATGGGCACGAATTATCCAGGAATCGTGAATAAATATGCATGACTTTCCATGACCGATTTCACTCGTAAACGTGAATAATATTCATGATTTCATGAAATGGATGCATGAAGTCGTGAAAAATATTCACGATTTTATGAATAAAAATTCATGATTACGATCAAAAAAATATACCTCGTGAAATAAAATTCATGATTTCATGCAAAAAATTCATGAAATCATGAATTTTTATGCATGACTTCGTGCACAAAATTCATGAAATCTCGAATTATTTTTACGATTTGTAAATGAAGGCGTAAAAATATTCGCGATTTCATGCTCACAATTCATGAAAAAATGTAAATAAATCATGAAATCGTGAATTTTATTCATGAATTCGTGCACAAAATTCATGAGTTCTGAAATATTTTTTATGATTTATTTTTGAAGGCGTAAAAAAATTCGTGAAATCATGTATAAACTTCATGAAATCATGCATAAATTTCATGAATTCGTGATTTTTTTTTATGAAATCATGAATTTAATTCACGTTTACGAGTGTATTCGGGCATGTCTAATCATGCATATTTATTCACGGCTCCTGGCTTATTCGTGCCCAATATGCATAGTTCAAAAATTCGTAAAGTAAAACTCGTAATATTCACGATTTCATGGTACGATTTTCACAATTTCCGGATTACTTTTACTGTACATTTACCATATCGTGCCACTGGGGGCACATACCGGAATTGACAAGGAATCCTGTTTTGTGAAAAAAAAAACGGAGCACATTTTATGTGATCCCAATGTACTATGGCCCCACCTGGCCACTTTGGAACCGGTCACCGGTTACTGGTGGTCACTGGGGACATTTCGTAATGTGCAAGAACCCTGTCTTGTGACATATTAAAATTCATGAAATTTAAAACTGTGGCCATTTTATGTGATGCCAATGTACTCTGGCCCCACCTGGCCACTTTGGAACCGGTCACCGATTACCGGTGGTCACTGGGGACATTTCGGAATGTGCAAGGAACCCTGTCTTGTGACATATCAAAATTCATGAAATTTAAAACTGTGGCCATTTAATGTGATGCCAATGTAATCTGGCCCCACCTGGCCACTTTGGAACCGGTCACCGATTACCGGTGGTCACTGGGGACATTTCGGAATGTGCAAGGAACCCTGTCTTGTGACATATCAAAATTCATGAAATTTAAAACTGTGGCCATTTAATGTGATGCCAATGTAATCTGGCCCCACCTGGCCACTTTGGAACCGGTCACCGATTACCGGTGGTCACTGGGGACATTTCGGAATGTGCAAGGAACCCTGTCTTGTGACATATCAAAATTCATGAAATTTAAAACTGTGGCCATTTAATGTGATGCCAATGTAATCTGGCCCCACCTGGCCACTTTGGAACCGGTCACCGGTTACTGGTGGTCACTGGGGACATTTCGTAATGTGCAAGAACCCTGTCTTGTGACATATTAAAATTCATGAAATTTAAAACTGTGGCCATTTTATGTGATGCCAATGTACTCTGGCCCCACCTGGCCACTTTGGAACCGGTCACCGATTACCGGTGGTCACTGGGGACATTTCGGAATGTGCAAGGAACCCTGTCTTGTGACATATCAAAATTCATGAAATTTAAAACTGTGGCCATTTAATGTGATGCCAATGTAATCTGGCCCCACCTGGCCACTTTGGAACCGGTCACCGATTACCGTTGGTCACTGGGGACATTTCGGAATGTGCAAGGAACCCTGTCATGTGACATATCAAAATTCATGAAATTCAAATCTTTGGCCATTTTATGTGATGCCCATGTAATCTGGCCCCACCTGGCCACTTTGGAACCGGTCACCGATTACCGGTGGTCACTGGGGACATTTCGGAATGTGCAAGGAACCCTGTCTTGTGACATATCAAAATTCATGAAATTTAAAACTGTGGCCATTTAATGTGATGCCAATGTAATCTGGCCCCACCTGGCCACTTTGGAACCGGTCACCGGTTACTGGTGGTCACTGGGGACATTTCGTAATGTGCAAGAACCCTGTCTTGTGACATATTAAAATTCATGAAATTTAAAACTGTGGCCATTTTATGTGATGCCAATGTACTCTGGCCCCACCTGGCCACTTTGGAACCGGTCACCGATTACCGGTGGTCACTGGGGACATTTCGGAATGTGCAAGGAACCCTGTCTTGTGACATATCAAAATTCATGAAATTTAAAACTGTGGCCATTTAATGTGATGCCAATGTAATCTGGCCCCACCTGGCCACTTTGGAACCGGTCACCGATTACCGTTGGTCACTGGGGACATTTCGGAATGTGCAAGGAACCCTGTCATGTGACATATCAAAATTCATGAAATTCAAATCTTTGGCCATTTTATGTGATGCCCATGTAATCTGGCCCCACCTGGCCACTTTGGAACCGGTCACCGATTACCGGTGGTCACTGGGGACATTTCGGAATGTGCAAGGAACCCTGTCATGTGACATATCAAAATTCATGAAATTCAAATCTTTGGCCATTTTATGTGATGCCAATGAAATCTGGCCCCACCTGGCCACTTTGGAACCGGTCACCGGTTACCGGTGGTCACTGGGGACATTTCGGAATGTGCAAGGAACCCTGTCATGTGACATATCAAAATTCATTAAATTTAAAACTGTGGCCATTGTATGTGATGCCAATGCACTCTGGCCCCACTTGGCCACTTTGGAACCGGTCACCGGTTACCGGTGGTCACTGAGGACATTTCGGAATGTGCAAGGAACCCTGCCTTGTGACATATCAAAATTCATGAAATTCAAATCTTTGGCCATTTTATGTGATGCCCATGTAATTCGGCCCCACCTGGCCACTTTGGAACCGGTCACCGGTTACCGGTGGTCACTGGGGACATTTCGGAATGTGCAAGGAACCCTGTCATGTGACATATCAAAATTCATGAAATTCAAATCTTTGGCCATTTAATGTGATGCCAATGTAATCTGGCCCCACCTGGCCACTTTGGAACCGGTCGCCGATTACCGGTGGTCACTGGGGACATTTCGGAATGTGCAAGGAACCCTGTCATGTGACATATCAAAATTCATGAAATTTAAAACTGTGGCCATTTAATGTGATGCCAATGTAATCTGGCCCCACCTGGCCACTTTGGAACCGGTCACCGGTTACTGGTGGTCACTGGGGACATTTCGTAATGTGCAAGAACCCTGTCTTGTGACATATTAAAATTCATGAAATTTAAAACTGTGGCCATTTTATGTGATGCCAATGTACTCTGGCCCCACCTGGCCACTTTGGAACCGGTCACCGATTACCGGTGGTCACTGGGGACATTTCGGAATGTGCAAGGAACCCTGTCTTGTGACATATCAAAATTCATGAAATTTAAAACTGTGGCCATTTAATGTGATGCCAATGTAATCTGGCCCCACCTGGCCACTTTGGAACCGGTCACCGATTACCGGTGGTCACTGGGGACATTTCGGAATGTGCAAGGAACCCTGTCTTGTGACATATCAAAATTCATGAAATTTAAAACTGTGGCCATTTAATGTGATGCCAATGTAATCTGGCCCCACCTGGCCACTTTGGAACCGGTCACCGATTACCGGTGGTCACTGGGGACATTTCGGAATGTGCAAGGAACCCTGTCATGTGACATATCAAAATTCATGAAATTCAAATCTTTGGCCATTTAATGTGATGCCAATGTAATCTGGCCCCACCTGGCCACTTTGGAACCGGTCGCCGATTACCGGTGGTCACTGGGGACATTTCGGAATGTGCAAGGAACCCTGTCATGTGACATATCAAAATTCATGAAATTCAAATCTTTGGCCATTTAATGTGATGCCAATGTAATCTGGCCCCACCTGGCCACTTTGGAACCGGTCACCGGTTACTGGTGGTCACTGGGGACATTTCGTAATGTGCAAGAACCCTGTCTTGTGACATATTAAAATTCATGAAATTTAAAACTGTGGCCATTTTATGTGATGCCAATGTACTCTGGCCCCACCTGGCCACTTTGGAACCGGTCACCGATTACCGGTGGTCACTGGGGACATTTCGGAATGTGCAAGGAACCCTGTCTTGTGACATATCAAAATTCATGAAATTTAAAACTGTGGCCATTTAATGTGATGCCAATGTAATCTGGCCCCACCTGGCCACTTTGGAACCGGTCACCGATTACCGTTGGTCACTGGGGACATTTCGGAATGTGCAAGGAACCCTGTCATGTGACATATCAAAATTCATGAAATTCAAATCTTTGGCCATTTTATGTGATGCCCATGTAATCTGGCCCCACCTGGCCACTTTGGAACCGGTCACCGATTACCGGTGGTCACTGGGGACATTTCGGAATGTGCAAGGAACCCTGTCATGTGACATATCAAAATTCATGAAATTCAAATCTTTGGCCATTTAATGTGATGCCAATGTAATCTGGCCCCACCTGGCCACTTTGGAACCGGTCGCCGATTACCGGTGGTCACTGGGGACATTTCGGAATGTGCAAGGAACCCTGTCATGTGACATATCAAAATTCATGAAATTTAAAACTGTGGCCATTTAATGTGATGCCAATGTAATCTGGCCCCACCTGGCCACTTTGGAACCGGTCACCGGTTACTGGTGGTCACTGGGGACATTTCGTAATGTGCAAGAACCCTGTCTTGTGACATATTAAAATTCATGAAATTTAAAACTGTGGCCATTTTATGTGATGCCAATGTACTCTGGCCCCACCTGGCCACTTTGGAACCGGTCACCGATTACCGGTGGTCACTGGGGACATTTCGGAATGTGCAAGGAACCCTGTCTTGTGACATATCAAAATTCATGAAATTTAAAACTGTGGCCATTTAATGTGATGCCAATGTAATCTGGCCCCACCTGGCCACTTTGGAACCGGTCACCGATTACCGGTGGTCACTGGGGACATTTCGGAATGTGCAAGGAACCCTGTCTTGTGACATATCAAAATTCATGAAATTTAAAACTGTGGCCATTTAATGTGATGCCAATGTAATCTGGCCCCACCTGGCCACTTTGGAACCGGTCACCGATTACCGTTGGTCACTGGGGACATTTCGGAATGTGCAAGGAACCCTGTCATGTGACATATCAAAATTCATGAAATTCAAATCTTTGGCCATTTTATGTGATGCCAATGTAATCTGGCCCCACCTGGCCACTTTGGAACCGGTCACCGATTACCGGTGGTCACTGGGGACATTTCGGAATGTGCAAGGAACCCTGTCATGTGACATATCAAAATTCATGAAATTCAAATCTTTGGCCATTTTATGTGATGCCCATGTAATCTGGCCCCACCTGGCCACTTTGGAACCGGTCACCGATTACCGGTGGTCACTGGGGACATTTCGGAATGTGCAAGGAACCCTGTCATGTGACATATCAAAATTCATGAAATTCAAATCTTTGGCCATTTAATGTGATGCCAATGAAATCTGGCCCCACCTGGCCACTTTGGAACCGGTCACCGGTTACCGGTGGTCACTGAGGACATTTCGGAATGTGCAAGGAACCCTGCCTTGTGACATATCAAAATTCATGAAATTCAAATCTTTGGCCATTTTATGTGATGCCAATGTAATTCGGCCCCACCTGGCCACTTTGGAACCGGTCACCGGTTACCGGTGGTCACTGGGGACATTTCGGAATGTGCAAGGAACCCTGTCATGTGACATATCAAAATTCATTAAATTTAAAACTGTGGCCATTGTATGTGATGCCAATGCACTCTGGCCCCACTTGGCCACTTTGGAACCGGTCACCGATTACCGGTGGTCACTGGGGACATTTCGGAATGTGCAAGGAACCCTGTCATGTGACATATCAAAATTCATTAAATTTAAAACTGTGGCCATTGTATGTGATGCCAATGCACTCTGGCCCCACTTGGCCACTTTGGAACCGGTCACCGGTTACCGGTGGTCACTGAGGACATTTCGGAATGTGCAAGGAACCCTGCCTTGTGACATATCAAAATTCATGAAATTCAAATCTTTGGCCATTTTATGTGATGCCAATGTAATTCGGCCCCACCTGGCCACTTTGGAACCGGTCACCGGTTACCGGTGGTCACTGGGGACATTTCGGAATGTGCAAGGAACCCTGTCATGTGACATATCAAAATTCATGAAATTCAAATCTTTGGTCATTTAATGTGATGCCAATGTAATCTGGCCCCACCTGGCCACTTTGGAACCGGTCGCCGATTACCGATGGTCACTGGGGACATTTCGGAATGTGCAAGGAACCCTGTCATGTGACATATCAAAATTCATGAAATTTAAAACTGTGGCCATTTAATGTGATGCCAATGTAATCTGGCCCCACCTGGCCACTTTGGAACCGGTCACCGGTTACCGGTGGTCACTGGGGACATTTCGGAATGTGCAAGGAACCCTGTCATGTGACATATCAAAATTCATGAAATTCAAATCTTTGGCCATTTTATGTGATGCCAATGTAATTTGGCCCCACCTGGCCACTTTGGAACCGGTCACCGGTTACCGGTGGTCACTGGGGACATTTCGGAATGTGCAAGGAACCCTGTCTTGTGACATATCAAAATTCATTAAATTTAAAACTGTGGCCATTGTATGTGATGCCAATGCACTCTGGCCCCACTTGGCCACTTTGGAACCGGTCACCGGTTACCGGTGGTCACTGGGGACATTTCGGAATGTGCAAGGAACCCTGCCTTGTGACATATCAAAATTCATGAAATTCAAATCTTTGGCCATTTTATGTGATGCCAATGTAATTTGGCCCCACCTGGCCACTTTGGAACCGGTCACCGGTTACCGGTGGTCACTGGGGACATTTCGGAATGTGCAAGGAACCCTGTCATGTGACATATCAAAATTCATGAAATTTAAAACTGTAGCCATTGTATGTGATGCCAATGTACTCTGGCTCCATCTGGCCACCTTGGAACCGATTACCGGTCACTGCGGAAGAATTCTGAATTTACAAAGGTCCCAGTTATGTGATGTTCAAAAATGCTTAAAATAAATTAAAAATACATTCATAAATTTAGTAAAACCAACATTCAAAAACTTGACATGAGCATTTCGGAAACGTTAATTGGGTACCGATCGTTACTTTACAAAAATACAACGAAAACTTAAATTAAATACAAAAAGACCTAAGGGATTTCTTGTACAGTCCAGACTCGATTGTCTGATGAACTAATAATAGAATAATCGATAATTCGTATAATAAAGCCATAATTTTTTTGTCTCATTAATAACTCCAATTACAATAAAGTGATTAATTACAATAAAAGGATTTATCTTTGTAAATGCAGATGATCAAACACTTTAATTTGACGCAAATAGAGTCATAGAGAGTTGAATTGAAAATTAAAAAAAACACCGAAATTCCTAAAATACTCAACAAAATAAAAATCTTTAAAAACTTCAAAAACTCAAACTATTAAAAATACGCAAAATAAATTAAATACTTCACAAACTCAAAATAATTGAAATACGCAAAATACATAAAATAAATAAAATGCTCATAAAACTTAAAATACTTGAAATACCAAAAATACTTTTTTTGTATACTTTATTATAGAGTTTTAAACTCTTTACTTAAAGTAATTAAAATTCTTAGAATACTTAAAATACTTCAAATACTTCAAATACTTTAAATACTTTAAATACTTTAAATACTATAAATACTTTAAATACTTTAAATACTTTAAATACTTTAAATACTTTAAATACTTTAAATACTTTAAATACTTTAAATACTTTAAATACTTTAAATACTTTAAATACTTTAAATACTTTAAATACTTTAAATACTTTAAATACTTTAAATACTTTAAATACTTTAAATACTTTAAATACTTTAAATACTTTAAATACTTTAAATACTTTAAATACTTTAAATACTTTAAATACTTTAAATACTTTAAATACTTTAAATACTTTAAATACTTTAAATACTTTAAATACTTTAAATACTTTAAATACTTTAATTACTTTAAATACTTTAAATACTTTAAATACTTTAAATACTTTAAATACTTTAAATACTTTAAATACTTTAAATACTTTAAATACTTTAAATACTTTAAATACTTCAAATACTTTAAATACTTTAAATACTTTAAATACTTTAAATACTTTAAATACTTTAAATACTTTAAATTCTTTAAATACTTTAAATACTTTAAATACTTTAAATTCTTTAAATTCTTTAAATACTTTAAATACTTTAATAACTTTCAATAAATTAAATACTTTAAATACTTTAAATACTTAAAATGCTATTAATACTTTAAATACTTTAAATACTTTAAATACTTAAAATACTTTAAATACTTGAAATACTTGAAATACTTCAAATACTTTAAATACTTTAAATACTTTAAATACTTTAAATACTTTAAATACTTTAAATACTTTAAATACTTTAAATACTTTAAATACTTTAAATACTTTAAATACTTTAAATACTTTAAATACTTTAAATACTTTTAATACTTTTAATACATTAAATACTTTAAATACTTTAAATACTTTAAATACTTTAAATACTTTAAATACTTTAAATACTTTAAATACTTTAAATACTTTAAATACTTTAAATACTTTAAATACTTTAAATACTTTAAATACTTTAAATACTTTAAATACTTTAAATACTTTAAATACTTTAAATACTTTAAATACTTTAAATACTTTAAATACTTTAAATACTTTAAATACTTTGAATACTTTAAATACTTTTAATACTTTAAATACTTTAAATACTTTAAATACTTTAAATACTTTAAATACTTTAAATACTTTAAATACTTTAAATACTTTAAATACTTTAAATACTTTAAATACTTTAAATACTTTAAATACTTTAAATACTTTAAATACTTTAAATACTTTAAATACTTTAAATACTTAAAAAGCTTTAAATAATTATAATACTTAAAATACTGAAAAAACTTAAAATACTTAATATACTTAAAATACTCAAAATACTTGAAATACTTGAAATACTTTAAATACTTAAAATACTCAAAATACTTGAAATACTTGAAATACTTTAAATACTTAAAATACTTTAAGCACTTTTAATATATAAAATACTTTGAATACTTTAAATACTTTAGATACTTGAAATAATTAAAATACTTTAAATACTTGAAATACTTAAAATACTTAAAATACTTAAAATACTTAAAATACTTAAAATACTTAAAATACTTAAAATACTTCGAATACTTAAAACACTTAAAATACTTAAAATACTTAAAATACTTAAAAAACTTTAAATACTTAAAATACATAAAATACTTAAAATACTTAAAATACTTAAAATACTTAAAATACTTAAAATACTTAAAATACTTAAAATACTTAAAATACTTTAAATACTTAAAATACTAAAAATACTTGAAATACTTAAAATACTTAAAATACTTAAAATACTTAAAATACTTAAAATACTTAAAATACTTAAAATACTAAAAATACTTGAAATACTTAAAATACTTAAAATACTTAAAATACTTAAAATACTTAAAATACTTAAAATACTTAAAATACTTTAAATACTTTAAATACTTTAAATACTTTTAATACTTTAAATACTTTAAATACTTAAAATACTTAAAATACTTAAAATACTTAAAATTCTTAAAATACTTAAAATACTCAAAATCTTTCAAGTTCTTGAAATATTAAAATACCTATAAAAAATTAATTGCTTAAAATTATTTAAAAGCTTAACAAACTTTAAACACTTCAATTATTTCAAATACTTGAAATACTTGAAAACTTTAAAAACATTTAATATTAAAATACCTGAACAAATGAATATACTTAAAAAATAAATATTTCAAATACTTAACATATTTTTAATACTTACAATATTAAAATACCTGGAAAAAATTAAATGCTTAAAATTATTTCAACACTCAACAAACTCTAAACACTTGAAATATTTAATATACTTGAAATACTTAGATACTTTTAAAAGTCACAATATTAACATACCTGTTAAAATAAAAATTCCTAAATTCATTAGCATACTTAACATACCTAAAAATAATAATATTTCAAAAAACTTAAAAGTCTTTACAAAATTAAAGTACCTAAGAAAATTGAAATGCTGAAAATTATTAAAATACGTTATTAACTTCAAATACTTTAAATATGTTAAATCCACTGTACTTTAAAATAATATGCTTACAATATTAAAATCATTAAAATTATTAACATACTTTACCTATGTCCCCATTTTTAGCTCAAAACAAAGCACCGAAATGTCACTCAGCGCATCCACGAGAACCGATAAAAAAAACGGGATTTTTTCGTTTCCAAAACCAAAACAAACCTCACTGTCTGTCACACGCGTAGAATGCTCCGGCAATTGACAAAAAACCGAGATCCCTACGAGTCCACGACCAAGAAACTGTCACACGCGGAGATAAAACACGGGAACTGTCTTATGGACCATGTTCCCCTTGATTCGACAATCGAAACAAACCGGGAACTGTTCTGTCTCTTATTTACCTTGTAACTCCTCCTGCCGCTCGGCCCTCCTTCTGCCGCCTGGTCCTCCTCCCGCGCTCGTTCCTCCTCCTGCCACTCGGTCCTACTCTTGCTGCTCGGTCCTCCTCCTGCCATTCGGCCCTCCTCTTGCCACTCGGTCCTACTCTTGCCGCTCGGTCCTCCTCCTGCCGCCCGGTCCTCCTCCCGCGCTCGGTTCTCCTACTGCCACTCGGTCCTCCTCCTGCCGCCCGGTCCTCCTCCCGCGCTCGGTTCTCCTACTGCCACTCGGTCCTC